>NC_056736.1:497320000-497412500 GCF_019279795.1 Protopterus annectens
CCACTAGAATACTGTGTAGGTTATGGACTTACCTTGCAAATGTAGCAGTTGATGCAACTGTAGTTCGGGGCTGACTCTGATGCAAACAGTGCACAGCCAATACATGGATAGGTACAGGATGTGTGAGTTGGCTGGCATCAGTTTTAACATATGTATGTGAGTAGGAGTAAGGTGTTATTCCCTAAATCCCTAGGTTGTCAAATAATGTGCTATGCATTGTCTCTTAGCCAATGCCAGGGCATAGCGATCACACCTGCATCTGCCTACAGGGACATCAGCATGGGATTCCACCTCTAAGTCCTCCTGTGACTGTGGCGACCTAGACACTGGTTGGGGGCTGGTATCCCTTCCCTTAGGTGACGCTGCTGTATCCACAGGATCGATTGTATAGCATAGCACATACCGTGGATATCTATGCACATGTGTGTGGAGTATACTGCAGGACTCCATCAAATATATTAAAGCACTGGAACCGTGACTTCAGTAGCCCAAACACACTTTCTATGATGTTCCTAGTTTGTGCGTGTGCCTCATTATGGCATTCTTCTATGTGTGTGTTTGTGTTTCTGATGGGTGTCATCATCCATGGTTCCAGAGAGTAACCACCATCCCCCAATAAATGGCCCTGTGGGATGCACCCCCCCCTAGCAAACACCTAGTACAGCTGTGATATGTGCCAGATATTGGAGTCATGATAACTGCCAGGGTTGCCAGCACACACATTCATGATAATCCCCTGGGCATTGCACATGACTTGGCAGTTGATGAAGTGGTATCACTTGCAGTTAACATAGATTCTTCCCTGCTCACCAGGGGTGCCTTGATTTGTACATGAGTGCAATCTATGGCACCCAGTACTTCAGAGTAGTGTGCTACACTGTAGAAGTGTTGTATATTATTGGCCCTCACCTCAGGGGAAGGGGGTAAAGATATGTGCTCACTAGCATGTGGGAGCATAGCATCCAGGAATTGGTAGAGTATCCTGGATGCAGATGCCTGTAACAGGTCTATATTACAATGTCAAAACGTTGTAATATCGATCACCAATTGAGCGACACATATTCCTCAAAATGCATTTAAGCGATTTGATGAATAATTTACAGGGCAAAGATGTAGTTGGCCAACTGCACAGTGTTGCCATTTTCTCCACTGTAGTGCAATCTCAGAGCTGATATATTTAGTTAGGAGTGGGGGGGGTGAAGCCCCCCCACATAGTTATGTTTGTAAGTGTGTGTGTGTGTGCATGTGTTTGTGCAAGCAAATTCTTTCCCAGGGAAAGAATTTGCTGTTTGACAATTCGCACTTTAGTGCGCTCGGTCTTTATGTGTCGATAAAGAGGCAGTCGCTTAAATGCCTCTTTGGTGTTAGAATATAGATGGACCTGTAACACCCCCATCATGGCTCCAGCTGGTCTTTGAAAAGTACCTGTAGCTAGTATCCTAAGGGCTAGATATACGTTAGTTTCCAGTGGGATGGGTTCCCTTCTGTTAGCTCTGGCTGTACAACCTCCAGCTCATGTAGCTCCAGGAAGGTTACCCTGGGCCTGAACACTCTTCTCCTTCTCGGCCTAGGTTGTCAGCAGCACCAGCAGAACTGACTTCAACATCTAGCGCATACAGATGCAGAATAGCTGCAGCAGCCCCTTGCATTATCCGAGTTAAAATTTCCAAGTTCCTATTCCAATGGTTCAGTCCTGAGGGAAAATCATAATGTTTGATGTATGCATGCATTATACAGTTCTGGTGTATTTCCACTATGTGAGATTTGTTAATTATGATGCACTTCACCTGCTTAGGATATAACTGACATGATTTATGGCCCAACTTTAGTGCATGAAATGGTGCTGTGTGCAGCATCACTCAGCACTGTTTATCCAAAACAGTACATTTTTAATTGAATATATTTGGTTTCTATTTATAGCTGGCTATATCATGAATGGGACATGGGTGGTCTGGTCACACAACCATGCTAAGCTATACCCAAACCTTTTGCAGCAAGCGGTGTGCTGGCAAACATGTGCATTGAGCACACAATATCCTAAAAGTGACATGACACACACCCCTGATGTCATCCACATCCAGTGAGAATATAAACACCATGTAGGAGCCTACACAAAGTGGATATGCATACACTGTTGCTCCCTTTAGTGATTCAAGAAATCCATGGCATTTACCCCTAATTTGCATAATATTCATGCTGACAGCCTGGAACCTACATGGTTCACAGCAGTGTAAGCTGGGTAACAGCACAAATGCACTATTGAACAGACCCGATGCAAGGTCTTATAGTACATTTTTGTAGACTACATTATAAGTGTTATTTTACAATTTTTTTTTTTATTTTTATGTTAAGCAGGTTTTTGCAATGTGGCACACAGTGCAAATATGTGGAAAATTAAAAATAAAAAATATTAATTTCACATAATCTCTGCACTTTTCAGACATCCACAATGTATGTTTTAAACATTTATGTATTTGATCTTACCTTTTCAGGGGAATTAAGTCCATATTTGTGGACTTTTACATCCCCTTCTTTCAGTGTAGACTCATGTACCCAGAACATTTCGGCATGCACTACTAACATGGACACTGAGTCTACACAGATGCATTATGGCTTGTTGGATTGCTCCACCTGACTAATCTGCATAAAAGTCAGCCAATTAAGGCAACAATTGCATTGTATGAAAGGTTCCTTAGCTGTGCAAGTTTTCTTGCGCGTGTGATCCACTACACAGAGTTTACTGAATCTAAAACTATTTGCACCCATGCACTCATCATGGTGGGATGCACATACGATAAAAAGTTTCATGTTAGTTTTATCGAATTTCCCCTTAAGACTTCATTAGAGTAACAATCAATGCTACTCACATTCATTTTAAAAACACAGTAAGCCAATCAAAAACACAAGCAATCAACTCAGAAACACATCAATGAACTTCAATGAAAAGAAGAAGGAAATAATAATACCTTTAGTAAATAGTTTATAAAAAAAAGCCTTAATGTCAAATACATCATAAAATGTTACCTCTGATTTTCAAAATGCCAGAAATAGATACAGTATCATTTATGCTTGGAGTCTGGGAGGCATTAAGCCTCAACTGTCAACACAAGTCTTTACTCTCAAGAAAATAATCTATATCATTACATAATGAGGTCAGCTGAACACACACACAAACACACACACACACACACACACACACACACACACACACACACACACACACGCCGGTATCATGTGTTACAAGAAAAATGTCAGTAATTTATACATATACAGATGAACAGAAATGCAAAGTTCAGATGTCAGAAAGAAGCAATTAGACTAATAAAATGCATAAATTGTGACTCAAATTGCACAGAAACACAATATTGTCATTTGTATTGAAAGATAGGATATGAATAAAGGGATAAAAAGACAGCCTTATTTGTTACTTATATTTGAAAAATTTTTGTGTAACATTTATTTATTATTTTATTAATTTGCATTTGTTAACAAGGGCAGTGAACTACTCCACATGACTCCAAATCCAAAAACCACTGAACTGGGAGGATGAAGCCCTTTATTTGTACAACTTCTTCCGACTGATCTCTTTTCAGACTGAGCCTAGGACCACAGTCTGTATTAGATGATTTGCTCAAAGCCACATAATAGGGAAATGGAGACAGAAGGACTCAAACACTGAACTGCAGTAAGAAGTTCATTAACAGCTCATAGCACTGATAATTTGTGCTGTTCATAGTTTAATACTAAGCTAATGGTCCTTGCGAGCCATTTTAAGCCTAGCCAATTATCCCTTGTGAGACTCAAACCCTGCACCTTGTGTTTGTAAGGCAAACACTTTAGCTATTAAGCCACCCTCCCAACCCTTGTTGGGCAAAACCCTTTCCAGTTTTCATTACTAAATGTGAGTTGGTGTTTCTGATGGATACAACTACATGAAGTAAGCTTCCAATTATGCACATTTAGTATGCCATAAGGGTGGTATATATTCCATAGACTTGTCATTGATATTTTCCTAGAGCGGTCTGGGTGAACAACCACAAAGTGTTGCCTGAGAGTGAGAAGGGCATCCTACTGACATCAAGCATTTTGCAGAAGTGAGGAGATTGTCCAGCTCCAACGCTCATTGTATATTCCACACTCAGGGTTTTTCTGGAGTTTATATTTAGTATGCCTTCAAAAACTAGGCCTCCAAAAACAATTACAAAAAGAAGTAGCTTGAGAATTGAGCCATAAACAAAAAAAGGAACTTTGTGATTCTAAAGAAACTATTTATAGATATACCAAAATTAAAATATGATCTGATAAGCCAACTGTGTTCCACGTGGATACCATTCAGAATGGCTGTGATCCTACAGGAGAATAGACCACTTGTCTGTGAGTAAAAAATACTTTAAAGATGCATAAAAGTGATATAATTTGAGACAAAAGGAACCACTAGCATTAGTTTACACATGTGAGAAATCCCAGCAAGAAATCTACTGTAAAGAATTAATGTGGAAAAGATGCCACAACAGTTGCAAATAGTATTCAGAAAAATGTTCCAGGCACCTCCAATATTGCAGAGGATATTTGTTTGCCAGTTTGAACATACAGCTTTGGCCACAATTTATTTCTTCCTTGATACAAAAATGACTAAATTTCTTTCTTAATGGATGATATTTGCTCACACTATTCTTTCACTGTAACATCTTTCAGTAGCTGCATTTCCAAGTCAATGTCAATATACTTCCAAAAATTCTTTAACATATTCTTCTCTCATTGGTCACTGCAGTATATGCAAGGAATCCTACATCATTCTCTAACGGTTCTTTCCACTTCTCTGCTAAATATGCTCTTAATATATTTCTCATGTATTGTTCCTTGCCTGGTCTATATTTCATTTCCAGGTCATACTTCAGTTGACTAAGTAGCATCCTCTACAATCACAGACGTCTCTTATACAAAAACATTTACAGGGGTATGTAGCCTGATTCAGCCTGTACTTCCTTATCATAGAAATGCTCATGGAAGTACTTACATCTAACCACTAGTATTGATACTTCCTTTTATATTCAAGCATATCTCTTCTGTGCATTGGTGTATGGTTTAGCACCATAAAGGACTGCTTGTTTCTCTTGTAGGATCACAACAGCTACACCATGTCTACTTGCATTTCAACTGGCTTATTCTTATAATAGTATTTCAGTGATGGAACAATTGTAACCACTTTCAAAGCATTTTAAATGTCTTATTTTGTCCATAGTTACATTCTCAGCTTAATCTAGCACTATTAGTTTTTTAACAGCCACAATGATGCATTCTATGTACAAATTATGTTCAATGCTATGTATTTTCATAGACATCTCTGTAATGCTGTCTTGTTTGCTAGAATTGCCATTTGAACAAATGGTCAGATTTTACTGGCTCAGGTTTCTGACCATCTGATATTTAAAAATAACCTATATATTTCATTACTGTCATTCTGAATTTACATATACTTTTCTGTAGCTTTAAAATATGTTGTCTTTACAGTAGCTCTGTCAGCCTCTTATCTTGCTAAGCCAAAGCTTTCCAAGCTTTCAATTGATTGGGCAGTAGCCTTTTGGAACAAATTTGATGTATACTGATACAATGGTCTACAGAATTATCATTTTAATTGATTACTAAAAATGTATGCAATTTGGCACTTGTTTAATCTACTTTTATTTAACTGAACATCATTGAAGACTTTATATGTCAGTACTGCTTTGCTTTACTTTGGTAGTATCTGTAATAAACTGAAAATAAATGTATTTGCATCCTTCAGTATAACTTAGGTCTTTAACTGTAGTAATAAAATTTGTAAATGTTCATTGGACATGTTCAAGTTTGTGTAGACAACTACAATTATAGATGAAGTAAGTTGTTATACTCCAAAATAAGTAGAACAAAATGCTGGAATAGGCACTCCACGATAACAACACGTCTCGAACAGGAAATATTTTATTGTAAATCCAACAGTACACAATTCCAAACGTTGTATGATAAATTGAAATAAGTTTTTAAAATCAGTTAAGCGCTTTCATCTGTGCAAAATACAGACTTCATCAGAACTGAATTTCGATTTTTGAAAACACCATTTAAATAAACTCTTTGGTGCCAAAACTGCATAAATGACATTTAAAATTTAAAGAGACATTGCCTACATAATGAATAACTAATAATAATTCCCCTACTATAAGATAATCTGGTAAATAAGTAATTGATAAATAATTAATAATGATAACATATGTTTGATAATAATTATATCATATGTTTGATAAAAATATTTATCAACAATAAATATACATTAAAAAATAAACATATAAATGTGCAATGAAATGCACTATAACAATATATCATTTATAAAAAAAACATTATTATGTCATAATAAGAAAAGGCTTAATACTAATGTGTTCATTTATACCAGGAGATCTTGTAGCATCAGTTATAATTTGCCATTTACTTTCTTTACTATCCAATAATGCTTTCCAGTTTCCTCCATATGGTGAAACATCAACCTGATCTATTATGGCAAACTTAAATTGATGTGTGTCTCCTATAACAGACAAATGTCTGTATAGTGCATTATTTTTATCCTTCAATTTTATTCTACAAGTATGTTCATAAATCCGTCTCTTGAACTGTCTCTCTGTCTTCCCTATATAAAATGCAGGGCAGGCATTACAAGAAGCAATGTAAACAACATGAGATGTATTGCAATTGCCCGCCCTGCATTTAATATGTGTATTGTTGATATCTTCCAAGATGATACTTTCTGCTTCATTAATTGCACTACATTGTTTGCAACGCCCACATTTTTTAGTGCCCTGCACTTTCTTTTTACTACATATCTTTTCTGACGCTTTTTCAAGCAACTTTTTAATATTGGGTCCAGTCTTGAATACAAATCTGGGTTGATTTCCGAAAATAGAAGCTGTATCATCATTCACCATAATTAAATTCCAATGCAGTTTCACAATGCTCCTAATTTGGTATACATAAGCTGAATACATCAAGATACATGGTACAGTTATGTGCGGATTTTGTAATAGATGCAATTGCTTGAAAGTGGGCAACTCATTTACAATCAGAGGTAAAAAATATACCATTAATTCTAGAATTAATTGCACTACAAAATCTGTGATATATATTGCTTTTTGCACTTGTTGCCCCTGTTTTTATATCGGGAAGACCGATCGCAAATTGAGCGATCGAATATATCAACATCTTTATGCGATAAATAACAAAAAGATGGATAATGCTTTGTCCAAACATGTCATGCAAAATATCGGACATAGTTTTCAATTTATGGGCATTGAGCAGGTTTTAACTGGAGCAAGGGGTGGACCTCAAACTCTGTTACTTGAAGTAAGAGAGCTAGAATGGCAGATTGGTGTAGATGCCTTCACCTATCCAGGATTAAATGAATCCTGTAATATCTCAGTAATTCTTAAATATAAGAGTTATATGAGATAGGTGAAGGACATTGCACCCATATGCACACACATAAAAACAGATGGAGGTGGATCCATATATTGGGAAGTACACATATATATGGATAAAGTTAAATAAATTCTTAAAATTAATATTTTATACTTATTTTATTTTACATATAAAAATTTTAATTGATTTATACAATGAAATGTTGATTATTAACTCTGCTTTGTAATTTAATATACTATAAATGTGCGACGATGGAATTATTAAGTATAGTATGAAGTGTCACTTTTTTGAATGAAATGATGTCTTCCACCCTATGGCAACTTTGTGGTGGGTTTGTGGCTTTAAAATAAAATAAAAGGAAATGACATCATGATTGTAATGTATATAAAAGGTAATTGTTAATGAATTAATTTGTACTAACTGAGGAAGCTTCTACAGTGTGGGAGCGAAAACGTGATTCCTGAAATAAAGAGCGTTATTACTTGTCCTGTTTGGTTCCAGAGTTCGTGTTTTTACATCAAGATACATACT
This sequence comes from Protopterus annectens, assembly GCF_019279795.1. Classification (NCBI taxonomy): domain Eukaryota; kingdom Metazoa; phylum Chordata; order Ceratodontiformes; family Protopteridae; genus Protopterus; species Protopterus annectens. The sequence goes on from NC_056736.1 coordinate 497,327,975, forward strand.
CGATTAGTGTGGCTATTGGATAAAGACAGATCATTTTTGACATTATTAGATTTCTTACCTAATAAGGGAGTATATTTATTGCCCCACTCCTGTCTAACATAATTTAATGTGTCAGTTAATAATTTAGAGGGATAGCCTCTAGTGCTAAACATAGTCCACAATAATTCAAATTCTTTGTCCAGAATTTCTCCACAATAATTCAAATTCTTTGTCCAAAATTTCTCTAGTTGAAGACATTCGAGCAGCCCTGATACACTGTCCTTTAAAAACATTTTTAAAAACATATTGTGGGTGGTTGCTATTGAATTCAATATAATCATTAGAAAATGTCTCTTTCCTGTATATTTGTGAGACAAAACCTTTCTCAGAATGACTAATAAATGTGTCCAAATATGCAATACCACTATCACTGGTATTATAAGAAAATTTTAAAAATTCAGTGTTACTATTGATATATTCTATAAATAATTGAATGCCTTCCTTTGGACCATTCCATAAAAGAAACAAATCATCTAAATATCTGGTGTAATAGACTATATTAATATAGTAGGAACAAACCACTCGCTGACAAACAGGATAAACGCCCAGTGCTCCAGAAAAACTTAAATAATATTGAAGAAACCAAAAGGAGCAACTAGGCTGATGCAGAGTCACAAGTATAAATGAAAAGCAAAATCCTCAGGTTAAAATCCAAATGAAAGGCAAAATCCTCAGGTTAAAATCCAACTTTAATTCCACTGCAGGTCAGATAAGCGCTTTCACTCATTCATTTGAGCTTCATCAAATCATGTAACAAAGACCTTCAAGTACATAGGCTACATTTATACAGTTAAAACATCTCCTATTGGCCTATCAAAAGCTGCTTCTTGTTTACATATTCATGAGTTAATCTAAGCTTAAAAATATATGCACATATAAACATGCTGAGATGTATAAAATGACAAAGTAAATATAAAAAACATATAAAAACTCCATGAACACTCAAGATGCTCTAATAAATATGTATATATAGGTATATATGTCAAAAGAAATATGTTTCAAGGGGTAAAAACATATATGTTCCATCATTTATTATAAAATCTACAAACATTCCTCCGTTTGTTTAACATAGGTTTAACGGAGGCTCTATCATTGAGACCTAAACCCCTATCTGCTCTCAATCTAACTATCCACATACTCTCCTTGCTCTCAGTATGGTTTCTGATGTCACCTCCTCGTATACTGGGTTTAATATTCTCAAGAGCTCTAAATAAGAAATAATGTTCAGGACCTGTTTGGGCTACGTGCTTAGCTAAGGCATTATGAGGTGAAGCCTTCCTAATGTGGTAAAGATGTTCTCTTATCCTGTCTTTCTGTGTTTATATGTGCATATATTTTTAAGCTTAGATTAACTCATGAATATGTAAACAAGAAGCAGCTTTTGATAGGCCAATAGGAGATGTTTTAACTGTATAAATGTAGCCTATGTACTTGAAGGTCTTTGTTACATGATCTGATGAAGCTCAAATGAATGAGTGAAAGCGCTTATCTGACCTGCAGTGGAATTAAAGTTGGATTTTAACCTGAGGATTTTGCCTTTCATTTGGATTTTAACCTGAGGATTTTGCTTTTCATTTATACTTGTGACTCTGCATCAGCCTAGTTGCTCCTTTTGGTTTCTTCAATATTATTTAAGTTTTTCTGGAGCACTGGGCATTTATCCTGTTTGTCAGCGAGTGGTTTGTTCCTGTTTTATTAGTTTCATTTTTTTCTCGCTGATTTTGGAGCAGAGTCTACTACCAGTGAATAGCGTTTGCTTAGCGCATAACTTTTGTTTGTATTTTCACCCTGCATACAGCCATTTTTGGCTATTTTATTTGTTACTGTGCCTTTGCACTATTTTTTCTATTATGCAGAGTCAGAGTGAAACTGTAGATATTGAGCTAGACTACGAGCCCCGAGGTGTAGACCTGGGCTCAGTCGCTCATCTACAGAAGAGGTTTGAACAGAATCTCGTCTGTTCAAAAGTCATTTCCTGGCAATTCGGCGCTTTGGAGCGCTTTGATGACGCAGATACGGCGACACCTGACTTGGATGAGCTACAACGCCTGTTAGACAGTCTAGAGAAAGACTTTGCACATTTGAAACATTTGCAAACACAGCGTTTGCATTTTCGTTATTGTTTGGACACAAAAATTGTACCGAGAGGATTACGTATATTAAACATGCCCAATCAGGGGGAACATTATCCAGAGTTGCTTTCAAGGTGGCAGCGCCTGAACTTGGAGGTAAGCAAACAGTACATGGAGTTACTTATTGACTTTTTTGCCTCTGAAGAGGAAAAACTCATTAATAACATTAAGAAACAACAGAAGAGAATTTTTTCTTGTTTCCCAAGTACTGCAATAGAACCACTATTTGAAAGCCTGTTGGATGGAATATCAGCCTTAGACCGAAACTTCTCCAACAGAAGAGAAGCAAGATAATTAGAGATCACAGAGATTTTAATTTAGGACAAGTCTTCGTTTGGCCTAAACATGGACATTACAGTGCTACCATTAAACCTAATGACTATAGTAGTGTTAGACAACTGAGTTCCGAACCTAGCACTGGTTCTGAAAATGTTAATGTTGTTAATAATGCTTGTGAAGCTGTGGATATTACTAACTGTGTACATAACAATGTATCGCCTAGTAATAGGGTACAAAATATAGCTAACATTAATAACACTACTACTTCCAATGATACTGATGATGTAATTACTATTTTACATAGTGAGAGTGGATCTAGCTCTATTAATACAAATACTAAAGAAGTTAGTCAGCCTATTACTGTGAATAATATTGCAGACAGAACTAACTTATATCCAGCAGTACATGTTGTGAAGGGACCGATCAATAAGAGGTTGTCAGTAGATGATGGCATAGTGAGATCTAAGTTACCTCACAAAGTACATACCACCATCACTACAGGAGTAGTAAGTGAGCTCCTTTTCCCTCCCAGTCCGAAGGACAAGAATATAACAAGGGGACGCTCTATGAGCAGGGGAGACAGAAAGCAAATTATCAGAAGAGTATGTGCCACATCAGACAATAAAGAAGATGTGGAAGAACAAAGTAAATTAGATACAGCTGAAATTTTGATACCAGCAGATTCTATGATACATAACATCTCAGGATATTTGTTGACTGAATGTGATGAGAAATTATTATGTAAAGGCCTAAACTTTATACCAAGTGCACACAGTAACTTTACGGACACTGTAGTAGACATGAGACTTTTCTGTCGAAACCTTATGCTTAAACTGCTATTTCATGATAAAACTGATAGTGGATTGACAGACAATAACGTTACTAGACCACCAAAGTTTAAGAAGCTTAGCAACTTTGTCCCACCTAATCATCCGTTAGTTGAGGCATATTTGAAACTAACTGAGGATGATTTGTATGAATATTTTTCTCTAAAGAAATATAGGAAGAATGGTAATTTGACTAGAGGGGAGCAGACTAGCTTACTTAAACTCCAGTCATTACAGTCCATAACCATCAAACCAGCTGATAAAGGTGGTCGGAAAGTAGTTATGGACACTAGTAAATATCATGATGCTATGATTAAACTCTTGGAAGATGATTTCTATTTACAAGTTAATGAACAAATAGTGCAAGCCACTATTAGTCACGTAAACAATATGTTATTAGATATGTTGAAAGATGATATCTTGGATCAAGAATTGTTTTACTATCTCTTTGTTAAGAATCCACTTGTACCAACAATACATGGGTTACCTAAGATTCACAAAGACTCCATTGACCCACCAATGAGACCCATAGTGTCTGGTCAGGGTTGGATCACTGAAAACCTTTCTGTCTATGTTGAGAAACATGTGCGACCTATATTGAATAATAACAAAGTTGTACTGAAAGATTCCAAACAGTTTTAACAGATTTGTATGACTGTTTAGGTGGCATTTGTGACGTTGATAACTTGACTTTTGTAACGTTTGACATCAAGTCCTTGTTTACTGTGTTACCAAATAACATAGGCCTGATTTATATCACTGAGTATCTACTCTTACATAGCGAATATACATCAGTTAAAGTAGACCTCATTGTACATTTCCTTGAATTCATTTTGAATAACAATCTTTTCACCTATGACAACAAGTTTTACCAACAGCGGTGGTAGCCATGGGCACACCTTGTGCCAACAGCTATGCAAACATGTTTTTGGCATTTTGGGAATTTGAGAGTCTCTTTAATTTAGAAATGTTTAAACAACATGTAACTTTTTATAGACATTTCGTGGATGATGTTTTTGTTTTATGGAGAGGCAGTGTTGATGATTTGTTTGTGTTCCATACTACATTGAACAACCTCACTGGCTATTTAACCTTCAGTATGAATCACTCTAGAGAGAAGATAGAATTTCTTGACTTGTATATAGAAAAGTTAGCATGTGGTTTGATTAATACAGGTGTCTATAGGAAACCTTGCTATTTTAATACTCTATTACAGCATGATAGTATGCACCCACAGCATATTTTTAAGAATATCATTAGAGGCCAGGGATGAGAACCTCTAGGCTAAATGCCACAGATGAAGGCTTCCTAATGGAAGTGAGTGACCTTAAGATAAGGCTAGAAGAACGGGGCTATAGCTCACAAGAGATTGAGTCCAACCTCTTAGATGTCAATAAACTTAGACTGAACAGAGCAGCCCCTTATTTTGGACCAGTTATTACTAGTGGATCCATTACAATAGACAATGGTAGAGATGATAGACCAACTCATGTAAGGGTTTCTTTACCATATAGTACTGATTGTCCAGCAATCAAGAATATTATTACGAAACACTGGCCTATTCTCTGTACTGATGACACCATCGGTAAACTCGTGGGGACTAAACCCTCTTTTTATATAGGAATAAATTAAATTTAAGGAGAATGCTATGCTATTCAAAAAGGGATGAATGGTCAATGCCTCTTGAACACACAAAACCATGTGGACGCTGTAATTATTGTAATTCTCTTGACCCTAGTCCATTTTTTGAACATCCTGACATGCACACTAACTTTAGCATACGTGCTGTAGCTACCTGTGATACTACTCGTATAGTTTATTTGGCAGTGTGCCAAATATGTGATGCATTTTATGTTGGCAAAACCAATCGTCGTTTTAAAGACAGGATAAGAGAACATCTTTACCACATTAGGAAGGCTTCACCTCATAATGCCTTAGCTAAGCACGTAGCCCAAACAAGTCCTGAACATTATTTCTTATTTAGAGCTCTTGAGAATATTAAACCCAGTATACGAGGAGGTGACATCAGGAACCATACTGAGAGCAAGGAGAGTATGTGGATAGTTAGATTGAGAGCAGATAGGGGTTTAGGTCTCAGTGAGAGAGCCTCCATTAAACCTATGTTAAACAAACGGAGGAATGTTTGTAGATTTTATAATAAATGATGGAACATATATGTTTTTACTCCTTGAAACATATTTCTTTTGACATATATATCTATATATACATATTCATTAGAGCATCTTGAGTGTTCATGAAGAGTTTTTATATGTTTTTCATATTTACTTTGTCATTTTATACATCTCAGCATGTTTATATGTGCATATATTTTTAAGCTTAGATTAACTCATGAATATGTAAACAAGAAGCAGCTTTTGATAGGCCAATAGGAGATGTTTTAACTGTATAAATGTAGCCTATGTACTTGAAGGTCTTTGTTACATGATCTGATGAAGCTCAAATGAATGAGTGAAAGCGCTTATCTGACCTGCAGTGGAATTAAAGTTGGATTTTAACCTGAGGATTTTGCCTTTCATTTGGATTTTAACCTGAGGATTTTGCTTTTCATTTATACTTGTGACTCTGCATCAGCCTAGTTGCTCCTTTTGGTTTCTTCAATATTATTTAAGTTTTTCTGGAGCACTGGGCGTTTATCCTGTTTGTCAGCGAGTGGTTTGTTCCTGTTTTATTAGTTTCATTTTTTCTCGCTGATTTTGGAGCAGAGTCTACTACCAGTGAATAGCGTTTGCTTAGCGCATAACTTTTGTTTGTATTTTCACCCTGCATACAGCCATTTTTGGCTATTTTATTTGTTACTGTGCCTTTGCACTATTTTTTCTATTATGCAGAGTCAGAGTGAAACTGTAGATATTGAGCTAGACTACGAGCCCCGAGGTGTAGACCTGGGCTCAGTCGCTCATCTACAGAAGAGGTTTGAACAGAATCTCGTCTGTTCAAAAGTCATTTCCTGGCAATTCGGCGCTTTGGAGCGCTTTGATGACGCAGATACGGCGACACCCGACTTGGATGAGCTACAACGCCTGTTAGACAGTCTAGAGAAAGACTTTGCACATTTGAAACATTTGCAAACACAGCGTTTGCATTTTCGTTATTGTTTGGACACAAAAATTGTACCGAGAGGATTACGTATGTTAAACATGCCCAATCAGGGGGAACATTATCCAGAGTTGCTTTCAAGGTGGCAGCGCCTGAACTTGGAGGTAAGCAAACAGTACATGGAGTTACTTATTGACTTTTTTGCCTCTGAAGAGGAAAAACTCATTAATAACATTAAGAAACAACAGAAGAGAATTTTTTCTTGTTTCCCAAGTACTGCAATAGAACCACTATTTGAAAGCCTGTTGGATGGAATATCAGCCTTAGACCGGAAACTTCTCCAACAGAAGAGAAGCAAGATAATTAGAGATCACAGAGATTTTAATTTAGGACAAGTCTTCGTTTGGCCTAAACATGGACATTACAGTGCTACCATTAAACCTAATGACTATAATAGTGTTAGACAACTGAGTTCCGAACCTAGCACTGGTTCTGAAAATGTTAATGTTGTTAATAATGCTTGTGAAGCTGTGGATATTACTAACTGTGTACATAACAATGTATCGCCTAGTAATAGGGTACAAAATATAGCTAACATTAATAACACTACTACTTCCAATGATACTGATGATGTAATTACTATTTTACATAGTGAGAGTGGATCTAGCTCTATTAATACAAATACTAAAGAAGTTAGTCAGCCTATTACTGTGAATAATATTGCAGACAGAACTAACTTATATCCAGCAGTACATGTTGTGAAGGGACAGATCAATAAGAGGTTGTCAGTAGATGATGGCATAGTGAGATCTAAGTTACCTCACAAAGTACATACCACCATCACTACAGGAGTAGTAAGTGAGCTCCCTTTTCCCCTCCCAGTCCGAAAGGACAAGAATATAACAAGGGGACGCTCTATGAGCAGGGGGAGACAGAAACGCAAATTATCAGAAGAGTATGTGCCACATCAGACAATAAAGAAGATGTGGAAGAACAAAGTAAATTAGATACAGCTGAAATTTTGATACCAGCAGATTCTATGATACATAACATCTCAGGATATTTGTTGACTGAATGTGATGAGAAATTATTATGTAAAGGCCTAAACTTTATACCAAGTGCACACAGTAACTTTACGGACACTGTAGTAGACACGAGACTTTTCTGTCGAAACCTTATGCTTAAACTGCTATTTCATGATAAAACTGATAGTGGATTGACAGACAATAACGTTACTAGACCACCAAAGTTTAAGAAGCTTAGCAACTTTGTCCCACCTAATCATCCGTTAGTTGAGGCATATTTGAAACTAACTGAGGATGATTTGTATGAATATTTTTCTCTAAAGAAATATAGGAAGAATGGTAATTTGACTAGAGGGGAGCAGACTAGCTTACTTAAACTCCAGTCATTACAGTCCATAACCATCAAACCAGCTGATAAAGGTGGTCGGAAAGTAGTTATGGACACTAGTAAATATCATGATGCTATGATTAAACTCTTGGAAGATGATTTCTATTTACAAGTTAATGAACAAATAGTGCAAGCCACTATTAGTCACGTAAACAATATGTTATTAGATATGTTGAAAGATGATATCTTGGATCAAGAATTGTTTGACTATCTCTTTGTTAAGAATCCACTTGTACCAACAATACATGGGTTACCTAAGATTCACAAAGACTCCATTGACCCACCAATGAGACCCATAGTGTCTGGTCAGGGTTGGATCACTGAAAACCTTTCTGTCTATGTTGAGAAACATGTGCGACCTATATTGAATAATAACAAAGTTGTACTGAAAGATTCCAAACAGTTTTTAACAGATTTGTATGACTGTTTAGGTGGCATTTGTGACGTTGATAACTTGACTTTTGTAACGTTTGACATCAAGTCCTTGTTTACTGTGTTACCAAATAACATAGGCCTGATTTATATCACTGAGTATCTACTCTTACATAGCGAATATACATCAGTTAAAGTAGACCTCATTGTACATTTCCTTGAACTCATTTTGAATAACAATCTTTTCACCTATGACAACAAGTTTTACCAACAGCGAGGTGGCGTAGCCATGGGCACACCTTGTGCCAACAGCTATGCAAACATGTTTTTGGCATTTTGGGAATTTGAGAGTCTCTTTAATTTAGAAATGTTTAAACAACATGTAACTTTTATAGACGTTTCGTGGATGATGTTTTTGTTTTATGGAGAGGCAGTGTTGATGATTTGTTTGTGTTCCATACTACATTGAACAACCTCACTGGCTATTTAACCTTCAGTATGAATCACTCTAGAGAGAAGATAGAATTTCTTGACTTGTATATAGAAAAGTTAGCATGTGGTTTGATTAATACAGGTGTCTATAGGAAACCTTGCTATTTTAATACTCTATTACAGCATGATAGTATGCACCCACAGCATATTTTTAAGAATATCATTAGAGGCCAGGGGATGAGAACCTCTAGGCTAAATGCCACAGATGAAGGCTTCCTAATGGAAGTGAGTGACCTTAAGATAAGGCTAGAAGAACGGGGCTATAGCTCACAAGAGATTGAGTCCAACCTCTTAGATGTCAATAAACTTAGACTGAACAGAGCAGCCCCTTATTTTGGACCAGTTATTACTGGTGGATCCATTACAATAGACAATGGTAGAGATGATAGACCAACTCATGTAAGGGTTTCTTTACCATATAGTACTGATTGTCCAGCAATCAAGAATATTATTACGAAACACTGGCCTATTCTCTGTACTGATGACACCATCGGTAAACTCGTGGGGACTAAACCCTCTTTTTATATAGGAATAAATTAAATTTAAGGAGAATGCTATGCTATTCAAAAAGGGATGAATGGTCAATGCCTCTTGAACACACAAAACCATGTGGACGCTGTAATTATTGTAATTCTCTTGACCCTAGTCCATTTTTTGAACATCCTGACATGCACACTAACTTTAGCATACGTGCTGTAGCTACCTGTGATACTACTCAGATAGTTTATTTGGCAGTGTGCCAAATATGTGATGCATTTTATGTTGGCAAAACCAATCGTCGTTTTAAAGACAGGATAAGAGAACATCTTTACCACATTAGGAAGGCTTCACCTCATAATGCCTTAGCTAAGCACGTAGCCCAAACAAGTCCTGAACATTATTTCTTATTTAGAGCTCTTGAGAATATTAAACCCAGTATATGAGGAGGTGACATCAGGAACCATACTGAGAGCAAGGAGAGTATGTGGATAGTTAGATTGAGAGCAGATAGGGGTTTAGGTCTCAGTGAGAGAGCCTCCATTAAACCTATGTTAAACAAACGGAGGAATGTTTGTAGATTTTATAATAAATGATGGAACATATATGTTTTTACTCCTTGAAACATATTTCTTTTGACATATATATCTATATATACATATTTATTAGAGCATCTTGAGTGTTCATGGAGAGTTTTTATATGTTTTTTATATTTACTTTGTCATTTTATACATCTCAGCATGTTTATATGTGCATATATTTTTAAGCTTAGATTAACTCATGAATATGTAAACAAGAAGCAGCTTTTGATAGGCCAATAGGAGATGTTTTAACTGTATAAATGTAGCCTATGTACTTGAAGGTCTTTGTTACATGATCTGATGAAGCTCAAATGAATGAGTGAAAGCGCTTATCTGACCTGCAGTGGAATTAAAGTTGGATTTTAACCTGAGGATTTTGCCTTTCATTTGGATTTTAACCTGAGGATTTTGCTTTTCATTTATACTTGTGACTCTGCATCAGCCTAGTTGCTCCTTTTGGTTTCTTCAATATATTAATATAGTAGTCACTAGTGAATACAAATTATGTCTCCCATTCCAACATGATGAGATTTGCGAAAATGGGAGCACAAGAAGCTCCCATGGAAACACCTCTTTTCTGCCTGAAGAATTCACCTTCAAATTGTATATAATTGTGATCTAACACCAATCCCATCATGTCTGTAATTAAACATATTCGGTCCCAATCCATATCAGAAAATTTCCTTAAACTATTACTGAAATAGTCTAAGCCTATGTCTCTGGGGATGCATGAGAATAAATCTACAACATCTATGGTAACAAAAAATAGTTGTTTGTTCCATACATCCGACGTAAGTTGACCTAAAAATATCCATAAATCCTTAATAAGGTGTGGAATACTATCATAGACAGGTTGGACCCACCTGTCTATGGCCACACCAATAGGATAGGTCTTCGATCTGCTCCCAGAGACAATAGGTCTAAAAGGGGGGTGGATAATACTTTTATGAACTTTGGGGATACCTATGATATTGGCCAGAGTAGGCATCTCGACCTTCAATAAGTTGTATGTATCACCAGTAATTCTATGGTCAATAAGATATTCTTCTAATGTTAAATCTATTTTCTTATAACCAATATTAATTTCATTAAGTGACACTACTTTATAATTCCCTGTTAGATATAAAATATTGTGCATTTCATTAATGTAATCCAATGTATTGAATAACACAATACCACCCCCCTTGTCCGGTTTCATAATTCTTATTTCGTTATTGGCCATAAATAAATATAAACATTTGCATTCCTCAACAGATAAATTATCTTTAATAACATAATTGAATGAACAATCTGTCTTCCGAGTTGTATTCCACTTATAAATATCCTGACACACCATCTTTTCAAAATTCAAGACCTGAATGTTTGGAATAGGTATGAATGTGCTCTTCTTCTTAAGGTCTTTATTAATGATGGGTCCCACACCATCTTCTTTTTGTTTAAATTGCATAGCTAAATTAAGTCTCCTGCAATATAATTTAACTTCTGTGATAGTATCAACTAAATTAAATCCTACAGAAGGAATAAATTTCATTCCTTTACTGAATAACGTAAAAAATCCTTTAGTTATGTCCATTTCAGTATAGTTAAATACATTGAAACCGTTATAAGAATGAATAACATTTCCTAAGTGTATTTTATTGTTGTCTTCTCCTTGACTACTATATTCATCCTGAGGAAGTGTAATATTGTCTTCTTCTAATCTTATACGTGAATTGCCTATTGGTTTAATTATTTCCAGTATTGTGGTCTCCCTCTCCTGTTCCAATATGTCATTTGATTTTTTGGGGCCGGATAATATCTGCCCCCCTGAAAATTGGTGTCCTTGTCCATTTGCCCTACCTTGTTTCTATTATTTCTATCTGTATCAAATCTTAGTCTGTCTTGTGGCCAAATGTATACCCTCTTATCATTATATTGTTCAATATCTCTCTGTATTTTTCTACTCTTTCTATTAAAAATTGCTTTAACCTTATTCTCTGCCATTATATACTGTTTGTCATAAAAATCTTTCCACTGCAAAAACAAAGGGTCATTTACTATTTCATGATTCAATTTCTCCACTTCACATACATTAACAGATAATTTTTCATCATTTAATTTAATAAGCATTTTCATATAACTAAAACCAAAGCTATCAAACATTTTACCAAATTCATTCATATTGCCAATATTGTATTCTATGCCCTTAGGCAATTTAAAAAATCTAAGGCCCTTAGGTACAATTTGTAATGAAATGCATTTGGTTAAATAAGCATTATCAATCTTAATACTCTTAATATTTAATAACTTCTTGCCCAACAAATTAATAGAGTCTTTTATAGAATCTTGGGGAAACTCTTTACCTTGACTATAATGTCTCACTTTATTTATAATATTCGCTTGTCCGTCATTGTTAACAAATTTATAGTCATCACTTAAAAATCGATCAAGACAGTCCCCTCCATTAATACTTTTCGCTCTACTTGGGCCGTTTTTAAAAACATGTTGTTTATGTTCATTACCACTAAAGGGGCTTGAAAAATTGTTGCCAGCCACAGTACCTTTTGAGTTGTCAGTCTGAGTACGCATCACAGTAGAGTATGTTTTCACTGGTATTCCACGTTTAGGATGTGCCCCTAAATGGTCAGCTTCCTTGCGGTTATGAAATAAACTAAAATCAAAGGTAAAGTCATTATCAGATGTATGACTCACGTTAATTTTCCTATTAGTTGTCAAGCATGTCTCCTGTAATGACAACTCTCTATCATCGGTAGCGCATGCCTGCCCATTGGGAATATCCATCTGCGTGCTGATGTCTATGCACAGGGGATTACGTAAATCTTTCATAGGAGAATTGAGATCCAATTCACCACAGCCTCCAAGATTAGGTGGTGACAACGTTCTCTCAACCAATTCAATAAGTCTGGATACCTCCGTCTTTAAGGTGGACACTTCCAAATGTAATTTTTGAATTTCATCCCTATTCCATGAAGCCTGTGTTTCTTCATTGTTGCCTTCCATACCAGCCACAACTAAAAACCACAACAAGCAGGCAACACTGGAAAAAGAAGTAGAACAAAATGCTGGAATAGGCACTCCACGATAACAACATGGCTCGAACAGGAAATATTTTATTGTAAATCCAACAGCACACAATTCCAAACATTGTGTGATAAATTGAAATAAGTTTTTTAAAATCAGTTAAGCACTTTCATCTGTGCAAAATGCAGACTTCATCAGAACTGAATTTCGATTTTTGAAAACACCATATAAATAACCTCTTTGGCGCCAAAACTGCATAAATGACATTTAAAATTTAAAGAGACATTGCCTACATAATGAATAACTAATAATAATTCCCCTACTATAAGATAATCTGGTAAATAAGTAATTGATAAATAATTAATAATAATAACATATGTTTGATAAAAATTATATCATATGTTTGATAAAAATATTTATCAACAATAAATATACATTAAAAAATAAACATATAAATGTGCAATGAAAATGCACTATAACAATATAGCACTAAAAAATGTGGGTGTTGCAAACAATGTAGTGCAATTAATGAAGCAGAAAGTATTATCTTGGAAGATATCAACAACACACATATTAAATGCAGGGCGGGCAATTGCAATACATCTCATGTTGTTTACATTGCTTCTTGCAATGCCTGCCCTGCATTTTATATAGGGAAGACAGAGAGACAGTTCAAGAGACGGATTTATGAACATATTTATAGAATAAAAGTGAAGGATAAAAATAATGCACTATACAGACATTTGTCTGTTAAAGGAGACACACATCAATTTAAGTTTGCCATAATAGATCAGGTATATGTTTCACCATATGGAGGAAACTGGAAAGCGTTATTGGATAGTAAAGAAAGTAAATGGCAAATTATAACTGACGCTACAAGATCTCCTGGTATAAATGAACACATTAGTATTAAGCCTTTTCTTATTATGACATAATAATGTTTTTTTATAAATGATGTATTGTTATAGTGCATTTTCATTGCACATTTATATGTTTATTTTTTAATGTATATTTATTGTTGATAAATATTTTTATCAAACATATGATATAATTTTTATCAAACATATGTTATTATTATTAATTATTTATCAATTACTTATTTACCAGATTATCTTATAGTAGGGGAATTATTAATAGTTATTCATTATGTAGGCAATGTCTCTTTAAATTTTAAATGTCATTTATGCAGTTTTGGCACCAAAGAGGTTATTTAAATAGTGTTTTCAAAAATCGAAATTCAGTTCTGATGAAGTCTGTATTTTGCACAGATGAAAGCTCTTAACTGATTTTAAAAACTTATTTCAATTTATCACACGTTTGAAATTGTGTACTGTTGGATTTACAATAAAATATTTCCTGTTCGAGCCATGTTGTTATCGTGGAGTGCCTATTCCAGCATTTTGTTCTACTTCTTTTTCCAGTGTTGCCTGCTTGTTATACTGCAAAATAGGCATCATATTCATTTTATAAGACCTTACCAAATCATGCTTGTCTCTTAAGGAAAATGCTTTAACAGCAATCATTTCTCATAGCTTTTGTTCTGATGATGTTAACTTTCTTTCAAATCAAACATTCAAAGACATTGTGATCCCAAGATTCTTAGATAATGTTACATCTTCTAATTTTACCCCATTTAAGTTAGGTGGATATCTTATATTTGGTTTACCAAAGTACATTACCTGACATGTGCAGACCTAAGATATTGGCCCAGATGGCAGTATCCTGCAAGCAGTTATTCATGTTCAAACAATCTTTAGTTGCTGCAAAAACAACTCACATTGCAGTCACAAGCAAACCTACTAATCCAACATGAATCATGCATAGATTTTGAGACAAATACTACATTGAACAGATAAGGTGCAAATATAGAACAGTAACTCAGACTTAATTCCTTATGTGACACATTGCATCCACCATTGAGCCAGTCAGCAATCCACTTTTCTGAATGTGGGTATTATTTATATTTTATCAAAGTCTCATATATAGAAGACTTCCAAGACAGCTGCACATTGAATAACAGCTTAATTCTGCCTCTCCCAGTGTGGAAACAGAAACTTAACAGAGAATGGCATTGGACCTGGATGTCTGAGTAAATTTTAGTAACTAACTAACTGGTAGGTACATTGCCTAGATGCCAGGAAAAAGCAATACAGAGGACCTGAAGGAAAATTAGCTAGAAAATGTGATGAAAAAACACTGACTGTGAAAGTACTGTAGCTGTTCAGCAAAAAAAGAAGTGCAAGCTCCAGACATGACTTGCAGTAATCTAGAGGAAAGTTTAATGCAATTGCATACAGACCTGACTAAAATAAATGAAACACTGATGGGGTATATCAACTCAAACAATAAAAGGCTGAAAAAAGACTGGTAGAAGCTTTAAACAGACACTGAGATGAGATGATAAAACTGTAAAACTCAAAGGTCAAAATGTAGAAAAGGCTGGGTGAATATGAGACTGCACAAGAAGAGATGTTTCAAAAAATAATAGAATTAGAGGACATAGCACATAGAGAAAACATAAGATTTTCTGCTGTACCTGAGAAGCTGGAAGGACCAGACTGTACTGATTTCACGAAAGCACAAATAAGTACTGGTATTAAACAACAGGAATTGTTAATTGAAAGGACACATCATGTGTACACTCCAAACCTGGCTATGAGAAAACAACCTAGACCTTTAACAGTAAAAATGCAATCTTACCTGCTGGAAGAGTTGATTCTGAAAAAAAAACGTGGTAGAAGGACAAAGTACTAAAAGTGAGAGACGCAAAGTATTTGTGGAGAATGACTTATTGTACACCAGGCAGAAGAGGAATACATTTATTCCATTATACAGGGAATGTCAAGAAGCAGGCATGAGATTCAAACTTCTGTACCCAAATATCTTCAAAATATAATGGAGGAACAAAAACATTTTTTGATGAATAAAAATGTCTGTCAAACAAAAAGTGAGCTGTGAAACAGAAGAAGATGTTGCATCTTGTTCTTCTGGTAATAAAGACCCCAGAGAGACTGTGCCAGTGAAACCTTCCCCAATGTTTCAATGGAAAATGCTTGAGAGAAGGAAGAAAGTGAAAACGCTGACTAGAAGAATTGAGAGTGCACTGGAGAAGAAGCAGAGACAGGGTGTGGGATATGGAGATAAACAGGAATAGAACAAGAAAATGTGGAAGTATTGGACTTTCTTGGACTTTGTTAAATTTGTAGGGGAGTCTAAGGCATATGCTGTACTTCATGTCATTAACATTTGGATACTAAAATCAGTAACTTGGAAACTGACAAATGTGGGATTACAAAGCAATAATTATATTTGTAAAACAGGACAGAACAAGAAAATATGTAAATAGTGCACTTGTTTGGACTTTATTAGACTTGTAGGGGACTCTGAGCATATGCCCTGCTTCATGTCATTAATGTTCGGAAAATACTCAGGAGAGGGGAAGAGGAGGTAGAGAGTTAACTGTAAGCATAACAATTTTTCTTAACAGTATTACTTAAGTCGTACATGATTTTCACTGCATGTTATAAGTAAACTTTTTTCAGTTATCGTTAAGTGTAATGGAGATACTAATGTAAATAAGTGATTCTGTTTATTATTTTTGTTTCTTTCTCCTTTCTTTCCTCTTTCTCCTTGTTCATTTTTAAGAAATGTAGGCACTGCAATGTGAAAAAAGGGTCTGGTTAAAAGAACATGACAAATGAAAAAATAGTGTTTTTTTTTCTCATTCTTGCATAGGGGAATAACTGGATTAAGGCCATTAGCTTTCTATCGTAACACATTTTAACAGAAAGCAAGTAAATGAAAAAAAATATTGAATATTATAAGGTCTTTACAGTCCTGTATTTGGTTCTCATGTCACTAGCAGGCAATCTGATAAAGAGAAATGGTTTGGAGAAAATGTTTTCTGAAAGCACTCAAGTGTTTTTCCTGCTGGGAGAGATAATAAAGGTAAGGCAAAACCAGACAGCACTTAATAGAATCACAGGCTCTATTATGCATCTTAACAAGGGCAATCTTTCTTTCTGTTTTGCTTGAGTCTGTGTGTGTGGCTGTCAGCTTAGAACTTTTTTTTTTCTATTAAGGGAGTAAATCTTCAATTTTTGAAGATGTACATATGTTTGTGTTATTATTAAGTTGGGTGTGGGCTTGTGTATTTTTATTTGAGGGTTTTCAGTAAAACAAAAAGTTCTACAAGATGTGACATAGGCTCAAATGGAGATGACAAGAAACAATTGTATAAAAGATTAACCTGCTAAATAGTGCATGTGTGTAACACAAAAACTAGAACTAGACAGTTAACAAAAAAGCTATTATAGATAAAAGGTGGGAAAAATAATCCCTCAAGAATATGATTCTTTCTATAATGTCTTTAAACATTAATGGTCTCACAGATAAATATAGACAAGAAAAAGTAGTGAACTATATTTAAAAAGTAGAATAGAAATAGTTATGCTACAGGAGACACACTTGGACAGAACCGAACATGTGAATTTCATAAATAAAAGTTTTCAGGATGGTTATTCAGTGGAATACCTGGGGCAATGGAAGATATGAGTACTTGTATTAATTGAAAGAGGAGCTCCAATAGTAACAGAAGAAGAAAAAAGACAATAATGGTAGATTTGCAGTACTGAGGAGCTAATGGCAAGGGAGGAGAATTATGCTAGCACATATTTATATTTCACTGAAAACCGCTATAATGGAGCTAAAGAAAATTCTGGGAGAAATAATGATCTTTCAGCAAGGAATAGTACTTATAGGGTGGATTGGAATTCAATTTACAACAGTGAAGATGTGTCTGGGGGTCCAGAAAGGGAAATATAACAAAGGACGGTAGATTTGTAAAGAAATTTATAAAAATATTTGGCATGAATGATGTGAATTCAGTACTAGGAATTTGGAGTGAATTTACATATTATTCCCCAAGATACAAAAACAGGGCTAGGCTAGACAGAATTTACATTCCACAGGAACATGTGCATTTAATTGAAGGTCTTGATATGCACTCAATAACTAGTTTAGATCATGTTCCAATAATACCGAAAATAAAAACACAGAGTAATGAAATAAAAATGAGAATCTGGCGCTTTCCCATCTATCTGTTGAAAAATATGGAATTTATGTAATGGGTAATGGAAATTATTCAGGAGCTATTAGAGAAGATAGAAACTTATGAAAATATAGCTAGAGAGTGGGATAAAATTGAAGTGGAATTTAAAAACTGGGTGGAAATAAAAGAAAGGGAGGTATGGCTAAGAAGTAACAAGAATTATTTAGAGGGACTGACAAATATTAAAGTACTGCAAAACAGGGAATCTCACAGAACAAGAAAAGGAGCAACTACAGAATGCTAAAAAAAAAAATAAGTGATTGCTTTGATAATATGCATAAGTTTAGAAGATTGCTGTTAAGCAACTGTTTTTTGATAATAACTCTAGAGCACAAAAAATTTTAGCACAACGATTGAGGCAACAGAAAGTAGAAAAGGGTGTCACCAAGCTTTGGGAGCCTATAGCAAGGAAAGAAGATAACAAGGGGTCCTGTAGAGGTATTAGAAATATTTCAGTAATTCTATGAAAGTCTGTATAAAGCAGAAAAATATGGAAATCAAGAAAAGGTACAAATGGAAATGTTTATGGAAGTATTAAATATGACAAGGCTAGAGGGAGAGGAGGCTAAATTACTAACAGCTAGGATAGGAGGAGATGAGATAAAATTTGTGATTTATAACTAATCTACAGGAAAGTCCCAGGAATAGATGGTATTCCTGTGGAAGTTTGGAAGCTAGGATGGAAAAAAAACTGATAAAGATCTGGAAGGTTTTGTTTAACAGTAATGGCAGTTATCCTGCTAGAAAGCAGTAGTAGCTGAAATGCAGAAACAGGGTAAAGATCCATCAGATCCAGTTTCATGCAGGCCAATTTCAATACTAAATCATGATTATCAAGTGTTTATGTCTGTAATAGCTAAAAAAATGGCAAAAGTGATGTCACAATTGATAGATATGGATCAACATGGTTTTGAGGAGGGGAGGCAAACATTTGGCAATATAAACAGAACAGTGATGATCCAGAGAGAAGCAGATTGTAAGAGAATACCACTGTTGCTGGTAAGTCTTAATGCAGAGAAAGCATTTGACAGAGTATGCTGAGATTTTATGACCAGAGCAATAGAAGCATTTGCACTCCCTGATAAAATTATAAGGTTGATTAGGAGGATATATGAAGGATTGAAGTCAAACATTTAAATTGGGTGGGGTCCTCTCTGATAACCTCTGCTTGAGCAGAGGAACCAAGCAGAGGTGTCCTCTCTCCCCATTGTTATTTGCATTATATTTAGAACCATTGGCAAAGAAAATAAGGGACTCAGAAATTCAAGGCTATAATTGGTATGGTAGTTAAAAAAACCTGGCTCTATTTGCAGATGAAATTGTTTTATACCTCACAAAACCAGAAAGGGACATTACAGTGCTATGGAACATATTGAGGCAGTTTCAAACCTTTTCAGGATACAAAATTAATGAAGCTAAAAACAAAAGCATTAGCGATAAATTATGTACCCACAAAATAATTGGTTCAGCAATATCCATATTTATGGGGACATGATAAAATTAAGTATTTAGGAATATGGATTAAAAATAATACCAGTGTGGCAGCTAAGGATATGTGGGAAGAGACTATGTGAAGGCTGCCAGCTCAGCCAGCTAGAACATTGTAAATAATTCTATGTCATTTGTGAATAGTAATATGATTTGTATGCTTGCCTTAGAAATGTAAGAAAACTGTATGTTCTGTACTGAGCTTCAATATTGTAACCACAGTGCACCCTGCTGGAAAATAGCAGAAATGTGTATAAACTACATGCCTATACAAATGTATGTGTTGATGGTAAAGAATGGAATATACAGAGTTAACCTGCAAATTCTAAGAAAATAAGTAAAGAGTTTTATAATATGCTATAAAGTTAGTTTATCTCAGCTAAGAGGCAGGATGCTGCAGCCAGAGATTATTTCTATTGTCTGGAAACAGAAATAATTACAGGTTTCCAAGGTAAAAGTTTTAAGATTTCCAGTTCCAGGCAAGTTTCTAAGAGATAAGTGTCAGCTTCTAAGAGATAAGTATTCTTGACACTGAGGTGTTATATTTTAAGTTCCTGTTGGCCTGGAAACTGAAAGCAGAGTTGAGAAGAATGATGTAATCTAGATAGCCCAGCAGTAATGTGTATTATTAATTTAAGAACTATCTCAGAGAAAAAGTCTGGACATTTTGTATCTTGTCTTGGACCTGTAAACATTCATTCAGCACTTTTATCTTCCTGGCTCTATAAGTAAGACTTGGATCATAGTATATCTCTTAGAGATAGATAGGAAAATAGTAAGATCAATCTATATGTTTTCTGTATTTATTTGAGACTGTCCTGCAATGTTGTTTTAAGTATTTCATGTGATTCTGAACTCTGTTGTCATTATATTGAGTTAATGAGTAATGCCTTGTGATTTTATTATTTATTATTAAACATATTTAAATCTTTTAATTGTGGGTGGCTTTGTTTAGAAATATTTAAGCTCTTAAAGTACTTGCATGTATTTGGTAACACTGTACAGGCCACTCTTAAATAGCCTTAAAGTCTTGGACACACTTACCATTTGGATAATAATAACATTACACAGTAAGATTGGGCACCCTTTGGTAAGGGCCTTTATAGTAGCTGATAAATAGTGGTTAGTGGCAGTGATAACCACCTTATAGCCTAGGCAGAAGGGGGCATAGCTAATAAACCTGTGCCAGCCTTCCCCAGGAGTGTCTGTGTGCTTATATATAAATCAAATGTGTGTGTCAGCTACTTGGGCAGGACACGAAACACTTGTTGGACTGAGAGGGTGCTGGAGGTTGTGGCTTGACCACACGGCTGAGATCTTAACCCTATGGCTGTGCCAGTGAGAAATCTTATTGGGGATCTGGAGAGAGAGGGAGAAACCAGTCCAAGACTGACTGTGATCTCTGTGTGCTCTTAAGGGAAATTGTACTATACTGTGTGTGTACTTGTCATCCTCCCAATGTGCACATCCCTCACTGGTGTTAGTGGTGAGGACTGAGGCTCCTTTATTACTGGGCCAGTGCAGGGGCATCACAGACAAAACAAAAGATAACACAAAAACTGAAAAATTGAATTTCTGATATATGGATCAATAGTAAGATACACGCAGTTAAAATGTTTTTAATTCCTTTAGTCAGGCATATTTTTATCAACCAGAGGAGATGTTGTGGACAGCAATTAATAAAAAGCTGAAGGATTTTATCTTGGAGGGGAATACAACAACAGTCAAGTGGAATAAGCTTATTCTTTCAATAGAACAGGATGGATTGGGATTACCCAAGTTGAAAGGGTATTTAAGAGCAACACAGTTAAGGCTCCTATACATAGCACAAGCAGAAAACTATAATGCTAAGTGGAAAGAGATGATGATGAAATAGGGGGAAGTTGAAGTAACAGGGAGAGACTGGGTTTTGGATGCAGACCTTTAAGGAGAACAACAATAATCATACAGAATATTATATTCATAAAGTAGCAGAATATCTTCTAAGAACTAAGCCAACACAAGAATGGAGAAAGAAGATTCTGCTAAGAGAGATGACTGCAATTAGGGATACAGATAACAGGCAGGAGGAGATGGGAACATATTGGAAGAAACTGGCAAAGGAATCAAGGTATTGGGAGCAAATAACTAGAGAAGGAAAGGTAATAGAATGGGAAGATGCCAAAAACTTATTTGGCTAGATATCGCCTTCCATATCAAGGATTGATATCAGAGTATAGGCAAAGAGAAAGAAATGGGGAGGGGAAGGTCATAAATGAATGACTAGCACTGATAAGTTTTTAGTAGAATCTATAACAGAAGTTGCCATTAAGAAAGGAATAATTAGAAGAGCCTATGAAATACTGCATGATAAATATAAGAATCAATCAGAAAAGGTTAGGAAGGATTGAGAAGAGGGATTAGATATGCAATTCACAAAGAAACAATGGGGAATATATGTATATCTCCCAAATATGCAACAAAATCTAGAAGATTTAGGATCTTTGCCTGGAAGTTTTTACATAGGTATTTTTATACCCCAAGCAGACTTCAAAGAATTTTTCCTCAGGTAGACAGTAAATGTTAGAGGTGTGATGGGGAAAATAGGTAACTTGGAACATATTTTCTGGGAGTGTAATGAGTTGGCAGACTTTAAAAATTCCACACAGAGTGCTCTATCAGAATCCTGGGTGAGCAAAATTGAGTAACTAGGGAAATTATTTTTTGAGATGTGATACAGAGTCAGAATTGCCTAGACATAGTAAAGCCTTCCTGAGTCTAAGATGCCTGCCAAAGAAAGCAATTACTAGAAAATGGAAATCAAAGTCTAAACCAACTTTACTAAAAGTAGCAAAGATAGTAACAGAGCTAAAATAACTGGAACTGAAATCTTTAGAAAAAGGTAGGAGCAAATTGCATAGGAAAAAATGGGAAGTGTGGGATCAATACATGCAGAGTAGGAGCGAGGTTTAAAAGAAGGCAGGATTTGAATGAGCAATGTAATGTCTGACTATCAATGACTGGATGTATTTAAAGTAATGTATAATGTTTGCAGCTACACTTGTGTCTGCACGGTTTGGAATGCATAATGTTTGCAACTGAGATTGTGTCGCTGTGGTTTATTTTCGTTTATAGAAATATAACATGACTCATGTCATACATGATAATTTAATAAGATTTTTCTTGTTCAAAAAAGTCTCATGTATGGAATTGTGGGAAGGGTATCACATGCCTTGGCTAAAGGATAAATTCAGGAAAATCACACCAATTACTAATCATAAATCCCTTTCATAATAATTTAGTCATAAAATTGTACTAGGCTTGATAGAGTAGATCCTCTATTAATAAATTCAAGTTGGTGTAATTCAAATAGATCAGATTTATTTTCTGGATCCTAACAGCTTGATCATACATCAACAAAGCATTTACATATTAAATTGGACTGTAGTTCTTAATTTCTTGATTATTGCCCTTATGTTTTGTGTGTGTGTGTGTGTGTGTGTGTGTGTGTGTGCTTGTTTGTCTGTGTGTGTGTGTGTGTGTGTGTGTGTGTGTGTGTGTGTGTGTGTGTGTGTGTGTGTGTATATGCACCAGTGCAGGTCAGTGTGTGTGTGTGTGTGTGTGTGTGTGTGTGTGTGTGTGTGTGTGTGTGTGTGTGTGTGTGTGTGTGTGTGTGTGTATGTATGCATGCCAGTGTAGGTCCAGTGTGTGTGTGTGTGTGTGTGTGTGTGTGTGTGTGTGTGTGTGTGTAGTATTAAAGACATTTCTTCACATATATCTGTAATTAAAATAGCTGGAATTTTTTCTAGTGCCATGTATGTTTTCTTTCCTACCTTTTTCAGCAACTATAGGACTAAAGGTTATGGTATTGTTTGACAAGTAACTTCTTCAGTTGATACCTGTTGTTTAAAATATAATCTCCATTTTGGACTATGGTATATCTGGTTAGGAAAAAAATATATGAATTTATCAGCCATTCTTTTGGGGTCTGTAGTTCTTTCACCATTAATTAATAAAGAATTAGTAGGATGCTTTGACTTGGTAAATTAACGAATATGCTTAGAATACAATTATAAGTTATCTGGTTAATTTGCTAACTTATCTCAAACTATTTTTTCACGTTCAATTAATGAATGTAAGTGTTTACTAATTATTTTTAATTTTGTTTTTTTCCTATGTGTGTCACGTTTCCTGTGTACCTGAAAAATAATTTTTTTGTAATTTTTGTGTACCCTTATTAATCTAGTCCTTTCCAGTGATGATATTTTCATTGAAATGATGAATAACTTCAACTGATATTGCTCCTCTTGATTAATATTTTTGAGAGTAGTATGATCAGCGTCATATGGACTGAATACTTTATATTTTATACAGTTGATCTGATGCAATGAGTTTTAACTAACTCCTAATGTATTAGTCAGTAGTCACATATTTTAACGATTTTTTTAATGTGTGTTGATAGTAATGCTTAGTGAATTATGCTCAACTTATCTAATGGAGGGCTTATATTAATACTGTTAATTACCTGTTCACAGTTGGTGACTATAAGATCAAGCATGCTGCTGCCTCTTGACATTTCTTTAATTAATTGGGATAAACCATGTATACAGATTATATCATGGAATTTCTGTTCATTTGTAAGTGAAGTACAGTTATCCTACTTAATTTTAAGATAGTTCAGTTCACCAAGTAAAATGACTTGTGCATGCTTTAGAAAGTTATCGAAGTTAAGCATATAGTCATTTTGTCACTAAATCCATAATTGGTCTTCTTATGTGACTCATCATTATACTGTCACCTCACGAAGGCTCTAAAATATCTTTGAATGTGGTCTCTAAATTTTTGTCTGACATAAATTAGATACAAGTACTCCATGGAATAATAGTAAGACTCCTCCATATCTTTGGTCTTCTCTCAGGTATTTATGATTAATGTACCCCGGAAGCAAGATGCCCTCAGATGTATATACTTCTGCAATGGTTACTAGCTTTTAGTTGTCTTCATTAATTATTGATATATGTTACCTATACTACATGCATTGCAAAAATGCCCATTTATAATCGGATTAGGTCTTCTGTTTCTTAAAATGTTTATTTTCCTGTCTTTAGCAATTTCCAAAAAAAAAAAATATATATATATATATATATATATGGGTTCACTACATATGGCTGAAATTTCATATGACTGAAGCCCATTTGACTGAGACCAAATGACCGAAAGTTCATTTGACCGAAAACCCATATGAAAAAAACCTCTTTTGACCGAATGTTGAAAAAAAAATTCTAATCTATAGAGTACAATGCCCCCACCACTTTAATATTCTTACTCCGAGATTGCACTACAGTGGGGAAAGGGACCATTTTCCAATCCCCACTATAGTGCAATCCACCCCAAAATGTCGAATGTGCAATGAGCGAATGTCACTGTGCAATCGCTCATTGCACATTCAAACGTTTTTCCGTTCGGCGTTTGCAAACATTGCAAACTGCCTTTCAGACAATTGATGTTTGCCTGTGTGCAATACACACATATGAAGGTAAACCATTTTGGAATATGTTTCCAACTGCTAAAGGGTACAGCCAATCATACTGATACAATGCTACACATCCAGTATTTTATTACAACAAGAATTCTACATGTTGGAGATATGATGCCCAGAACCATGTTTTTGATGTATCATCCACTATTAACTTCCATCATATAGTGGTACAAAGTGCTGCTATAACCTTCTTCTATATGGCTATAATTTGTGAGCAGTGTCAAATCATTTATGTAGTCAGCCCTGCCTCCCATGCATCTCTAGGAATTAGCCTGTCTATTTTACCTATCCTCTTAAAACTTAAAGAGGTCTGCAGCCAGTTGTAAAGCAATTTCTGTAAAGTGAAATTGGACAGTGCATGGAGTTTTCTGTCATTTATACATTCTAAGCATTTTCGCACATAATTTTCCAATTTTTCTTTCTATTCAGCTGCAACTATTTCTGGAGTTTCTATTCCAATTATATAAAACTTGAAACTTTAAGGGATTTTTGATTTCTAATACTGCCTTCTAAAATACTAGTCATGATAATGTCCTTTCTCTCTTGTGAAAGTATAATTTTTAAAATGTAAATACTGCCACCAACTGGGTTTAAATCATGAGTACTTTTCTTGTATCTCATTATACCTTAATACGCAGCCCATATTTTGATTTATCAACTGCTTGATAATATACATGCCTGCTTTAATCCAGCTCAGCCAGCCTATTGTCTTATTTTCAATTTGAATTGATTTGTTGAACCGTAGTCTTGTATTTTCTGTTATCAGATTTGACCTAAGATGCTTTGCAGCTGTCCTATGATAATATTAACCCTCCATCCCTCTTGGATCCCATACTTTGAAGGAGGCATTTTCACTATTTAGTTTTTCATACATAACCACATAAGGTGATCTTCAACATTAGCCAGATAGGTGCTAGCTGGGACATTGCTCTGCTGGCAAACCTTCCTATAATACCAGCTCCATATGCTTCCAAGTTTGACAACCCAAATCCTCCTTCTTTTCATATTTAGCTTTTTCCTACATATTCTAGGTAATTTTCCACTCCATAGCAATCTGTCTAGTATCTGTGATACTCATCAATAAATCCTGTGAACATGACACTGGGGATGTGCCTAAAAAATAATATATATTTTAGAATCCCAGAGCACACTGTCATCTGAAAATGATATGGTGAGCAAACTTTCTGCATTTGTATTATGATAACACTGAGACAAGCACAGAAGCTATTAGTGCAAAGAGGTGAGATGAAAGGGGACAGTCCTGTTGGGTACCACACTTCCTATCAATAATCAATGACAGAGCCCAAAAAGACCAAACTTGTGATGAGGGACATACATAAAGGAGAATCTGTATATAGAATAAATTGATTGGAAAGTCCATAATGTCCATGCAGGCCCATATAAAGCTACAGCAAGTGAACTAAGACCTTCATGAAGGTCTGTCAATAGTACTACTCCCAAGACAACCCCAAAGCATTCTATAGCTATGTCAGGAATCTCAATGGCAACACTCAGATCTGCTCTGAGTTACAGCACAATGGTGCTAAATATACAGAACCAACTGATATTGCCAGCATCCTAGCAGATAGATTCAGTGCTAATTTTACCCCACCCCACCCCCTAAAGGGCCCCTCTCTATACCGGAAGAATGCAAAGTTCCTGTAATCACGGCTGCACAGGTGAAAACCACACTCTACAAAGCCAAAAACACAGCATCCATGGGACCTGACAACATCCCAGGCTGTGTTCTACATGAACTACAGAATGAAATGGCACCCCACCTGATCATCATGTTCAGTCATAGCCTCACCTCAGGCTTTGTGACCACTGAATGGCACACAGTGATGGTTATCCCACTCGACAAAGGGGGACCCATCACGGACCCCGGGAACTGCTGCCCCATTAGCCTAATGAGCCTGGTCTGCAAGGCCATGGAACGTATCATCATGAAACTTATAAACAAAGACATTGGTAATCTTCAAACTCTGGATCCCACCCAGTTAGGGTTTGTAAAAAGCAGATCATGTCTGCTAAACCTGATTGACTTCTTTGAAGCAGTCACCAAAGCCGTAGATGAGGGTAAGGTGGTTCACACAGCCTATCTAGATCTCGGCAAGGCTTTTGACACCATCCTCCACTCTGGAATTATAGATAAACTCACTAAACTAGGTATAAACCCCTATGTCACAAGATAGGTTGCCAACTGACTTACTGACAGAACCCACACTGTGAAAGTAACAGACTCCAAACCCGACTTCAGACCAGTGACAAGTGGAGCACCACAGGGTTAAGTCCTGGGTCCTCTCCTGTTTGGTATCTACTTTTCTGAAGTACAGGCTAACACAGAAGGTCTTTGGCTAACGAAGTTCGCAGATGACTGCAAACTAGGAGCCATAACTGAAACTCCTAACGATGTGGGCATCCTACAAAAGGGTCTCACTGAGACGGATGCCTGGTGTCAAAGCCATGACCTCAAGCTCAATGCCAAAAAGTGTATTGTCATCCCCTTTGGTAAAAACTCTGTACCTATGAGCTATCACATAGGTGGTATTCTACTTAACACTGAAAGTGTGATAAGAGACCTTGGGACACAGGTGGACAGAAGTCTCTCCTTTGATAATCACATCACCACAGTAGTCAGGAAATCCTTCTACGTGGCACACCTCACCACAAAAGGTTTCTCATCCAGGAAAAAAGAGGTCATTGTTCCCCTCTACTCGTCACTCATTGACCCATTATAGAGTACAATGCCCCTTTTGGTATGTACCTCACAACACATCTACAACAACTGGAAAGGCCACATAAACACCTCACAAAGGGGATTACCAGCTTCAAACAGATGCCCTATGCAGGCTGTCTCAAAAAACTCCAGCTTTACTCTGTCGCATATTGCCTACTTAGAGGCGATCTCTGCCTAACATACAAAGCTATGTCAAACCCAGAGCTGTTGGACGTGCTCCACTTAAAGAAATCCCAATCCCTCTGAGCTACATGCTCTAGAGACCTAAACCTTGTCACCACAATAAACAGAACATGCTGGAAGGAGAAATTCCTGTCCCAGAGACTTCCCATACTCTGGAACAAACTATCTATCTATATCAAACAAAGCTCCTCATTAGCACTCTTCAAGAAAAATCTTGATGATTGGATGGGAAATAGGAAGTTCACCCTGGGGATCAGCTCTGTGGCTCTGCTCAACAGGGGCACAGGAAAATAATTTTCTTCGGTGGCGAAAGCCATGGTACGTTTTTGGCTAGGCTTGTATAGTCCCTAGGGCCGATAGCCTAGTACCTACCTATGAACTTGTGAACCTATGAGCATGTGTATATCCTTTGCATATATGTAATCAAAGTCTAACTAATTCAGGCCCTCTTTTTAACCATAGATGATTAGAATTAACTAAATACAGTATTACTTTTTCTAATATATTTGCTAAAGTTTTGCATAGATTTTGAGGTCTATTTGCAAAAGAGAGATCAGGCAATAATTATTAGGATCCAGCGGGGTTTATCCAGACTTAGGTAACATCATTACCTTGACTCAAGTAGTCTCCAATGGAAAACTACCCTGTTGTATACACTCCTTGTAGAAGCACAACTTTACATCTAGCATATTTTTGAAATTTTTATAAGTCAGTGGAGAATCCATCTAACTCAGGTCACTTTCCCAAGGGTAGAATGGCAATTGCACTTTCAACTTCTTGCAAACTGATGGTTTTTGAGAGCATTTCCCATTAACTGTCTGTTAGCTTCCTTATCTCATACTTGTCCAAATAGTCTTTAATTGCTTCAGTTGCTATATGATTTGCCTGGTTGGCAGTATTTTAATAATTTTCTTTTAAAAGATCATTTATATTTGTTGGATATGTTATGATCTCCCCAACCATATTCCTTAGAGCATGCATGCTAATTTCTCTTCTCCTCTCCTCAAATTTTTTACCTAATAATACATGCGAAGATATTATTTTGGCTCAATAAAATGAACTCATGTGGTCCTACTTGACTTGTATTTTCTTACAGAGTAGATCATTAAATTTCTTTTTTAAAAGTTTTATTTCCTACAATGCTTTGAACCTATTAACTCTAATTGAGTACTCATGCTTTCCTCTAAGTCTTGTCTGCTGATTGAGTTCCCTAACTTTTCCCTCCCTGATGTTTTTAATAAAGTATTTCATAATTTGCTGCTTATGCTGCATTTTGAAAAAGCTTCACAGGTTTTTCCTACTAAATTCTTTGCTGCTATTGCGTACCCAGGAGGTTGAGATCCACCCTGTTGTCTGCTGTATAAATTGCTTGTCTTGAAATAACAATGGGTCTGATCTCCATTGCTTTATATTCCTTCCTGTTGCACTATTGAGCAGTTTTATATAGCTGAGTCTATGATCTGATAATGATCCGATTATTATATCTACTTGTTCTATAAGATTAGCTTTATTAGCACTTATTAACCCCATATCTAATCTACTTGTGGACTCACCATTGGGATTTTTTGTAGGTGAATTAGCTCACATTTGAATGAAATGTTCTCCAGCTATCAATTAGGTTCAGATCTAATATGATACTTTGTAATTCTCAAGTAAGATGAGACATCCTGTTTGTACCCTTTGGCAATCTGTCAGTCTCCAGGTTCATTACTGCATTGAAATCTCCCATGTAAATAGCATGTGTGCACTTGCTGCCAATTCATTAAGATTGACAATAAAATCCATAAGAGGTCCTTTATTTTCTACATTGGACCCATAGAAGTTACCTATGACAACCTGCTACTGTCCATTATAGAGTTTAACAACGACCCATCTCCCATGGGAATCTCTTCTCTCATTAAGGGCCTTCCAACCAAGTACAAGTTGTAATAAAATTATTACCGCCTTTAAGGAAGAAGAGGTACAACTCAGAATTTTACTACCTTCCATTTCCTTATAAAAATAGTTCAAAATTAATTTATGTTAATGTCTTGGAAAAATACAATATCAACTTTAATTACCTTAATATGTTTTAAGTTTGAGGATATTTTTATAGCTGAAGTGGCCCCTTTAACATTCCAACTTAAGTATTTAAATGAATGCCTAGCCATTTTTATGTTGATTAGGATACTCTACTGTGAACCTTTACAATTAGTTTGCAGCACAGAACTGTGATGCTGACTTTTTGAGAAAATAGAAGATTGCCCAGCTAGCACATCCTATAATAAACATCTAGTCATACCTATGACATATTTAATTAGACATTACAGTAGCAGAACTGTTTACTCACCCTAGTAAAAAGAAGTACAAAATGCAAAACAGTGAAGCACATTGAGCAAAGTCCACTAAGAGATTAGAGGAGCAAACTACCACTAAATTGTATTGACTTTAGTTGTTATTGATTATGCTCTGTATAGTACCTTGACAGTTAATGCAAAATAGATGCTGATAAAAGGATTTGATATAATCTGCTATGAGTATTGAACAATATCTTTGCCCCAATCCTGCATATGAATGCTTCACCTAGACTACTCATTAATGCCTTCACATGCCGGCATGTATAGTAGACAGAAAATATAAAATAAAAAACAAGTTCACATGCCACATCACAATGGCCATGCTTTGTTTACTACTAACAAATCCCATATTAATTCTATACTTATAAGCAGTAGCACATAATGTGAATAGCCAGGTTTAATTTAAGTCATTCTTCAAATTATTAGTTATGCTGTGCCCAATAATGTCATATATCTGAAGCTCCCTTTCTGGGTTGGCATCTGCCCAGGATTGCTCCATTTCAGACATTTCCTCTTTTATAAAGTCAAACTTGTTAGTCTTCTTTATTCTGTTGACTTTATCTTAGGTTGGTGCTACTGTCCACTAAAGGAGCAAACCTATTTGTGGTAAGTATTGGCATTAAGAAAAGTTGCATGCTATTTACCATGATGCAATATCTTTTTTTCGACTGAGGCAGTAGTCCCCTGCTCCTTCCCTTTCTTGTATACTGCTGGAGACTCATTTAGAGGTGATGGTGGTCTGTCCATTTTTTCTGCAGACCTCTGTGATGATACTGTATGTTTGGGTAACTTTGTGTAGGTTGATTTAATAGGACTGAATTACATGAAAGAAAGAGCTTTGCTTCCTCTGGAATGTTTAATGTAGTCTACACATTGTTATTTGATAATATTAAGACTGCTGAGAACCTTAGTTGCACTAGATATCCTAGTTACTAGCACTTTCATAGGTAAGGATTAAAAACTTTACATCATTTGTTCAAAGCGGCATTGTAAGCTGTTGGATTGGCAGTTATCCTGTTACTACATGTGCTCTCTAAACCAGGTTTCTACTTCCAGCATGATGAAGCTAAGGCCTTAGCTTTTGCATACTATTTTCTTTAGTTCCCTAGTTGTGAAAAATTCTTAAACACCATTTATTTTTAACAGTTCAGACACAAATTTAACTCACATAGTTCCATAGAAGACTGCTACTCTTTGGTCCTCCATCTCCTTGCACATACTTTATTTTGATACTATAAACTAAACTGTGCTGTTTTAACTCTGCCTTACTGTTCCTGTTAAATCGTATATTCTGTTGTTATTTTCACTGTTTGTAAAGTAATTGTTGCTTCTTTTCACTGTTTGCAAAGCACTGTTTGGTTTGTTCTGTTCTACCTGCCAAGCAGTATCTTAAATAACTCATTTGTTTGCTCTTTAAAACATTCTTTAGTGTCTCCTTGCTGTTTTTCTGCTGTTAAAAGCATTTTTAGTGTCTCACTGCTGTTTTTCTGCTGTTTAAAATATTTTTTAGTGTTTCCCACCTAAATTAGGGTAGCTAGTAGCTGTAGCATAGTCCAGATTCAGGTTTGCTGCATCTGGGTGTGCTTGCCGTGACTGTTGTATTCTGAGCACATTTTACAAGCCATCTTTGATTAGAAGGGGCTAAGCACCCTCATTCATTCTTTTCAGTTTTTTTTAATTTTTTTTTTTAAGTTTTTTAGCTTTTGGTATTTAAGCCCAAAGTTTGAGAGGGTTTCTGCTTGTTTAATCCAAGCTGAACTGAGGTGAGCTACCAGCCGCAAGTCTGAGTTGAGATACCAGATGACAAGAGGCTTCTGATCTTCCCAAAAACATAACTTGCTTGTTTTTTTGCTTGGTTATGCTATTTACTGCATGTTTTATTGTGTTCTGCTTATTTAATACTGTATTTTAATACTGTAAGCTAAACTGCACTGTTTGTACTGCATTTGTCTGTCTTACTGTGCCTGTTAAATCATATTCTGTTGCTCTTTTCACTGTTTGCAAAACATTTTTTGGTGTTTTCACTGTTTGCAAAGTAATTGCTGCTACTTTTCACTGTTTGCAAAGTATCTATTTGGTTTGTTCTGTTTTACCCACCAAACAGTGTCTTAAATAACTGATTTGCTTGCTATTTAAAGCTGTATACCTTGACTAAAAGAAGCAGAAACTTAGCAAATTGAATGTAAACTCCCTTTGTTATAAGATCGGTAGCCAACTGGCTCACAAACCAGTCGCACACTATCAAAGTGAGTGACTCCACATCAACTGGCAGACCTTGTCACCTGCAGGGTGGCACAAGAGTCAGTGCTGGGCCCCCTACTGTTTGATATACACTTCTCAGAAGTTCAGGCCAAAACTAAGGGGCTGTGGCTGATCAAGTGTGTGGACAACTGCAGTCTGGTTGCAATTATTGAATCTCCAAACAATGTCAGTATACTTCAGGAGGGTCAGCAATACCCTCTAAACCTACAAAGTGGTAAGAGATCTGGGATCACAAGTAGACTGCAACCTTAACTTTGACCACCATCTGTCTACTATGGTAAGGAAGGTTTTCTATGTAGCACACTTGATTAGCAAAGGCATCACCTCTAGAGCAAAGAAGATTATAGCCCCTCTATACTCATCACTAATCAGGCCCATAATTAAGCATAATGCCCCTTTTGGCATGTACAGTACAAAGCACCTGCAGCAATTGGAGAGACCTCAGAGGTTTCTAACTAAGAATATCAGTATCATATAGACTTCTTAGGGGAGAGTTATGCATGGCTTACAGAGCAATGAAAATGTTGCACATCCATAAATCGAACGGGACTAAAGCTACCCATTCCAGGGACCTAAATATGGCCTGCGACTTGAATAGGACATGCTGGAATGACAGATTTGTCTCCCAGTGACTGCTGTGCCTTTAGAATTGTCTGCCAATTCATGTGAAGCAGAGCACCTCTATGATATGATTCAAAAGAAACCTGGACGAGTGGATGGGGCACTGTAAATTCTTACCAGGGATAGTGCCCGCAACCCTCCTGGACATGGGCAGTCATTACTAAATACAATCCTAGGTATTGACTAGAGTATCTATGGTATTACATTGGGATAAAACAGCTAGGCATGAAATGACCTCCAGATCGATAGCTTAGTAATCTCCTATGATCCTACATCCATGCACCCCCTGTGAGAAAGAATTATTTTACTAAGTAAAATCTCAATTTTGTTTGGTTCAAAGATTTCAAGTATTTATAGCAAAATGTAATTCATGGCTTAGAGGATTATATTCAAGGTCATTGATACCACAATGTATGACCATATACTTATAGTTATAGCTGCCCTCTAATGAAATGCCAGTAAGATGCAGAATGTCAGTTAGTTTCAGACCTGATTACTTTTTTTTCATTTAGTATTATCATTTAACTATTGTATGTGTGTGAGCTTTGGTATGGAATCAGCTAAGACTAAAATGTCACTGGATGAGCTTTTTTTCATTTTTACTCCCCTTGCATGAGTCATAATCCTAGTTCTTATGTTCATAGGTTCATAGGAGGCTACTAGGCTTATAGGGCCCTTATAAGTCTAGCCATCTTATACTCTTGTTCCCTTATTGATCAAGTTGTATGGTCTATATTTGCAGTGCGAGTCTGTGATCAGCACCAATTGCCCTTATCCAAGAGAAACGCAGGATACACCACCAGGGTAAATTTAGGGTCTCCCATCGAGTTGTCTAAGTTACACTTAATATGATCATTGAGGAGTCTCCATGTTTTACATGAACTGGGAGTTTGTTCCAGAGGAGTATCAATCTCTGGGAGACATATCCGTCTCTCCAAAGTCCTGTTAATGTCACAGGTTAGGTTAAGAACCCTAGAGTGAGTTAATTTTGTCCAATTTGACTTGTGGATGTGCAGCATTTCAATTAGGGCAGGGTCCGAGACTGCTCTGTATGCCAGGCACAAGTTGCCTCTCAGCATCCTTTAAATACAGAGTACAGTATCAGGGCCTTCAGTCTGTCCATGTAGGTCATTTGTTGAAGGCTGTAAATTTTCTTGGTGAGGAACCTCTGAGGTCTCTCCAGTTGCTGCAGATTTCTGGTGAGGTAATCCTTAGCTCTGGATGCAATGCCCTTTCTTTTGAGATCTGCAACATAGAAAGCCTTCTATCCACTGTGGATACATGATGATCGAAGTTAAGGTTGCTATCAACCTGTGTTCCCAAATCTCTCGCCACAGACTTTGAGCTAAAGGGGTACTGTTAATATTGTAATTTGCAGGGACTCCCCCTTTGCTGAATGGGATGATAACAATTTTTTTACATTTAGTTTAAGTCCATGGCTTTAGCACTATTCATTTGTCTGTGTAAGCCATTTTTGTAGTAAGTCAACACTGTTGGAAGACTCAATGATTTCACCCAGTTTGCAGTCATTGGCAAAAATGGTAAGCTACAGGCCATCTATTTTCATATGGACTTCTGAGAAATAGATTCTAAACAGTAGGGGGCCTAGCACAGATCCTTGTGGTGCACTACTGGTAACTGATCTGTTGGTAGGGGTGGAATCCCCAACTTTAACTGTATGCGTTCTGTCAGTGAGCCAGTTGACTACCTATCAAGTGACATATGGGCTAATTTCCTTTTTTTTTCTTTAATTTTTCCATGTCTTTTGGGTTTCTAATACCATGCTGGGAATGGACCCCATTACTAAGTCAAAGTATGATTAAAGTTCATGAAATTTGTATTGTTTCAATATTTGATGTCAGCCAGAAGTGCTCTTCGTAGCACCCACAATGTGCCCAGTAATGACTTCTTCTGCAAATCATATGGGGTTACATGTATTGGTAACATATCTCAATATGATTGCAGATTCTTTTTTTATAAGACCCAATGCTTCTACTACTATTGAAACTGTCTGGGTATCTTTCTTCCACAGTGCTCATTTCTGCCTGCCAATCCTGATATTTTATGACTTTGTGCTTCTCTGCATGCAAGACACTGTAGTCACTACATGTGGTGATTTCAATGATCAATGCTACTTTTGTCTTCTTTTCACGGACCACTATATCCAGTTTTCTAGCATCTATCTTTTGAACTGTTGGCAATGGGTGATCCCATGTGATGTAGACTTCCTCATGTTTTATGATGCTTTGTGGCTCATTTTTCCAGTGTTTGTCAGCTACTTCAATACCATAATGTTTGCACAATCTCTAGTGCAACAGTCCTGTCACATTATTATGCCTTTCAGTATACAGTCCTTCTGCCATAAGTATGTCACAACCATCAGCAATGTGTGCAACTGTTTCAAACTCTGTTTTACAAAACCTATATTTGTCTGTTTCTCTCACAAGTTTAATGGACTTTGTAAACCAATGTGTACATAACCCAGTATCTTGGGCCACCAATATTAACCTTTCATCACTTGGATTAAATTTGCCTCTCCTTAACCATTCCTGCATTCATTCCTGACCAACATGAGGTTCTTCCAGAAGTTTTCTATACTTGCAACTATATTTATGCATTTTCCACATTTCTTACCTTCTCATCTGGTCCTTCACCTTATATTCTTTCTTTTGTTTTTTTTTGGCACAGTGAGTTGCTGCCTGACGTTTATCTATTTTTGGTTTGATTTCCATTCCTGTTTGACACCGATATGCTTCTACTAGACTAAGCATTGAAGTCATCTTAGATTTATTCTCCTCATGTTTCAAAACTTTCACTACATTTGGGTATTGTGAGGTCAGCAGATATGTGTACAGTCCCACAATTGCAGATGTATGCATGTAATAAATTTCAAGGAGGCCCATCCCTCCTTCAAAATGGGGAATATATAATCTTGGTATGTACTGATTTTTATAAATCATTTGGTGAGCATGAAGAATATTTCTCAAGCTGGGTGAGTTTTTCAATGACGCCTGAGTGGGGGATTGTGTCAAAAGGAAATTGCCTTGGCTAAGTCAAGATAGGCTGTATGTATTGTTTTGCCTTCATGCAGAGATTTGGTGACATTCTTGAGGAAGCATGACCAACACTTAACAAAGCCAAATTGGGTTGGTCAAGAGTTTGAAGGTCACCTATGTCTTTGTTGATAAGGTCCATGATGATTCTCTCCGTGGCCTTGCAGATAAGGCTGGTTTGGCTTATGGGTCTATAGTTCCCAGGGTCGGTTGATGGCACCCCTTTGTGCAAGGGAATTACTGTTGCTGTTTTCCACTCTGTTGGGACAAAGCCAGTACTTAGGCTGTGGTTGAAGAGAGTGCCAAGTGGTTCCATTATGTCTTGTTATAGACCATAGTAGGCAGCCTGGGATGTTATCTGGTCCCATTGATGCTGTATTTTTGGCCATGGAAAGTGCGGCTATGACTTGCACTTTGGAGATACTAGGTAGATGACTTGACAGGTATGCTTTGAGTATGTCTGGTGGGGACAGTGGGGTGAAGTTTTCACCAAAACTGTCTGCTAGCAGGTTGGTGATATCCTCAGGGTCAGTATGAGTGGTACTGTCCGCTACTAGTTCAGCATAAGGCTGGGCCTTCCCTTTTAGATTTCTGATGTAGCTAACAAATGCTTTGTGATTATCCTTAGCTAGGGATGTTAATGTAGCTTCATAATTGGCTTTAGAAGGCTTCACAAGATATCTGATTTGGTTGTTCAAGCTGTGGAAGGTGTCCTTCCTCTGCTGATTCAGTTCCCACTTGTTCTTAGACACTGCTTTTTTCCTTTTGTTGTATAACCTATCTATGCTTGATGTCCAACAGGGTGGCTTGTTTTTTATGAGGACCTTGTTTTGATCCATTCAGGTACAGCCAAGGCTATACATTTGTATAGGTGTTTATACAGTGTATTTGTGTACACATCTGTATAGCAGTCATTGTTGTCAGTGGTAGCAGGGGGGGGGGTGAAACTATTTATGTCATCACTTAGGAGGCTATAATTTTCTTTGGAGACAATTTTCATCCTTTTTGCTGTTGGGAGGGGCAGGTATGATCATTACTTTGAATGAGACTGATTTATGATCAGACTTTGCCGGAGAGGGAAACACACGGGGGGGGGTAGTGCAGTGACTGCCTATATTGGTTAGTACTAAGTCTAGGACATTCGATCCCCTTGTGGGGGGTGCAGACTATCTGTTCCTGACCATTTGTATTAACAAAGTCCAAGATCCTTAGGGTAAGCATGTTTGTGCGCATATATGACTCCCATTCAATGAAAAGATATTTGAAATCACCCATGACCAAGGTGTTTGGTAGTATAGTGAGTGACTCAGGTAGGTCCAAGTAGGCAGAGTGATTCTCATGGTTCGTGGTGGGGGACCTATAGCTAACAATGATATGGAAGGGGGTTTTACCTACAGTTAGTTGGACTTGGAGTAGCTCTAGGGAGTCATACTGTTTCACCAGTCTTGAGGTGTATTTGTCTTGAAGATGGATACACCTCCACCTTTGGTTCTTTCATGCTCATTTTGAGGTCTGACTGTGTGGAAAGCATTGTAGCCTTGCATGTCTAGGGTGCTCCCTGCAGCCTTGAGCCATGTCTCTGTGACTGCACAGACATCAGCATCTTCCAAGGTAAGGAGTGCCTCCAGTGAGTGCAGTTTCCAATTTAGACTCATAGCATTAAGCAGCATAACTTTGAGTTTGTCTCTAGTGGATTTTTTTGCATCAGGAATTTTGTTGTTATGACATTGCCTAAAAAGGCACTATGGGGAAAGCAAGTACCTTTGCCAATTACCGAAAGCCAAGAGGTGACAGATAAATACTATCTCTGGCAAAGCAGCGTGATCTGTCAACCATATTTTCCCAGGCTGACAGATCCTGGATCCCCGTGGATTGACACCAGAAGCAAAGCCAATTTGTTTATATTGAGACATCATCCTGTGTGAAGGTAGAATACTGCATAGGGCTAGGGGCATACCTGCCTGGGACACATAATCTGAGAGCTCAGCCATGTCTCTCTTCATATAGTCCAGTGAGGTACGTCTCAGAACATTCACTCCAACATGGACTAAGACAGAGTCATAACAGTACTTGTTGATAGACTTGAGTATGTGCATGATCTGATGGATACTAGAACCTGACAGACAGGACTGTGACCATCTCCTTGCCCAGCCTGGTGAGGGGGACATATGTGTTTCTCACTTTGAAGTTGCCTATGACCAAGACATTTGGTTTAGATGTGTTTTGCCTTAGGGGCTTATTGACTGAGACACTGTTGTCTATATTATTATGTGTAGTGGTTTCTGTTGGTTCTGAAGTGTGTGCAATAGGTTTGGCTTGGGAGGTCTCTGATCTTTAGGTAGGCTTCTAGTGAGTACCTCCGCATATGTGGATTTAAGTGTTGTGAACTTGTTATGTGCAAGAGGTGATGTGTGTGTCCTGACAACCTGTTTGATATCTGGTTTGTTATTACATGAGAGAACTGATTCCAAATCCATAGTATAACTACATCTCTCACATGCTGCATTTGTTTGTTTTAGTAGTAACTGGTTGTCAGTATAAATGAGACAATTGCTACATTGCCTCAGAATACTCATTTAATTCAGGCTGGCTGGAGAAATGGTGGAAAACTGTCCATCCATTATGGCAGGTATATACTGTAGTAACTAGTGGGGAGTGGGTTAGATGGACCAGATTTTGCTGGAAGACCAACAAAAAGTGGCTATTCTGTGAAGGGCTAGGGGTAGAAAACTGCTTCAGTGCTTCACAATACAAAACTGAGTTGCTTGCAGGGCAGCAGTGCAATCTCTGAGCAGCTCTGGTAAACTCTGTGCAAACCCGCACAAACATGACACTTAAATACAAGCAAAGTTAAATTATTTTAAACAAAGTTACCAAAGGGAAAGCCCAAGACTGAGTCTTATTCCCACAATCCCCAACTCAGATGGGTCCTTGGCTGCACACTTTTGCCACAAGGGTGCCGGGGGGGGTTAATGTAAGATGGCTGGTTTTAATGCTCAAATGATACCAAACACTTTAGATTCAGCAATCTAGAAATTCAAAGTGCACAAATTCACAGTCACAACAGCAAAAAACAGTTTAAATAAAGCTGCAATTCAGTAGAATATTCCCACAAGAGTGTAGACCATAAACCTTCCTAGAGTGAAATAACTAGTCTGGATTCCAAGTGCTTAAACCAGAACAATGACACTTAGAGTAACAGGCACAATAAGCCTTCACCAGTAATTCCCATCTTAGAAGGGTAGAGGCTAAACTCTCCTGCCAAAAGAGTCTAGATCACAAACCTTCTTAATGTAAAATAACTGGTTTGGAGCCCATGTGCTTAAACCAGAACTAAAACACTTTCAGAATAACAGACACAATGAGCCTTCAACCAGCAGCTCCCAGCTTAGAAGGGTGTAGACTATCTTCTCCTGCCACAAGAGTTTAGACCACAAATCTTCATAATGTAAAATAATTGGTTTGGAAACCAAGTACTTCAAACAGAATAAAGACACTTAGAACAACAGGTACAATAAGCCTTCAACCAGCAATTTCCATCATAGAAGAGCAGAGGATAAACTCTTCTCCCACAAGTGTGTAGACTACAAATCTTATTAATGTAAAACAACTGGCCTGAAGCTGAAGTGCTTAAACCACAACTAAGATGCTTAGAGTTGTTCTTCTTTTGGATTTTCCCGGTTATGGGTCGCCACAGCTGAAATGATTGGCAGTAGATGTTTACAGTGCCGAGGTGCCAACTTGATGCCCCCCCTTAACGAAGGCACACCCATTCTACGCATGTTTTTCGAACGCCACTTGACCATGGGGAGGACATGCAGACTCCACACAGAAGGTGCTCCAGCCGAGAATCAAACGGGAGAACCTCTTGCTGTGAGGCGACAATGCTACTGCTGCACCACCACGGCTTAACTAAGAGGCTTAGAGGAACAGTTACAGTTTAATCAGGTTACTAACAACCAGTAATAAATGCAGCAGAATAAATGCAATTGAACTATTTTAAGGACAAGCAGCAAAAGCTAAAAAAAGTAATAAAGTAGGAAGAAACAGAAATACAGTAAAAACAGCTGAGTAAAGTGCAAATATTTTTCTTAAGCTAAGTGAGAAGGGAGGAAAAAGAAGATAATTCAAGTTTAAGAAACTAAGGGATGAGTTTATTTTATTCATTTATTATTTATTTTATTTTATTTTACATTTGTTGACCGGGCTAGTCTAACTGGATATATGTCCATTTTCAGTAGAGGCCCGGGGAGAAAAGCTCCAAATTTTAATACAAAGTAAGAAATCAGTCAACCTAAAATTTAAGACAGTCCAAATCAGCATGCAGATATAAAAAATATAATAAAAAAAACTAAAAACGATAAAATAATTTTTTTTTTTTTTTTTTTTTGAGATGAGCAGAGAAACAATATTTTAGATGTACTTAGAATAAAAGAAAGGATAAGTGAGAAAGAGGAGGGGAAAAGATAGGAAAGGTATTGGAGATATAATAGGATGAGTAGAGGATTAGATGATTTTCATAGAGCTAAGAAAGTTAGTTTTAAGAAGGCAAACATGCACCTAAGAAGAGAGGAAAGAAAATAAGCTTTTGAGTACTTGTTCAAAGGGTAAGTTTCCTGTCTTAAGGAGTGGCTGTGGAACTTTAGAAAACATTTATTGGGTTATTGGGTAGAGAAGGGGAAGAAGGAAAGGGAGATGGGAGACAGAAGGGCTAGCTAGTCGGGGTTAATACAGGGGCAGAGCCATTTGTTATTAAGGTACAATTTGAGATTCTTCTTGAAAATAGGAAGAGAAGTCAGGGATGTGATATCAGCAGGTAAATTGTTCCAGTGTTTCCCAACTGAGTTGGAGAATAAGCCATCTCCTGCAGTGTTTTTAGGTGTAGTAATGTTGATCAGAAGTTTGTTAGGGGAGCATAGATGTTTCAGGTTATGATAAGGGGTAATAAGGCTGGTGAGTATTGGAGTTTTGGTGGGTTGGTACAGGGTTTTGTGGGCTATTA
The DNA here is from genome assembly GCF_019279795.1 of Protopterus annectens. Classification (NCBI taxonomy): domain Eukaryota; kingdom Metazoa; phylum Chordata; order Ceratodontiformes; family Protopteridae; genus Protopterus; species Protopterus annectens. The sequence continues at coordinate 497,368,978 of NC_056736.1, forward strand.
CCAGTTGTTGAAGTATAATCTTATTAGGAAGTTCAAGCCAGCCAAGTTGTATTAGATTAATGCATTGGTGGGTTCTAAAAGGAGATCCGGTAGCAAATCTAGCAATGTTGTAGGATATAACTAGTTTATTAAGGTTTTGTTTTGACAGGTTGGTTTAAATAGGACATGCATAGAGTAAAGTAGAGATTAGATGGGTCTTGGCTAGGGTAATTCTAGTAGTTGGGGTAAGAAATGGTTTAATTCTATATAGGGTTCCTATTTTTTTGTTCACACTTTTTATAGTAGAGTTAATGTGATTCTCAAAATTGAGTTTATTATCAATTGTAATTCCTAGTAGTTTTGTGGTGGTTTTGGGGGAAATACTAGTATTGTTGTTTGAAGTGATTGAGAAATGTAGGGGTATTTGGTTACGTGTTGGGGAGAAGAGTAGAAGTTTTGTTTTCTTAGGGTTGAGTAGGAGGCAGCATTGGGAAAATCAATGTTCAACTGTGTTAAAGGCTTTTTGTGTAAGAGACTGAAGTTCAGCATAAGAGGTAGCTGTGCAGATAATAGTGGAGTCATCTGCATATTGGATACAGTTAGAAAAAGGGATAGCTGATTGAAGGTCATTGATAAAGATGGAAAAAAGAAGTGGACCTAAGATAGAGCCTTGTGGGACACCTAGGGAAATAGGAAGGTAGTCAGATATTGAGTCTTTCCAGAGTACTGCTTGTTGACGGTTTTTGAGGTAAGATTGAAACCAAGTTAAGCTGTTAGGATCCAGTGATAGAGAATTGAGAATGTGGAGGAGCATTTTGTGATTTACCATGTCAAAGGCTTTAGACAGGTCAATGAATAGTGCAGAAGAAAGATTGTTTAAGTTACGATTAGTGTTGATGGTGTTTGTGAAGGAGAGCAGTGCAGTGGTGGTACTATGGGAAGGTCTGAAGCCATGTTGACAGCTAGCAAGTAGGTTGTTTTGGAGAAGATGATTTAGTAATTGTTAATGGATACATTTTTCTAAGATTTTGGCAATAGGGGATAACAAAGCTATGGGACGATAGTTAGATAGATCAATAGATTTTTCCCCCTTTGTGTAGTGGGATGATGTGAGATATTTTCCAGATATCAGGGACAGTTCCTTCATTGATGGATCTGTTTATCAAAATAGAGATAGGAAAAGCTACAGCTTTGGCTCCTATTTGCAGAAACTCAGCAGGGAGTTTGTCTTCAGAGGGTGAGGAGGGCTTTAGTTTTTGAAGTAGTGAAGAAATATATGATTTAGGGATGGGATGGAAGTGAAATGAGGGTGGTGTATTAACGGAGAAGGAGTGCAGATTTGAGGTGTCAGGAGATAGGTAACTCGCCAGGTTTTGTATGGTATTTGTGAAGTAGGAATTAAAGGAATTAGCTATTTGTATAGGGAGTTGATGAAATGGGACTGGGAGGAGTGCCCAAAATCAGATTTATAATAGGGGTGGGCAACTCAAAATCCAACAAGCTTAAGAATACAACAGTTGGCCAGGTGGGTGTAAAAAATAAAATGCAGACAGAAACAGCAAGCATGCCAAACAAGCAGATAAATTGCAGACAGACATCAGCAATATCCAAGCAGAGTACAGCAAGCAAGCCAAACAAGCACCCCAGCTAAACAGATGCCTCCAAATATTTCTAACTAAATGAAGAATGCTATTTCTCAGCTCCTGCCGCTAATTAGATGATGTTATTCATTGTTTGCAAAGGAACTTGAACTGTATTAATAACAAGGTCCTAAGCACACAATCAGTCATGATGGACTTGGGCACCCAGGTTGATAGCAAACTGACTTTTGAACACCATGTTGCCTCTGTTGTACTGAATGCTTTCTACATGGCTCACCTCATTACTAAGGATATTTCATCCAGGGACAAGGAGATCATAACATCCCTGTATTCTCCCCTTATAAGACCCATTATTGAGTACAATGTCCCTTTCAGGTGTACCTCACAAAACGCATGCAGCAGCTGGAGAGAGCACAGAGGTTCCTCTCCAGGAGAATCCAGGGCCTCAAATATCTACCATACACAGATAGGCTAAAAGCCATGTCCCTCTACTCAGTCTCATACAGACTCCTTAGAGGTCTACTCAGTCTCACACAGACTCCTCAGAGGTGACTTCTGTCTGACATACAAAGCAATCTCAGACTCTGCCTTGATGGGACTGCTGCATATCTGCAAGTCAAACTCCACTCAAGTAACCTGCATGCACAACCTCTACCTGGTCTGTGTTATCAATAGGACTTGTTGGAGAGACAAATTTGTGTCCCAGTGACTCCCCCTTCTGTGGAATAGACTCCCTCTCCATGTCAAGCAGACTACGTCATTAACACTTTTTAAGTCCAACCTGGATAACTGGATGGAGAACAGAAAATACACCACTGGGATTCTACCTGTGTCCCTGCTAGACAGGGACATCGGGTGCTGACTTGTCGGAACATGAGCTAAATTCTTGCCTAAGCTTGTAAGGGTCTCAGTGCCGATAGCCTAGTAACTTTGTATGATCTATGATCCTATGAGCCTAATTCTTTGCTAACTTTTCTAACTGACCCTAGCCAAGACTTCTTAAAACTCAACAAAACAAATGTAATACAAGAAAAATATAAAAAATAGAAGTAACCAAACCTTAAATGAAAACTTCAATTCAAAATAAAATGTAGACAGAGATCAGCAATATTCAGGCAGAGTACAGCAAGCAAGCCAAACAAGCACCCCAGCTAAATAGATATGCCTCCAAATATTTCTAGCTAAATGAGGAATGCTATTTCTCAGCTTCTCCCACTAATTAGCTTTATTTTTTATTATTTTTTTTATTTTACATTTGTTGACCGGGCTAGTCTAACTGGATATATGTCCATTTTCAGTACAGGCCTAGGAAGAAAAGCTCCACATTACCAAATATTAGCAACTTGAGGTACAGATAAGTAAATTTGTAACAAATTAAGGTACAGTACTATTTTAAGCTGAACAATACAAATGTTATATAGACAAATATTACTATTAAAGTAGCAGAAGATAAGAAACAGATAGAGCAACAAATAATTTTAAAGTGGCACACAATAAGAAAGGTGAAGAAAAAAATACACAAACAAATATAGCAGCTCCAGGAGCAGTATTTAGCAGTGAGTCATACCATTTATCCTATAGTAGCATAGCAACTTTAGGGTAGCATGTAATAAGAAATATAAAGAAAGTCTATATGGATATTTATATGTGATAACAAGTTACTGCTGCAAGCTATGCAAGTACATAATAAGAAGAAGATCATGGGCAGGATTCACGAAGCCTCCGTGTAAGAGTTCTAACTCATACACGGAGGCTGCAGTTAAACGGAGTGATGTCAGCATGCTTTCCATATTCATTAGAGCATGCTGAATCACACCTAAGGCTAACACGGTCCGTGTAAGACAGTAGAGGGCGTGTCCGTAGGCCGAGCCCTGTAAGCGGACACGCCCCCAGAAGAGTAAAAGTGCCCAAAGTAAACACCCATGACAGAGTCCACGGAAATGTGAATAAACAGAACACAACACATGCCCCCACAGACTATGAACAGAAAACATATAAATAAACATGTTATATATTTTTTTTAAATTGTAAAAATGTTTAACCGTGAGTGCGCTTATGCTGGCGTGCCCGTAGCGCAGCTACAGTTAGCAGTCAGTGGGAAAGCATATAAGAACTAAATATGCAAAATAAGCCAGGAAGCAATAGCGTAGCGGTAGAGATGTTGGCTGAAGAGCAGGCATTCATGGTTCGAGCCCCCACAACACCAATTTTTATTTTTAGCAAAATAAGCACGAAACAAGTCCCTGACAAATATGTACACATGAAACCACATTTTATGTAAAATGTAATGAAATAGCCCATTTATATTGAAGAAATGTGAGGTAACAAAAGAATAAAAAATGCCAGATGTGCCCATAGCTGAGCTACAGTTTAACAGGGTGAGTGCATCTGCCTGTATATGAGCAGTGGTTTAACTGGTGTAAAATGAGTGCCCGTAGCTGAGCAGTGGTTTAACATGCTAAATATATGTGCCCCTAACTGAGCTAAGCGTAATATGCGTGCTGATAGCCAAATGAGGCTTAAACCAGCGTACCCCATTTGCGCGGAGCTGCGCACCACGCAAACAAGCTAACCGACCGGCAACGTTGAGCAAGCCGTATCAAAACTGCCTTTACACAGACACACCCCTCAGCATATCTAGATAGTCATGAAAAATAAAAAGCAGTGGCCAGGTTCGAACCCAGAATACTATACACCATAGTCAAGGTACCAAACCACTAAGCCATGACAGCAGTACCTAGAAATGCAATAATAGCTAATATATAGGAATGAATACAAACTGGAGCATGACAATGCAGGTTTACTGAAGTTGATACAATTCCAAAATGGCCAATCACAGATATGTGTGGGAAAAATGGACTATATAAGCCACATAGGCGGGAATACACAGCATAAACGATTGTAGAACTGAACTGCAGGCAGAATGACAGGAGTAGGAGAGGGTAGTTGCTTTCGAGCACAGAGGTGGGGCATTGAGGAGTCCAGGTACATGGTCTGGCCCCTACTCCACAATCATGAGGCCCAACTCATGCAGGACCAGGTCCTCTGGGGAGCATACAGGGCTGAGGCGTGGGACCGGTTGGCTCATGATCTCACCAGTACCACAGGGATTCCAAGGACTGGTGAGCAGGTCCATCACCACCATGTGGACCTGAAGAGATGCAAGCAGGACCAACTGAACCTTTGGATCCAGGAGGCCCGGCAAACACCCAACGCCCCACTACTGAGTAAGTTACATTTAATTATGTATGTAAGAAATTAAACTAGCTGATATTATGGAGATGTGTATTCCAATATTACTTCATTTATATTACAGCTGCAGGTATCCATTCTGTGAACCGCAGAGCCTATGGCGATAGGCTGGTGTGGTTTCACCACCAGGCAGGTCAGTAATCCACTACCAGTAACTGTAAAGAAATATAAAAGTATGACAGTTAGCAAAAGAGTGCAGTGTAGTCACTAAGGAATAAAATGTGCAAATAACAGTGTGAAAGTGTCTGCAAGTATTGCTTGATTACAAAAGTGTGTTTCAGCCTGTAAGTTAAACCGAAAAATGAAACTGTCTGACATAAATTCTGAAATAAAAATGCCCCACCTGTAAGAAAATAGTACACAACCTGCAGCAGGCTGAAAAGTATAGCTGCAGAAGATGATGAAATCACATGTGTGAAATATATCCCTGTTGAAATACTGAAACATGACAGAAGTGAGACTGCTTGAAAGGATTGTAATAACTACAGGTAAAACATGTCAATAAAGCCTAGAAGTAAGTACCATCCTGAATAGTAAAATGAAAGCAAGTGAGAGAGTGTGAGAAAGTGTCATGAATCCAGCAATACAGTAGTAATAACTCTGAATAAAGTATACTGCAGTTAAGACAGAATGAAATGCATGTGAGAATCAAAACCAAACAGCTAAATCTGTTCAAAGTGTTGCTGCATCTGGAATGTGTATCCCAAAATCTGGATATGTTGCTCTCAGTCTGCAATATGCAGATAGGATGATTGTCTGATATACCAAACATCCACACTTGTCTACAGCTATATAAAGCAAATGTAGCAGGATGATGTAGCTGAACAAAGCTAGATATGAATGTGTATGAAGAACAATAAAATGTATATTGATGTTGCAGTAACAGTCCTATCACCAAGTTAAAAAAGTTATCATATAGGAAACTGTAGTTAGAACAGTAGTGTGTATATATCTGTAGCTATTAGAAATGTACAGCATATGTATTGGTATTTGAAGGTGTTAATATTATTTTCTTCACCCCACCCTATAACCACATATAACCCATTCCACGTGAAAATGGTATGTGCAATCACAATTAACACCCCTGGACGTTTGTCCTGTTGGGTCATACATATTTGCATGCCGTTTATGCATCTGCCCTGTTCATACATCCAAACCTGATGGCCTGTTGCCATCAATTAACCCTGCATGTTGTTGGACTGTGTATTGCTGTTCAAATTATGCATGTGTTACGCACGCTGTTCAATGGTGTGAATATCTGGGTGTTTGGTTAATGGGAATACTAATGCATGCTGTTACAACTAATTGTGAATGGTATTATATGTCACTAACCCAAACTGTCATGACATAATGCAAAACATAGGACGACAGGGAAGGCGGGTTCCAGTGGACCCACCTCTCCCACCTCAGCTGGCGAGTGCACCTGGCACTAGTGCCGAGTCCGGACCCTCCTCCGGTGGCCCTGTGCCACCTGCTGGTGGAAGCGCTGCAGGGGATGGGGTTCGCCCCCCCCTCTGCAAATGTGGCTGGAGGAGAACCACCACTCACCCTCCGTAGCGTCCGGACTGTGGTGCGTAGGGAGATTCGGGACTCTGTTCTCGAGCCCCTATGCCAGCTTGAGGCATGGGTGGCACAACTAACGGGCATGCCTGTTGCCCAGCCTACACAGCCCCCAGCACAGCCCCATCCTGGGCAGTGAAGGAACAGTGGCAACTGCCTATGGGTGGGGATATCAGTTCCACTGTTGCCATCTGTGGGCTCATGGGCTCTGGATATCCAAACCTCCGTCCCCGTCAATTGTGTAACCCCCCCCACATGTGTCATACACTGCCCCTGTATGCGTCTTGTTTGTCTTGTCTGTTTACCTACCCAACCTACCTCCCCAGCTGTACCGACTTCCTTCACCTGACATACCACTCTCACCTGAAAAAAAAAAGGGCACTCTGTACCCACAAAAAATTACGCATACATAGCTGCCCATTCCGCACACATGTCTGCTGGACATGGAATCTATCAATTACAATTGGCTGTACAACAAGTATTATTGTTGTCCTGACACCTCTCTCAGGGGTGGAAGGTTTCAAATGTCACACCAAATTACATACATATGCACAGCTGTTGCTGATGAAGAAATGGGCAGCTATGAGCCTTACCTACATCCCTCCTGCAAATCCCAAGCTTGTTTCCCTACTGTCTTACCCTGTTTGTGACCCCTTTTCCACCACTTTCCTGTCTCCCCATTTTCTTTTCTTTCAAAGAAAATAGCGCGGGTGTGTGCCAGAGTAAGCACTGTTAAGCGGTTGTAAGCAGGTGTGCGCGTGTGCGCGCGGAGCTAACCACCAGTGCGCATGCGTGAGCTCCGCGCAAACCAGCGCTAACCCGGTTACATCTGCTTAAAAGTGCCTTAGTCACTTTGATTGATAGGTCCTGTACTCAGTTCAAAAGCAAAATAAAATCCCACTGTCAGTCCCGAACCCAGGACCTTGGAAACACTAGTCTGTATGACCTACCACTAAGCCATGACTCTTATACAAGAACATTGTGCTAAAATAAATATAACATGTAATAGTAGGGATGAATGTAAAGGGAATATAGGATGTGTAGTACCCAAAGCATGTCATGTAGAATTACTGTCAAAACTACTGGATTCCCACAATAGTACTGTGTGAACACAAACAGCCATGCTAGTTGGTAGCTTGTAGGTAATAATGTCAGTTAAAGTACATATATAAATGTATGTATATGTACATATATATATATATATATATATAAATATATATCTATATATAGTTGTAGGAGTCATTGTGCATACACACTTACTACAGGGAACATGAGAGAGGAATGGAGAAATGTGAATCTACAACATAGCCTGAATCATGAGAGAGATACTAACCTTTACACTCACAGAACACTGTCCACAGCATACCAGCATGGTCCCCGCCCTTACAATCTGAAAGGGCAACTCCTATCCCACATACCCTTTTATAGCACTGACCTGAAATCACAGTGATAACTGCAATCAGTACACAACTGGCTGTATGCAATTAGCAAATGCTGGCTTACAATTGGTGCACAGGCCATCACATGGACCTATGCAGATACCTACAAAAGCATCCAGTACTAACACTCCACACATGCAATACATTCATTGCACTGTCTGGAAGCAGACAGAGGGAGAGAGAAAAGTGAGAGAGAGAGAGAGAGAGAGAAAAAAAAAATTATACACTGTGACTCTGTCACCTGAAGCTGTCAGCAGTGACAGTAGCAGCAGCAAGCAGAAGCAGTGGTAACGCAACCAGCTGCGACAAACACAGGTAATGCAAAGTAGCAGGTTAATAGTGTGCATACTGTGAACCCTCCAAATGTGTCATAGGTCTGTATCTATAGGTATGTCCATGTGATATGTTGTGTGTACGTAGTTCCACCAAAAGGGGATGACCATACATTACATGTCAATCAGTCTTAGGCCATGATCCTGGCAGCAGTTGTCTGTGCGTTGCCCCCAGCAATGGCTGTAGTGACTGCTTTGAAAGGTCATCCAGGTTCAAAAGGCAGGATCAGCCCATCACAAAGGCACACTGGCTGGGAACAAGTGTCTGCAGGTACCCGATATCACTGCATATGCATCCCATACTGCATAATTCCATAGCTTAGCAGACCAGGCCAGTTATGCATATGATGTGGTAGTTCCCAGGGTCAGTCGAGGTGCCTCCTTAGTGGTGTGGGACCACTGTTGCTGTATGCCACTGTCCAGGTACATATCCTGTAGTACGGCCAAGATAAATTATCAGTGTTATATGCGGTTGTATGTCCTCTCGGAGTGCAGGTAGCACACATCCAGGGATACCATGAGGTCACAGTGATGCTGTGTGTTCTGCTCTACTGAGGTCGGCCCTCACTTGGACATGTGAGATGATAGGAAAGTTACATACAGCTGTGATAAATATTTCAACTGGTGGGGTGGAAGGAGGGGGGATACATGCACCGAACATGTCTGCAAGACTGTTGCCAATATCTGTGTGTTTGGTGAATGTTAAGTAGGTGTGTATTAACACAGAGCATATCTGAGGCATGTGGTCCATATGTGTAACATAACTGAAGAAGGCCTTGTGGCCATCCATAGTGTTTGTGGCCATTTCCCTTCCAGAGTAGGCCATGGCCATTGTTATGCCGGACCGTAGCGTAGTACCAGTGCTGACCACAGATGCCTTCCCTTAATGTGAATGTGCTCTGTCCTGCAGTAGCCTCCTGCTATTGTTATACAATCTGCCTCTGTCTGGGGTCCACCGGACAGGATGCCTAACCTTTGTGCATAGGGTCTGGGTTAGAAATGTGTGTGCAAGTTCCATGCAATCTGTGGCATGTCCGTGGTAAGCATTTGCAAAGGGGTCAGCAGTGTGGCTTGTGGCTTCCACTGGCCCAGTGTGCTGCATGGATACCATCTCAGTCCCAGCAAGTGAATAACTGTCTAATCACATACATATCAAAGTAGTCTACTGTGCTGGTGGTGGTGGTGGGATATGTATATCCAGGCTGAGTAACTTCTGTCCACATCACAGTAGTGGACAGCGTCCCACATACAGTACCTTGGGATGAACCCCCAGAGTGAGGTTGTGCATTGCACCTGTCAGTTTGTGCTGACCGATGGGGCATGCTACTATGTTGTGTGGAATGTGGCAGGTATTGTTGCACAGGTGTTGGCTGAGCACTGATATCTGGCCATGTACCTGTGTGTCCAACACGACACACACACATGCAACATATGGGAGTAGTAGTATATCACTACACATGAGTATCATGTATAGTATGTGTGCCATATATTGCTGACATGGTCTGTTGATATCCTGTTTGTGTTCTCTTCCAGGGAGATGGCGCGTCAGCGTAATCCTGCCTACTCTGTAGCGGAAGATGAGGAGATCCACCAGAGCCTGGTGCGGGAGTATGACATCCTGTTTTACCGCACCAGTCAGAATCAGCAGGAGAGGGCTGCACTGTGGCAAGACCTTGTCCGTAGGGTAAATGATATTGGCATGCATAATAGGACATATGAGCAGGTACGACATCACTGCAGTGATTTAATCCAAAGTGTCCGTCAGCGTGCATCAGATATCCACAGGCAACAGGTTGCCACAGGAGGTGGGGTGGCCACACATCCCCCCCTCACCAGACTGGAGGGGCTACTCCTAAGTGTTGTGGCTCCAGCCCCGGAACAGCAACAGCAGTACACCTGCATTATGATGGAGGCTGGTTCCACACAGCAGCACAACATGGAGCATGCAGGTAATATGCCATATGTACACTTGACTGTTCTGTACACTGTATCATATGCAATATCAATGGCACAGTTGTGCCCACTGACATTAATCTCATCATTTCTGCAGGTCCCTCCGGGGTTACAGCAAGGCAGGCCATCCATGCTGGTGAGTGTATTTAACATAACCTATAATACTCCTGATAATGCTAGTAACAGTAGTGTAACTCAGTAGTGCTCTGTGTGTATACTGCAGGGTGTGCATGTGTGCAGGTGTGCCTGTGCCCATGTGTGCATGTGTGCATGTGTGCAGGTGTGCACACATGTGTGCATGTGTGCAGGTTTGCCTGTGTCCACGTGTCCATGTGTGCATGTGTGCATGTGTGCCTGTGTCCACGTGTGCATGTGTGCATGTGTGAATGTGTGCATGTGTACATGTGACCACGTGTGCATGTGTGCATGTGTCCATGTGTGCATGTGACCACGTGTGCATGTGTCCATGTGTGCATGTGTCCACGTGTGCATGTGTGCATGTGTCCACGTGTGCATGTGTCCACGTGTGCATGTGTGCATGTGTGCCTGTGTGCATGTGTGCATGTGTGCCTGTGTGCATGTGTCCACGTGTGCATGTCTGCATGTGTGCCTGTGTCCATGTGTGCATGTGTGCCTGTGTCCATGTGTGCATGTGTGCATGTGTCCATGTGTGCATGTGTGCATGTGTGTAGAAGTGCATCACTGGTAACAATGTCTGGAGACTGTAAACTGTGTTTCCTGTCTTCCTCCCACAGGTTCTGGTGTTGCTCTGGTGACCTGCAGCAGGGAAACTGAATCTTGTGCCACGGGTACTGGTAATGATGATATTTGTGTAATGGTACAGGAAGGTGTGTCAGGGTCCGCCATTGGTCAGCCAATTGACAGTACACAGCTGTCAACCCCATCATTGCGCAGTCATCCTGCCAGTACATCCTTTGTCACCATTGTCCCTAGGTGATGGACAGGATACAGTGGGCATAGACCAGGGTAATGTGGTACCTGTGGCACATGCATCCCCACACAGCAGCCATGGGCAGGGTCCTTCGATGGTACCATACAGACAGTTGCCCATGGGTTCTCGTGGGAGCATCCATGGGCGTACTGCCTCTGGCCGACGTGCCCAAAGAGGTCTGTCAACCTCAGCTATGTTTCGGACTGTCATGCAGGCACAGTCGCGTATGGAAAGGTACACCAGACAGGGTCTGAAGGAGCTGAGAGCATGTCGCACAGCCATGACAGACAGTATGCGTGACATTGCGGATGCTATCTGTAACTTCACCAATGTCATAGACAGATGTTGTGGGGACATATTACAGCAGTTCCACAACCAGATGTCCATGAGCCAGGGCAATGGTGGGTGTTTGTGGCATCGACGTGGCCGTATGCCAGCAACAGCAGCAGCTGGCAGTCGGCGCAGATGACAACAGGCTCGCGCATGCCCCCATAGTGCCAGCAGCAGCCCCAGCAATTCTGGGTCTGTGCTGCCATCGGAACGCCCCAGGAGACCACGTGCACGTGGCTCTGGACAGTCCCAACAATGACCTGTGTCCAGTCAACACACTCCCGCTTCTGATGACAGTACCCAGTCTGGCTTAGTACTGGATACGGTCCGTAGCACCCCTGCCAGGCACAGGTACCGTGTCTGTGCACACAGACACTGATCTGTATGACCTGCCAGGTGCAGTCTGTGGCTGTCCACAAACCCCTGTATATGGCAGCCATGAGGTGGAACTGTGTGCGTGCATACACACATGCGAAATGTTAACACCTAGGGTGACCACATACATGCACACACTGCACCAACACTGCCCCACCCTGTACTGCTGCCCCTCACCAACACACATACACACATGTCAATTGGCGGTATCAGTGGCTGACTCAGGCATACCTAATCCACACCCTGTGCATATGATGACACTGTGCCACCTCCTGCAATCTCCAACATCATTGCGGGAACAGATAAACACGTTGCTGATGCACAGGGTGACTACATAGAAGTGTATTAGTAGTATCATGTTAGTAACAGTACAGTCTGCTTCTATGACTGTGTGTTTATCCCAGCATGCCTGCTGCAGTAACTGTATGAATGTCCTGAATTGTTATCTGCACCCATAGTACATACCAAATTGTAACAGCTGCACATAATTGCATGCCGGTGGTAAGGTTGTCAACAGATTGCCGCATACATGGGTAGCACAGGGGGAAGGCTAATGCAAGTAGTGATATGCAATGGTGGACATGTACAGTAATGGTGTCAAGTTGCCCACAACGACTATGCAATGTGGATGTTTGCGCATGTAGATATGTGTGCAGTACCAATGTAATCCAAATCACAAATAACTATGACATAATATCAGTTCTACCATGGGCATCTGCGCTGTGTATTCCTGGGTACATGTTGATAGTGCCTACATATTTGCATTGTTACTTACTGTTATTGTTGCCCCTTCTTTGTTGTACACTGCACTACTTCCAGCCCTGTTTACTGTAGCTTTGTTTGCATGCATGTTCGCTTGGGGTTCCCTGGAACACTGCTTACACCTGCAATGCAGAGTTACAGTGCTTCTGTAGACTCCTAATGACATCTGCATAGCATACGATATGTATGTCAACTTTACACATGACAGAACGTCACTGTGTGTCCTGTACGCATGTACATTGCCTGTGACACATTGCACATGTCTTACCTGGCATTTACCCACGTGTGCAGTCATATATGCCAGTGCTATGAAACAGTAGCGGTACACCCACACATACACACCTTCAGTATGTTGTTCCCCATTGGCCCTATGTGTTGGTACTCACCATGGCAATCACACTACTAGGGTAGCATGTGCAAAGGTAACCTGTGAATCACCTCTATGGTCCAGTTGTGGTTTATGTGAGTCATGTGTCAATGACACAGCTGTCACATGTATGCAGTCAGCCATCACCCTTGGCCAGGAATGTACAACACATGTGTGGGATGCCACCACACAGCCAATCTGGGGACTGGGCTCTCTGAACCCAGTAATGCCATACCCTGTCAGGTGGCATGTCATATATACTACATCCTGGACAAACTTCAACCCCAATCCCTGCTGCTACTATTGATAAAACCCCTGATGATGTCTCTGATAGTTTTGACCAATTCTTTACTGAGACATTTCAGGCCCTAGCTAGCCATCTACCTCCTAGCTCCCCTGGTCCTGAAAGTAGCAACCCTAGAAACCTTCTTGCGTTCAGCTGCCAACCAGTCACCACTTCACTTCTCCGTACCTTGACTGAAACAGTGAAACCCACTACACTTTCTGCTGATCAACTCCCTGCCGAGTACCTATCAAAATCAGATGATGCTATTGCTTACCTCGTCTCAAAGATAATCAAACGAACCATGGTAGAATCTAAATTTCCCACCATCTGGAAAATATCATATGTAATCCCACTTTACAAAGGAGGCAGCTCTACTGAATTCTCCAGTTATAGGCCAATAGCTATACTCTCTCCACTTGCAAAGATTATGGAAACTTTATTCATAGACAATTCATGCACCACCTAATCCAAAATCGCCTTATGGCAGACACTCAGCATGGCTTCCGTCCTCATCACAGCACTACTTCAGGCCTCCTAGCCTTTACTAACACCATAAACCATACTTGCAACACTAATTATATATCCTCAGCCCTCTTTTTGGATCTTTCCAAGGCATACGATATGGTTGATCACCAACTTGTAATACACACCCTGCAAACATTCTGTCTAGATACTGGAGCCTTCCAATGGTTTCAATCCTACCTGCATGGTCGACAGCAGGCTGGCCTCTGGCAGAACAAACTCTCTAACCTTCTACCTAACACCCTCAGAGTACCACAAGGCTCTATACTAGGGCCCTTGCTGTTCTCCATCTTCATTAACGACCTTTATACTGTCATCCCAAAAGTCAGCTGTATCCAATATGCTGAAGACTCTACTCTGATCTGCTCAGCCACATCTCCAGTAGAGTTATGGTCAGCTACCCAGACCACCTGTAATACAATAGAAAACTGGCTTTCTGAGCATCGTCTGATCCTAAATCCCAAATAAACTAAACTGCTGTTATTTCACCAACATGTAGGTCTACCGCTTTCACCTTTACCATAACATCAACTGATGGCACAATAATCTCCCCGGACCCATCTACTAAACTATTAGGTGTCATCATAGACAATAATCTCAAATGTGACCTACATGTTAACCAAATTATCAAAGCCATCAATAAAAAACTAGGGTCACTTTACAGAATAAAAGCCTTCCTAGCCCCTCCAGCTAAAGGTGCCATAGCTCGCTCACACCTTCTTTCAACCCTTCTGTATGCATCCCTCTACTCTCGAATATGAACAAGACTGTCCTTAACAAACACTCAATTTGCTACAACCACATTGCCAGGTTTGCCACTGGGCTGCCTTTTAGGACACATCATTGCATCAATCTAAATCAGCTTGGTTGGCTTGCAATACCCAGCCTAATACAGTATAACCAACTGATTATGGCCTATAAAATCCTCTATAATCCGGACAATACTCCTGCACTTCAAATATTATCACCCCCTATAACAATCCTAGACCGCTTCGATCCTCTAACAAACTACTAATTCAGACTAGCAAATTTAATAACACAGCCGGTGATTCTCCCTTTGCAAACTCTGTAAGTAGATCCTTAACACTAGACTCAAACAACATTTGTCACTTAACTGGCTATGTCAATGTATCAAGCCTGGCTAACTCGAATGTGTAAAATCTGTGAACCAGTTTACTGTGTAATTTAATTTAATCCTGACTTGTGCTCAGGACTAACATTAACCTGTGGAACATGTTTAACTTGCTTACTTATGTAATCTCTGTAAATAATCTGTTTGTAATATGTAATGCTGGTATTATGTAATGCTGTATCTGCTTACCCTTGTAGCTTTTCTCCCCGGGCCTCCCCTGGAAATGGACGTGCATCCAGTCGGACTATCCCGGTCAACAAATGTAGGATAAATAAGTAAATAAATAAAATATATTACAGTGACTACAATACAAGTCAGACATTGACATGCACTGACAGCATGCTGAACACACTGGGGCATATGTGGGGACTCAGAATAGCATCCTGCCTGAGCATCACACACCTCCGCAACTGGCACACAGGCATATGTTCCATCGGAACAGAGCACATGCCACACATGGCACACACATCCCCTGTGCCACACACTCACAGCCTGTAGGGCTACACAACACACCTGCTACAGACGTGTCAGGTACCTGTCTTGGGTGCTGCACTGGGGTCCCACTCAACAGGCTGTATCTGGTGAAGGTCACAGTGATATGCCTCAGGGGCACTATGGTCCACCACAGAACACATGCATACAGGTCAGTCAGAGGCATGGACACATATGACTCACTCATTCACCATGCCAGTATGGCTGACCTGAGACATACCTCCCTGGACTACATGATAGGGAACATAGAATGGATCTCTCAGCATGTTGCACAGGCCAGTATGAGCCTGATCTTGGTTGCCAACATACTCTCACCAGGTGTGCTACCACTATATGTGGGAAGGGTGTTGTATGTCTACATTATGCTCAGTCTCCACTGTCATTCATAGGGTATCCGCTGGCTGTCAACGTGTGCTTACATGCTAGGGAAGCCACAATGATGATCAAGGGTCATCTTGCACGTGACACCCATGGCCCGATGTATAATGGCAAAGCTCCTTGGTACACACATACTGCCTTATGCTGCAGGACATGGTTTACATAGCCACCTCTGTGGGAATCACACAGGTTAGGACACTAACAGTGCTGCTACACAACAACAGCAGTGTACACCGGAGGATGCATGCACCAGACACTGTCCTCAGCATGGTGAACTGCAATGTCTGTGCAGTACCAGATTCCTGATTCATGGCTCACAGGTGTTACCCATCACTGACAGGTTATGCCCCATACCATGCCTGTCGTCCCCTACACATGTAACACACATGGACAGGGGGGTGGTATCCCAAGGTACCACAGATACACACACCTCCAGGTTGTTGGCACAGCACAAAGCATCAGGGCCTAATCATGTGCAGCTAACAGTGTGTTGGACTGCCATCTGGTTCATAGCCTGGCACACACAACCCTCCTATACACAGGAAGACCACCTATCCTCCATAACAACACTGGCAATATGACAGTCTCAAGAACTGTGTTTATATGGCTGGACTGCATCCTGCCAAACATTGTGCGTGAGCATTACTGTAGCTACAACACACTAGTTGAAGGGTTCACAGCATGTGGTCACTGAATTGCAGTGGAATGACATGTTGCCACTACCACAACAGGTGGGAACATGCAGCACCTGTACATCGACTACATGTACACTATATGGGCCAGACCAGATGTGTATCCCCTGCTGTAGGTATTTTACCATATACACCCACACTGTATAGAGACATACCACGTGCGGACCCTGCACAGTAAGACACAGTCATATTGGTATACATTGCAAATACCATTTATCCACTCGAGGCATGTGTCAGACATGGTAACTACTGCAGGTCACAGGTATTTATGTGTATGTGTCACACACATACATCATGTGTGCAATGCCATTGCTGGTTTAGGCAATGGCATGCATTGTTATGTACAAAGACCCACACAAGGTCATACTGTGTGACACAACCACAAGTGGCAGTTGTGGGTTACCAAAACATACCTATCTGTACTCTGACAATGGTAATAGACACAGTAGCAGAGCGCACTATTGGCATTACTAGCCAACTAGCCCTGTTTGGCTGTGCTGATAGTGTGGTGACATCCCCTGTGTTTACTGGGGGAATATGCAGCATCTGGTGTATTGTAGTATTTGCCAAAAGGATCTGTTCTCTCACACTTGCATTTACACACACCCTACTACCCCCACACACTTGCCATTTGCAGGATTCATTCCCCTACCTAACTAAGTCATGACACATGAGAGAGACGCATTAGCAAAGCACACTATTTGGATTACTAGATAGTTCCTCTTCTCTGGCTGTACTTATAGGGTGCTGACAACATCAGTATTTTGAAAGGGTAATGTGCATCAGGTAGTGTGATCTCCTGATTGCCAAAACTAACATGTTTTTCATACAGAAATGCACACACACAAACTCCCCACATCCAAACGCACACACATGCCATTTACAGGTTTCAAACTCCTACCTAACTACATTACGACACCCGGGAGAGATGCATTAGCAGAGTGCGCTATTCGCATTACTGGGAGGCTTCCCTTCTCCTGCTGTACTTATAGGGTGCTGACATCATCTGTGTTTAGAAAGGGGAGTGTGCATCCTGTAGTGTGTTCTCCCAGTTGCCAAAAGGGACATTTCCCTCACACAGAATTCCACACACACTAACCCCCCTCATCCAAACACACACACTTGCCATTTGCAGGATTCAAACCACTAACCACTATCTAACTATGTTATGACACTCAAGACGGATGCATTAGCAGAGCATGCTATTCGCATTACTGGGAGGCTTCCCTTCTCCTGCTGTACTTATAGGGTGCTGACATCGTCTGTGTTTAGAAAGGGGAGTGTGCATCCTGTAGTGTGTTCTCCCAGTTGCCAAAAGGGACATTTCCCTCACACAGAATTGCACACACACTAACCCCCCTCATCCAAACACACACGCTTGAAGGATTCAAACAACTACCTAACTATGTTATGACACTCAAGACGGATGCATTAGCAGAGCGCGCTAGTCACATTACTGGGAGGCTTTCCTTCTTCTGCTGTATAAGTGATAACAGAAACTGATCTCTCCACGATACACCAAAATATAAAATCACTTTTCAGCCAAACAGTCCAGTAGAAATAATAGCGTTATAGTAAAATAAACTTTTATTTAACAAAACAAGTGGGTTGATAAGCGCTTTCGCGTGGATACAACCACGCTTCTTCAGATAACAATTTCTCCCACTAACTTAGTTTAAATAGCAAAGCAATTAGCTAAAAGCTTAATCTAATTAGTTGATTCAATCAGCATTTAAAGAAATGAAGTTCAAAACGATTTCAGAACACAATGACAGTTCTATAATATAAGTAAATAAAAAGACATATATTCAAGAGCTTATACTGATTGTATAAACCCATGAATTATCAAAAATAGTAACTTATTTTTTCTTTTACAAGTTAAATTATGATAAATATATAAATTTCTTGTATATAAATAGTTTAGTTAATAAAATTTCAGCATCATGTAGTATAAACCTAAAACTGGAAATAGAACTAAAGCAGCATTTCCTGAATGTTAAAGCTGAGCGCATGTTGAAACCACATATCAAAACTTTAATGATGTCTAATAAAGCAGCTATAACAAGAGATATAACAATGTAATATATTCATCATTGTTCATTACGAACAAAGTTACATTCAACTAAATACAAAGAATGTTAGAGGCTTTATTGCCATGTAAAATTGTAGAATTGTAGAACACAGGTTTCAATATCTAACGTTAGTAAATGAAGTTGCTTTACTAACTAAATACTAGTCAAGCGCTCAGAAATTATAAGATATACATTAAATATTAAAAGTATGAAAAGTATATATAGAAACTGCTAATAATTTTACTATACATAGGGATCACTATTTTAAAATGTAAATATACATGAAAGTACATATCAGATATATTGTGTAGTTATAACTGTTTAGAATTGATATTACTATAGAACTGTATCAATTTATTAAATTAGAATAATTTTTTTAAATTAGAATAATTTTTAAAAATATTTTTACTAATTTAAAACTTTATAAAAATAATGCATAGCATATAAATAACATAATAAATTTATCAATTACATAAACAGTGTGAGGGACTAACATTTATTCTATAAAGTCTCTTTAGCGTGAGACATAAGATTGGTTGACTGATAAGTAGTTTATTGATAAGTAATTTATACAGTAATTGATAATTTAATAGAATGGTGCAAGTTAAATGTTAAACTAAGGAATAAGAAGTTTTTTTAAAAATAAAACATCTACTGGATATAAAAGTTTAGAACTTGGATGAAATTTAAATTTTAATTTTAAAATGATGTATGGGAGATTATAATAATCTTGTAAGTGTGAATATATAAATAAATAAGCTTAAAAAGTATATAAAGTATATATAAATATATAAAATATGTAAAAAATATATATCTTTATACAACTATTGATATGAAATCTTAAAATTAATAGTATTAATTCGTAGTGTATCCAAAATTATGAAAACTAAAATAATAATTTTGTAACTTTCAAAGACATCTTATCAACGTTTCCTATTATTCAAAATAGGTTTGATGGATACAGAGGTGTTTAAGCCTGGATAGTTATGGGAATTGAACCTTAAAATCCATTTAAGTTCAGCTAATGCTAGATTGTTAATGGCATCACTACCTCTCGGATTTACTGCCATTGCTTCTAGCACTCTAAAACAAAATCCATGATCTTGATGCTTTTGTATGTGCTGAGCTAAAGCATTAGTATCTGAACATCTCCTAATTTCATATAAATGATCATAAATTCGATCTGATAATTTCCTCTTAGTGAGACCAATATAAAAAGCAGTACATTTAGTACAGGTAGCCAGGTACACGAAATTTTTTGTAAAACAAGTAGCAGAAGTATTAAAATGAAAAGTAAAATTCAAAGTAGGATGAATGTAAAATGAAGTAGAGCAGATGTAATTACATCTATTACATTTTCCGCAGGGAACAGTTCCTGTACTTCCAATAAGATTTTTGGACATAATAAAATGGTCCTTGCACAAAATTTGTTTTAAATTCGGACAATTTTTATAAAGGAATTTGGGATAGTTCTCTACTAAGCTAGCTACTGATGCATCAGTCATGAGTATATTCCAATTCTTACATATAATGTGTTCTAAACATTTCACATCACTTGTGTATTTAGTGATGTAAGGAAGTTTCATGACTTTGTTTTTTAGCTTCGGATTAGGTAAAATGAACTTCTTAGCTACTTGAGTGTCTATTACTGAAGGACTCAGAACACTATCTTTAATAGTTTTGGTTAGATCACTATTATAGCCTCTATTCAAAAAAAGTGTTTCTAATCTTTCAGCTTCTAACTTCAATAAGTCTTCATTTTGACATAGCCTAGTTAACCTAATAAACTGGCTTTTAATGATGCCAGGAAACGTATGTCTAGGATGCATACTGTCATACTTAAGTAATGTATTAGTCCAGGTGGATTTCCTAAATAAGGATGAGGTAACTGTGCCATGTTCATTGAGCACTAAAGAAACATCAAGAAAATGAACACATTTATTGGAAGCTTCCATCGTAAACCTTAGGAATGTTGTAGTGGACTCTAAAAACTCCAAAAATTGCTTGAAATCTATTAGGGTACCTTGCCATATTAAAAGAACATCATCCACAAAACGCTTGTAGAATTTGACGTTTTCAAACTTGGGATGGTTGAATAAAAACTTCTTTTCCCAGTTTAGGACCACCAGATTTGCATACGTATTTGCACAGGGGGTGCCCATGGCTACCCCCCATGTCTGTAAATACGTTTTATCGTTAAACATAAACAGATTATTGTTTAGTACCAAATCCAGTAATTGGCAAATTAAAATTATCTTGTCTCCAGAAAATGTAGTAACTCTAACTAATAATTCTCTGATGGCTTCCAGCCCTATGTCATTGGGAATTGAAGTAAATAAATTTTTTACATCGAGTGTTATTAGAAAGTATTCATTACTTGTAACATTAAGAGTCAAATCAACCATACTCTCCAGAAGCTGGTAGGTATCTTTCAAGATGGACGGGACTGCATTTACTACAGGTCTAAGAAGCTTTTCAATAAGAGTAGATACCGTTGCAGTAACCCAATTGCTACCCGACACTATGGGCCTTAGAGGTATGGGGATTGCATTTTTATGAATTTTCGGTAGCCCTTTTATTACTGGTATAGTTGGAAATTCTATAAACAAATAGTTATATAATTCAGGAGAAATCTGCCTGCACATAAGTAAATCATGCAGTGTCTCATGTACAGCTGTAATAATATTATTAACTTCCTTCACAGAAATCATTTTATATGTAGCTAAATCTGATAATATATTTAGCATCAGTGAATTATAATCTGTGGTGTTTAAGATAATGGTTCCACCACCTTTATCTGCGGGTCTGAAGGTTAAGTCAGTTAACTTTTTCAACTTATTGAGAGATTTGAGTTCATTTGATGTTAAATTCACATAAGCTATCCTTTTAGTATGATTAGAAAATAAGTGATAAAAATCTTTTTCACAAGCTTTTAAGAAACACTCTAAATTAAATGATAGTGCAGGTGAAAAGTTACTTTTGCGTTTCAAAAGCATGGGATCACTTTCCATAACTCTATTATCTGATATAGCAGTAGAACTTTTAAAAAATAATTTCAAGGCAACATTCCTGCAAAAAAGTCGTAAATCACATAAATTGTCAGTTAAATTACTACATTGTGCAGGAATAAAGTTTAAGCCCTTATTAATTAGGCTTATATCAGATGGGTCCAAAACATAAGAAGACAGATTAACAAACAAGTCAGTCACATTCTTTGCTTTCTCGTGGTTCCGTACCTCTCTCCGGATATCTTCCGCTTCCTCGGTCCTCTGCTTTGCGAGCGACCTCTGCCCTGAAATTGCTGCTTTATCGGGTAAGGTAAAAAAAACGGTTCACATCTTGAACAGCTTTAGGTCTCGCTCCTAGCTGAGTATCGTTAGGTGTGCTAACAAATGCCAACTGGTTGGGAGGTGGTGTGACAGAAATTGTCGTTGGTCTAGGGATACCATTATCCGCTGTGTTAATCATATTAGTTTCAGTTGCTGTAGAAGAAGGCAAAGCAGAACTCTCGGCAGTCATGGCAGTCACAGCATGACGAGTGACGTCATCTAGCGTGTGCGTTGAGGGTATCGGATTCTGCTCACGAGCTTGTATGGTGTTATTCCTTGGCCAAACAAAGATTTGACCAGTTTGAAAATCATTAAAGTCTCTTTGTAGCTTTTTGAGTTTTGTTTGCTTTAATTTGTCACTAAAGGAATTGACTTGTGCGAAAATATTCTGTAGTCTATTCTTGGCATAATCACATTTAAAGCGTTCGTTTAAGCTTTTGTAGATGGAGTCTATTTCACCACGTAACTTGATTTCTAGAGGTGAAAAATATTCAATTAATAAATTCATATATTTAAAACCTTGTTCTATGTTCAGATCTTGCCACTTTTTTAGGAGGGTCGGATGATTATCTCCATAGGACGGCATACAAAATACCCGCATGCCTCTTGGAACGATACGGAAATGTAAAGAGGCTTCAAGGTGCTGCCTTTGCCAGGCATACCTTTGCAATAAATAAAGTTTGTCCTCAAATTCTTTAGCAATTTTATGAAATTCATTTA
Organism: Protopterus annectens; assembly: GCF_019279795.1. Classification (NCBI taxonomy): domain Eukaryota; kingdom Metazoa; phylum Chordata; order Ceratodontiformes; family Protopteridae; genus Protopterus; species Protopterus annectens. Next base: position 497,391,503 of record NC_056736.1, read on the forward strand.
TATCTTCATCTGTTATAGTGGCTATTAAATCATTAGTTGACCCACCTAATTCCAGAGCCAATAAAGGATTGGAAACACAGTGTAGAAGTCAATTTGGAATACTTATGCTGTCCCTCGACTCCGGTCTGTAATCAAGTTCCACATTAGAAGAATCCATCGTGTAGAGCAGTTACCACACAAAAAAGTAAGTGTTCAAAAAAACGGAGAGGTAACTGCAGCTTTAGGAGATCAGTATTCACACAGAAACAGTCCAAAATAAGTGATAACAGAAACTGATCTCTCCACGATACACCAAAATATAAAATCACTTTTCAGCCAAACAGTCCAGTAGAAATAATAGCGTTATATTAAAATAAACTTTTATTTAACAAAACAAGTGGGTTGATAAGCGCTTTCGCGTGGATACAACCACGCTTCTTCAGATAACAATTTCTCCCACTAACTTAGTTTAAATAGCAAAGCAATTAGCTAAAAGCTTAATCTAATTAGTTGATTCAATCAGCATTTAAAGAAATGAAGTTCAAAACGATTTCAGAACACAATGACAGTTCTATAATATAAGTAAATAAAAAGACATATATTCAAGAGCTTATACTGATTGTATAAACCCATGACTTATCAAAAATAGTAACTTATTTTTTCTTTTACAAGTTAAATTATGATAAATATATAAAATTCTTGTATATAAATAGTTTAGTTAATAAAACATTCAGCATCATGTAGTATAAACCTAAAACTGGAAATAGAACTAAAGCAGCATTTCCTGAATGTTAAAGCTGAGCGCATGTTGAAACCACATATCAAAACTTTAATGATGTCTAATAAAGCAGCTATAACAAGAGATATAACAATGTAATATATTCATCATTGTTCATTATGAACAAAGTTACATTCAACTAAATACAAAGAATGTTAGAGGCTTTATTGCCATGTAAAATTGTAGAATTGTAGAACACAGGTTTCAATATCTAACGTTAGTAAATGAAGTTGCTTTACTAACTAAATACTAGTCAAGCGCTCAGAAATTATAAGATATACATTAAATGTTAAAAGTATGAATAGTATATATAGAAACTGCTAATAATTTTACTATACATAGGGATAACTATTTTAAAATGTAAATATACATGAAAGTACATATCAGATATATTGTGTAGTTATAACTGTTTAGAATTGATATTACTATAGAACTGTATCAATTTATTAAATTAGAATAATTTTTTTAAATTAGAATAATTTTTAAAAATATTTTTACTAATTTAAAACTCTATAAAAATAATGCATAGCATATAAATAACATAATAAATTTATCAATTACATAAACAGTGTGAGGGACTAACATTTATTCTATAAAGTCTCTTTAGCATGAGACATAAGATTGGTTGACTGATAAGTAGTTTATTGATAAGTAATTTATACAGTAATTGATAATTTAATAGAATGGTGCAAGTTAAATGTTAAACTAAGGAATAAGAAGTTTTTTTTAAAAATAAAACATCTACTGGATATAAAAGTTTAGAACTTGGCTGAAATTTAAATTTTAATTTTAAAATGATGTATGGGAGATTATAATAATCTTGTAAATGTAAATATATAGATAAATAAGCTTAAAAAGTATATAAAGTATATATAAATATATATACACCCGGGAGAGATGCATTAGCAGAGTGCGCTATTCGCATTACTGGGAGGCTTCCCTTCTCCTGCTGTACTTATAGGCTGCTGACATCATCTGTGTTTAGAAAGGGGAGTGTGCATCCTGTAGTGTGTTCTCCCAGTTGCCAAAAGGGACATTTCTCTCACACAGAATTGCACACACACTAACCCCCCTCATCCAAACACACACACTTGCCATTTACAGGATTCAAACCACTACCTAACTATGTTATGACACTCAAGACGGACGCATTAGCGGAGCGTGCTATTCGCATTACTGGGAGGCTTCCCTTCTCCTGCTGTACTTATAGGGTGCTGACATCATCTGTGTTTAGAAAGGGGAGTGTGCATCCTGTAGTGTGTTCTCCCAGTTGCCAAAAGGGACATTTCCCTCACACAGAATTGCACACACACTAACCCCCCTCATCCAAACACACACACTTGCCATTTGCAGGATTCAAACCACTACCTAACTATGTTATGACACTCGAGACGGACGCATTAGCAGAGCGCGCTATTCGCATTACTGGGAGGCTTCCCTTCTCCTGCTGTACTTATAGGGTGCTGACATCATCAGTGTTTAGAAAGGGGACTGTGCATCCTGTGGTGTATTCTCCTAGTTGGCAAAAGGGATACTTCTTTCAAACAGTCTTGAACACATACTAACCCCCTCCACACACACTGAACATGTACAGGATTCAACCCCCTACCTAACTATGTTATGACACTCGAGACGGACGCATTAGCGGAGTGTGCTATTCGCATTACTGGGAGGTTTTCCTTCTCCTGCTGTACTTATAGGGTGCTGACATCATCAGTGTTTAGAAAGGGGAATGTGCATCCTGTAGTGTGTTTTCCCACTTGCCAAAATGGACATTTCCCTCACACAGCCTTTCCCACACACAAACCCCACTCACCCACACACACTGAGCATTTGCAGGATTCAAACCCCTACCTAACTATATTATGACACTTGAGGGAGACGCATTAGCAGAGCGCACTATCCGAATTACTGGGCATCTGTTCTGCACCTGTAGTATTTATAGGGTGCTGACATCTTTATTTCTACAGAGGTATGTACATGTAGTACTACTTGTCAGGTGGGGGATAGCATATATATGCATTTGCAGCCACCTACGTCAGGGTCAGATATGCACATCGCACTGACAGGTTATGTTCTATACCATGCTTTGGGACCACAGGACCTGTAACACACAACACAACCAGTCCAGAACACCACACCCACATCCAGGATACACACTTAGCTTCCCTAGGAACAGTGCCAGGATATGCAGGTGTTCACATACACCATTCCAGTTGTTAACATCAGGTACAGGCATATTGTGTGTGAGAACTACTCAGGCCTCTACCACTTTACCCTACAGCCACTACAGTTTGTGGGTCCATGTGCTATGGCAGAACCACACACCACAGCCACATGGGGGAATACATATTGCACCTGTCCATCTGCAACGTGGGTACTCACTGTTCCACACCAGAGGTAGACCACCATTGTTGATATCTGACCATACCCACCTTTCCCTGGACATCCATATCCCATCTCCACCCCCAGGCAAGGTTGTCACTGCACACAAACTATATTTAGCACAAGCAGACTCTACACTTGTGTAGACTGGGGAGGACAACTTCAGAGGACCCATGCTGGAGGACTATACTGGCCACTCAGCATAATCCTTGACAATTGCATTCTATGAGCATGTGTACGGTTTGAATTGGTCATGCTATCCCACATATACCCACGACTGCTCCACAACAAGACACCTGTCAGCTGTACACCAGCCATATATGCGCCGTACAACAGACAGAGTGACCTAATACATTGCAGAGCTGTAGCCCACAGAGGGAGGACATCTGTGAACAGTTCCGGCATGGCACTTCATTCACACATACTCATTACAACACAGTGTTGACAGTGGAATCGTCCAGAGAATGCAGATAGGGCTCCCCTCAGTCTGTTATTGACGGACACCTACTGTCAGAGATCCTCAGCAACCCTCTCACAGCACACACCGACAACATGGCTGTGGCTTAGCACATTCAATCCCTGGGACCTCCATGGTGCCCCTGCTTGACAGAGGCACAGCTCACTAGCCTCACATGTTGCCTTCTGTGACCTACTTTACAGTGGCACAGTAGCCTACTATCCTGGGGATGCAGATCCCAAGCACACTCTGGCTGAGCTGTCATTCCCTAGGGCAACAAGCCTAGTATTGACCTCTACACCCATATGTTCAATTGTCAGATGCACAATATTTGTTGTGCTGTTCTACTGTTTGCAGGTCTTTATTGCCATAGCATTCCCTGTTCCTATGACCAACTTGTGTATCTGTGGAAGATGTTTGTATATGATGGCGATCCACTATATCACTTATGTCTCTGTAGTCATTTACTGTGTGCACTGGGCTGATTGCTGTGTTGTGGTTGGTTCCTGGACTGACACGTACAAATACCAGATATGTGTGGCCAACTGCTAAACGGAGATATGGCCTAAGTGTGTGAGCATGCCCAGTTCAGACTTTCCATGGCATGTTGTCTGACATATGTCTCATTTATCAAAGTGTGCGAGCATGCCCAGTGTGAGCTTTCCATATGTTGCACTCTGAAGTCCACCACATATTTGGGTGTGTGTGAACTTCAACAATATCTCACGTTTATGGTTGTGTGTTGGGTGTCATGTTGTGTACTAACTGGCCAACTGCTTCATGTCTGCTACAACAGGGATTATACTGTGCCTACAGGGATTGCATGGGATACTTTGCAGACAGTTCTCAACATACTTTCATAATGACCTAACACTGTAGTACCGTATAGTGTACTGGTTCAGTACTTTCACTGTGGTGGACAGTATCCTGGGCTTTAGTCCTATGACTGCTTGACATCTTCATAGTGAGCACAACAGACTGTGTAGGGGCCAGTTGTGCACATATGACCATGTTGCAATATGTTCAGATATGGACTACCTACACCAGGCTCATCCAACATTGCTAGTGTATTCCACAACATGGGTGGACATTGGTAAACACTAGCAATGTTCCCTAGGCCATTTCTGATGCTAGTCACAGGGTGTGTTTGTCCTTTGACACACATTGTAACTGGAGTTTGCCATGACATATGTCATGGTTAGTATACTGTGCCTCCGTCTACCTCTGACATAACAGTGATACCCAGGATTAGCCTACCATCTCCCATACACTCATCAGGATTCCTCATGAGGGGTGTCGATATGTGGCTCTCTGGCTGACCTGTACCAGGAGTTTACTGAAGAGTGGGGGTGCCTTCTGTGTTATGGATCATTCTGTACAGCTTGTCCTATGTATGTCAGTGCTGGGGTTCAGGTCTCTCATGTGCATAGCTCACTGCCATTCAGATTGTACAAGGTGCAACATGTTCATTCATTCCAGGTTGGACATGGCTTCATACATCAGGCACAGCTTTCCTGTAGCTGGGAAGGATGGCGGTGTGTGGGGCTGCAGTTTGTTTACTCAGGCAACACGTGGCATCTGTTCATGCTCTTTGCTACCCCTGGTGGGGTACTGTTGTGGACTTTACAGTTGATGGAGGTGTCTGCTACGGTATATCCCACAGGGGCTATTGTAGTCAGTTGTGACGCTGATGGAGGATGGCTGCAGAGCCACAGTGAGTTCCCCTTATCTACATCTGCCAACCTTCATGTTTGGGTGGGTATATGGTACATGTTTCTGCAAACACTACAGCCACATATTTGTCCAGTGCAGGATATTTATCACCTTTTGTACCCAGGTCTCACATTACATGTTAGGTACCTCATGGGTTAACACCTGTGTGGTAATTTGTGGGCACTTACTGTATATCCACGGTGGTTGTCTATACACAGTTCTGCAATAAGCTTGCTGACATGGCTATGGCTACAGTTGTCTGTTTGTAGGTGACCCTTTTGTGGGTTGCTTGTGTCAGCTGGGGGTCGGATATGGTGGGCTGTTTGTACTCCTCTGCATACATGTTCAGTCACAGTCCTTCCATGTTGGCCTATACCTATGGGACATATATACAGAATGGGGGTGGGGGGGGCCAAGACCAGGCCTTGAGGGATGCCACTCATATCCGCTCTGTAGTCTGACATGGATGCGGCATGTCTGACCATGTCAGTTTTGTCCTTGGTCTGGTTTGCAACCCCTCTACTGACATAGGGGTATATATTTAAGCTGCTGAACATATCCATACTGAACTCGTGCGGTATTGTCTAGAAGCATGTGCACGGTCCAGCTACGCTGTGTGGACCACATTGCCCTCATCAATGACCTTAATGACTGCTTCAAATGGTTCAGACATGTTTAGGGGCAGGTTCTGCAGTTACAACAGCCACACTGTGTAGGGTCCAGTATCAGTAGGTCCACAATAGCCTTCTGTCTGCGGTACATACTGATCCTTTCCATAGCTGTGCAGAACAAGCTTGTCAGGATCCTGGGGTGGTAGTTTGGAGTATCCATTCAGACAACACCTTTGTTGTGATGGACCACTGTTGTTGTACACTGCTCTTTGGGTACATATCTTGTGGTAAGGCTGACATTGGGCAGTAGTGTGATTTGGCATTCCATTATTCTTGGAGTCCATGTTGGCCTCAGCACAGGACACCATCACATACCTTTGCTGCTGTGTGTTCTGCTTTGCAGATGATAGCTGTTACCTCAGCATCTGCAATGTCAGGGGACCATCAGTCTGCTGGGATAGGTATTTTGCATTCGGGGGGGGGGTGTTTACACTACACCTGACAGGTTGTATGTTAGCAATCTGTGTGTGTGTTTGGTATGTTGTTTGTAATATCTGTGTGATTCGGAGCATATCTGTGGATGCCCAACATGGTTCCTACCATCAATTGGGTAAGCCTTGTGATTATCCTTAGTGTCCTGTACGTTTTGTATCTTCATAGGTTCATGGGTTCATACTAGGCTATGCACCCTAGGCCATTAGTAAGCCTAGCCAGAGTGTGTGTGTCTTTCGCCACCCCTTGCTATGTTCAATTATGGCCATTTATGAAGTTCTTCACTGTGCCTCTGTCTGGTCATGACACAGTGAGGACCCCCAGTATACATGTACGGTCATCCATCCACTTGGCAATATTCCTGTTGAGGGGTGTCAGTGTGGGGCTCTGCCTACCATGGATTGGGATCCTGTTTCTGGGTGTGGGGAGCCTCTGGGTTATGTATCTGTCCCTCCAGCACATCTTATTTCATTATGTGCTGAGGCTGACATCTGTGACTCTCACAGCTCCAATGGCTTTGATTTCCTGTGGTGTAGCATGTCCATTACTCCTGTGTTGGACATGGCCTTGTACAACAGACATACAATGCCTCTGTGTAGGCAGTGTGTGACTGCAGTCAGCTGGGGTGTCTACAGCCAGGAAGCGTATGACATATATTTCACACCCTTTATCCTGTTGTTGAGGTAACTATGAGGTCTTCCGAACCGCTGCAGGTGTCACGTACGGTACATCCCATATGAGTCATTGTACTAGATTATGGGTCTGATAAGGGAACAGTACAGTGGCACAGTGACCTCTGTTGATGTTGATGTGAATCCTTTCATGATACGGTGTCCAGTATCGACAATCTTCATAGCCACATTGGCATTGTGGGTGTCACATGACAGATTAATGTCGACCTGTGTCCCTAGGTCCCTGATTACTCCTTGCATACATAATGGTTTGACACCTATGTGGTAATTTGTGTGTACCTTGTCTGGTATTTGGTGGGACATTCATATTGTCCAGTGTCTTCGGATGTCTGGGTGGAGTTCTTGTGTGTGAGAGTGTGGTCTGTCGCATGCTACAGACTGTACAGCAGTTTTGACTACAGTTATGTGCACATGGGTGGTCTCCGCTGCTTTGTGCATTGTCAGTTACCTGGCAATATGGGTGTCTGTGCTGCATATGGATACTCCCCCTCCTTTGATGTTTTGGTGCAGGTGTTGGGGCCATAACACATGATATGTGGTATAACCTAGTAGTGCTGGTGTGCTATCACTAGGCTTGCAGCAGGCTTCTGTCACTGCACAGACATCAATGTTCTCCATAATGGGAAGTGCCTCAGGGGCATGCATACTGCAGTTTATACATCTGGCATTGGTCAGCATTACCCTTATGTTTCCTACCACTTATGTTTTCTAGGGTGGTGGGTATTCTTTTTGGCCTTGCCTACATACGGCTCTATGGAGGCGGCAAAGGCCTTATCCAGTATCCAGACGCACACGGGTAACAGCTGCAAGCCATCCCTGGAACAGCAGCATGGCTTGTTATGCTTGACTTCTCAAGCAGACAGACATTAGACCCTCTTGGACTGACAGCTGTAACTGTGCCAGCTGTTAAACATGAGCATTCTGTGTTTGTACTGCGGCATCATTCTTGGTGAGGGTTGGATGCTGCACACAGCCAGTGTCATACCGCCCTGGGGTACATACTCAGAGGGACCATCCATATCTCTTTTGATGTTGACCAGGGAGGTACATCTCAGGTAATTCACACCAGCATGGACACTGAGTGCATCATATTTCTGCTTGCTTTGGGGTGACCTGCGTACTTGTGTTATGTGGCATTTTGTGGCAGCCTACAGGCAGCTTACTCTACCCTTTCCCTTGTTCAGTCTGGTGAGTGGGACAGCAGTGTGTCTGCCTATACAGACACCTATTACAACTGTATCAGGCATGTTGTTTCTCCTTCTGGCCTGTGACTGTTTGGCACACCAGCTTTGCGTACTATTCGTTGCATGTGCTATGTTTGAAGGTTGTGGTTGCTTGTGATCTGCTTTGGAGGCTTCTGTTTGTGTGGTGTGTTTGTAATTAAGGCCTCCGGGAATATTTGTCTGTGTTTATGTGTTTGGTTTACAGTTGTGGTAGGTCTATGTGGGACTGGGTTTGTGGTGTATGTGGTTACCTTCTCCTCCTGACTAGTTTTGACAGTACTGGGTTGGTGGAGCTCAACCTCTGGTTTGGATACATGGATGCATCTATCACATATATTTGTATTTATTGGGGGGTGTTGTGGTTGTCTGTGTACTTGGGACTGGTGTCACATTGCCTCTGGATTCACAGATTCTACTTGTTGTGGCTGGACTTAGTGGATTGTATGTGTGGACATATGTTATTGCCATACTACTGGTCAGTGATTACTTCCCTTTTATGTTTGCTCTATCATGTGGTAGCTTCCTCATTCTCTTGCATGGTTTGGTAATGGCTGGAGTCCAGCATGCCAGATGCCTACGTGTATGGCATTGTGTGTTGTTGTTATTTGTGATTGCATACTCCAAGCATTCCTGGCTGTGTTCATGGAATGCCTGTATAACATGTTCTGTGGTGTGTCCCATATTCTGCACTTGCACAGGGCCTTTTGTGGATTCAACATCGGTTTTGAGGGCTGCAACCTATGCTTTACACATGTATTTCACTGTGGTATTCTGGCCAGGGACTGGGGTCAGGATGTGTATATCCAGTGTGATTACTCTATGGTCTGGTCTTACCAGTGAGGGGTACACTTTTCATCTTGCCATCCAGTACACATGTTGCTGATTATCACATCCAGTATGCTTACCCCTCTTGTGGGAGTTCATAGGTTCATAGGTTCATACTAGGCTATCTGCCCTAGGGCATTTATAAGCCTAGCCAGAGTATGTTTGGCTTTCGCCACCCATTTTAAATGAATTTTGCTATGCCCTTTTTTGAGGTTAGTATACTGTGCCTCTGTCTAACAGTGACACAGAAGTGATACCCGGGGTAAACCTATGATCTCCCATCCACTCATCAAGACTCCTCTTGAAGAGAATCAATGAGGGACTCTGCCTAACCTGGACTGGGATTTTATTCCAGAGTGAAGGGAGCCTCTGGGTTATGAATCTGTCCCTCCAGCATGTCCTATTTATTTCAGTATTGAGGTTCAAGTCTCTCGAGCGTGTAGCTCGATGGGATTTGGATTTTTTGAGGTGCAGCATGTCCCTTAATTCCGGGTTGAACATGCCCTGGCCTTATACGTCAGGCACAGGTCACCTCTGAGCAGGCGGTATGCCACTGAGTAGAGCTGGAGTTTCTTTAACCGGGCAGCATATGGCATCTGTTTGAGCCCTTTGATCCTCTTGGTGAGGTACTTTTGGGGTCTTTCCAGTTGCTGCAGGTGTTTGGTAAGGTACATCCCAAAAGGGGCATTGTACTCTATTATGGGCCTGATGAGGGATGAGTAAAGAGGCACGATGACCTCCCCTAATCTAGATGTGAATCCCTTCATGATTAGGTGGGCTATATAAAATGTTTTTCTAACCACTTTGGCCACGTGGTTGTCAAATGAGAGATTGCTATCAACTTGGGTCCCCAGGTCCCTAATTACTTCTTCTGTACTTAATGGATAACCACCTATGTGGTAATTTGTGGGCACTTTGTTTTTGCCAAAGGGGATGACTATACACTTTTTGGCATTTAGCTTGAGGCCATGGCTCTGGCACCAGTTGTCTGTTTCTATGAGGCCCTTTTGGAGGATGCTTGTGTCGGCTGGAGAGTCGATTATGGCGCCCAGTTTGCAGTCATCTGCAAACTTGGTCAGCCACAGTCCTTCTGTGTTGGCCTGTACCTCCGAGAAAGATATACCAAACAAGAGAGGTCCCAGGACTGAGCCTTGTGGGATGCCACTTGTAACTGGTTTGGAGTCTGACATGGCTCCAGCAATTCTAACCATGTGGGTTCTGTCCTTGAGCCAGTTTGCAACCCATCTAGTGACATAGGGGTTTATATTTAAGCTGGTGAGCTTATCTATAATGCCCGAGTGGGGTATTGTATCAAGGCTTTGCGAGGTCCAGATAGGCTGTGTGGACCACCTTCCCTTCGTCAATGGCCTTGGTGACTGTTTCAAAGAAGTCAACCAGGTTTAAGAGGCAGGATCTGCCCTTAACAAAGCCGAACTGGGTAGGATCCAGTGTCTGTAGGTCCCCAATATCTTTATTTATGAGGTCCATGAAGATCCTTTCCATAGCTTTGCAGACCAAGCTAGTCAGGCTTATGGGGCGATAGTTTCCAGGGTCCGTTGAGGCACCACCTTTGTGGAGAGGGACCACTGTTGCTGTACGCCACTCTTTGGGTACATATCCTGTAGTAAGGCTGAGATTGAACAATAGTTTTATGTTTGGGTTTAGCTCTTCTTGGAGTTCATGTAGGACACAGCCTGGGACACCGCCTGGTCCCATTGATGCTGTGTTTTTTGCTTTGGAGAGGGCGGCTCCCACCTGAGCATCTGAGATGTCAGGGGGGCAGCACTCTGCTGGGATAGATATTTGCCCTTTTGGTGGGGAGGGGGGGAGAAGTTTGCACTGGACCTGTCAGCTAGGATGTTGACAATGTCTGTGGGATCAGTGTATTTTTTGTCATTTTGGACTAATTCTGAGCATATCTGGGAATTCCCACCCAGGTTCCTAACATAACTAAAGAAAGCCTTGTGATTATCATTAGTGTCCTGTGCAATTTTTCTCTCGAAGCTGGCCTTTGACGATTTTATGAGTGCCCTTAGTTTTTTGCTAATACTGATCAGAGATGCCTTCCCTTTTTGGGATTTTGCTCTATCATGTAGTAGCTTCCTCCTTCTATTGTATAGTTTGTTTATGGCTGGGGTCCACCAGACAGGACGCCTGCCTTTGGAGGATTGGGTCTTGGTTTTATTTGGGATTGCATGATCCATGCATTCCTGAAGGTGTTCATAGAATGCATTTATAAAGGATTCTGCGGTCTGGGCGTATTTTCCACAGGCCGGGGCTTTGAAGGATTCCACCTCGGTTTTGAGGAGTGTGAAATTTGCTTTAGAGAAGTTTTTCACTGTGGTTTTCTGGGCAGGGGTGGGGTCGGGATGTGAATATCCAGTGAGATCAGTTTATGGTCTGATCTTACCAGTGAGGGATACACTTCTGGTCTGGAGCATAGAGTCCCCATGTTGGTGATGATCAGGTCCAGTATGTTTTCCCCTCTTGTGGGAGTGGTAACAAGTTGTTCCATAGCATTTGAGTTTATGAATTCTAGGAACCTTTGGGCAAGGGTGTTGGAGCTAGAGTAATGCTCCCAATCTATGTTTGGGTAGTAGAAGTCGCCCAATATAATGGTGTTCGGAGTGACCTTCATATTTTCCAGTGTTCTCAGGAAGGCCGAGTGGGGTTCCTGGGTTTGGGAGGGTGGTCTGTAGCAGGCTATAAACTGGAAGGCAGTTTTACCCACTGTTAGTTGCACATGGATAGTCTCTGATGCTTCGTGCTTTTCCACCAACCTGGAGGTGTGGGTATCTTTGATGAATATCGATACTCCCCCTCCTTTTGTGGTTCGGTCCATGTTCCTGGGCATTTTGGTTTATGAAATCTGGGTAATTTTCTCCTACTGTGTTGGTGCTAGTATAATGCTCCCGGTGTATGTCTGGGTATTTTCAGTCAAGCAGTATAATGTGGTTTGGGGGGCTTGATATATTCATGTATTCCAACATAGGCCAGGTGCAGTTCCTGGTATTAGAACAGTAGTCTGCAGCAGGCTATATACTGGGAGGCGGTTTTAGCCATTGGTATTTGACCATGGCTAATCCATGCTGCTTCTTGTTGTGGTACCAACATGGGGGTGTGGTTATCCTTGCCATTTCTTGCTAGTCACCCTCCTTTTGTAGCTTGTTCCATGTTTTGAGGCTGTACAGCACAGTATAAGGTGTGACCTGGTAGTGTTAGGATGCTGATGTGAGCCTTGACCCAGTTCTCTATTACAGGACTGGTATCTACATTCTCCATACTGTGTGCGTTTACACTGCACACATCTTGCTGTTTATACATCTGTCATTGGGTAGCATTACATCTAGGTTCCTCTACCTTGTAGAACCTATGAAGGTGGGTTTGTGTTTTGAGACTTACCTATTCAGGGCATGCTGTGGGTACTGACAGCCTTTGCCAGTATCCATGGGGCATGGCATGATAGGTGCACGCCACCCCTAGCAGGTGGTGCATCATATCAAGCTCCGCATGTCTTCCCAGCCTGAAACACATTGGCTCTCCTTTGACTAACTGCATTACTTCAGCCAGTTATTGCACTTGATCATCCCATCGTCATTTTGTGGCTTCATGCTTGGTGAGGGTGGATGTTAGTCAGGGTGCTCAGGTGTGCATATAGTACATGGTGTTACATTACTTAACACATGGCATTCATGCCTCAGGTGGTGCTGCAGGGCTGCCTCTGTCGGATGTGCATATTACACTTCCCTGTACATGTTTGTGAGCAGGTCATTTCATTTTAGGCATCCATGTTATTATTTGAGTGAGTCAGAGGGGTATCATTCCCAGGGTTCCTACTGAGCCAGTGTATGTGCTATGCGTTGCCTCTTTGCCAAGGCCAGGGCATACTGGGCACGCCTCCTTCTGCCTACTGGGGCAGGCTCAGGTTGTTCCTCCTCTGAGTCACGCTCTGCCTGTGATGGCCTTGGCAATGGTGGGGGGCTGTTTGGCCCGGCCCTATGCTGGTCCTGCTGCAGCTGTTTTCGCAAGATCATATTATGTAGCATAGCACATGCCATGACAATTTGGGTACATGTAGTTGGTGTGTACTGCAAGGCTCCACCAGATGTGTCCAGACACAGGAACCGTGACTTGAGCAGCCCAAACACATGCTCTATTACATTACGTGTTTGTGCGTGTGCCTCATTATGGCATTCCTGTTCAGGTGTGTGTGCGTTTCTGATGGGTGTCATCAGCCACGGCTCCAGTGCATAACCTGCATCCCCCACTAGGTGTCCGTGTGGGATGTCCCCATTGGCAAATGTCTGGTACAGCTGCGTCAAATGCCAGATGTGGGAATCGTGGTAACTCCCAGGGCAGCCAGCACACACATTCATTATTATGCCCTGGGCATCACACATGACCTGGCAGTTGATGGAGGGGAAGCCCTTGTGGTTAATGTAGGCCCTACCCCGCTCACCAGCTGGTGCTTTGATGCGTATGTGCGTGCAGTCTATTGCACCCAGTACCTCAGGGTATTCCGCTATTTGCTGGAAGAGACGGATATTGTTGGCCAATACCTCACGGGCATTGGGGAAATATACATGATCACCGACATGTGCTGACATGGCATCCAGGAACTGGTGCAGTACCCTGGAGGCTGATGCCTGTGATATCCCCATCATATCGCCAGTTGGTCTCTGGAAGGTACCTGTTGCTAGTATTCTTAGGCCAACACATACCTTGGTTTCCACTGGGATGGGTTCCCCTCTGTTGGTTCTGTGTGTGAGGCGTGGCCTGCACAGCTCAACAATTTGCTGCAGGAGCTCTCTGTCCACTCTATAGCGCTCTACTATCTCCAGCTCATGTAACCCGTGGTAGGTGACCCTGGGCCTGTACACTCTTCTCCGTCTCCTCACTGTGGGTTGTCTGGCACCATCTGCATTGTCACCACCCTCAGCAAGTCGCCTATGTCTCATTATGACAGCTATGGCAGCCCTTAACATTTCTGCTCTGAGTTCAGCTTTTTCAGTTTTCACTTCTATTAGCTTACTCCTGTCTTGCAGTGTCTCTTAAGGGAAACATCCTGCACTACTGTTTGCAGAGTTTTAAGTGCTGGGCTGGACTACTATTCTGCCTGTGTAATTGCCTGCTTCTAATTGTTTTCACCTGCTAGCTTCAGCAGTTATCCCTGCTAGCTTCCTATTAATTCTGTTGCTTCCTTTTTCCTCTCTGTTTCCTCAGGGGGGATCAATGTGCATACCATCAGAAACACGCTCACAGTGGCTTACACGCGCGCACACGTGCTTGCACGGTTCATAATCTACTTATTCGGTTTAAAACGCGCGTACACCCGCGCAAACACTGTTACACGTCTGCCAACAGCCTCCAACATACTCAGCCTGCCCTACACGTGCGCACACCTGCGCAAACAGTGTTAAACATCTCCCAACATGCTCCCACATGCTCAGTCTGCCTTACACGCATGCACACTGCCCTACTCGCGCTTCATGGTGCGCACACGTGCGCATGCACGCCCAGCAAGAAACTTTGGTGTAGGTAACAGTGTACACCTTCCATTTCTTGACTTTCCATGACTTATCTAGTGGCACACCTCTTTCCATGATCTGTGCCTGTCATCTGTCATGTTACACTGGCCTCCAATGAACTGCATTTCTTTCTACCATTCCCCCCTGTGATGTCACATATCTCCTACTCTATTCCTCCCCCTTATGTATCTCTTACACTACTCAGACTGTGCTCATTTGCTATGTGACTGTGAGATTCAGTATCCTAACCCTCATTTACATGAGATTTCCTACTAATGCTTAGTAACATGTCTTAGACTCAGCTTCCCCCCTTAGCAACCACTACACGGTAGCCATGTTGTTTTTGGTCTGCTGATCCCTGCATTGTCATTCCATGTATTGCATGAAACCCACATTTGTGGGTTTATAACCTTCATTTTCATGTTTTATACAGCGCAGCCCATTTGCATGGGGCTGCGCTGGGTTTAAAAAAAATTATATTTTTATTATTTTGGCATCGGGTTATATTGCCAATGGCCACATATTTGGCCATTGGCATACTGCCTGAGTCATATGCACCCTTTTTTTGGAGCTGACATGGCTCCGTTGTGGAATTTGCAGAAACGTCTCTTACACGGACTGGTTTCTGCTTCGTGGATCGCTAATATACCTCATTTGCATACCTTTCAGATGCAAGTGAGGTATTTAGCATGTCCACACCCAGTCCGTGTAAGACACGTTTTAGCTGGTCTCTTACACGGAGTTTAGGGCTGTTCCTGGATCGCGAGGCTTGCATGAAGTGTTGCACGTCTCTTACACTCCGTGCAAGCCTTTGTGAATCCTGCCCCATGTGTATGAAAATGTTATAAATACTAAATTAGTATAGGTGTGTCTACTGTCTAAGGCATGGAGAGAGTTGGAATTAAATTGCAAATGGTTATGTAGATAGGGTTCAGAGAAAGTGGTGGTAAGATTAGTCTGGGTTACTACATGGGCATAACAAGTGTTTACAAAGGTATTCTCTGAGTTGTTTTTGAACAGTTTCACTGAGGAGAGAGATGAGAGTTCCTTGGGAAGCAGGTTCCAGGATTTGCCAACAGTGTTGGCGAACAGAGAATCACTGGCTTTATTTTTGGATTTGACTGTAGATACTAGTACTTTATTGGCTGAGTGCAGGGTTGTCAAATTACTGTAGGGGGTTAGAAGGCTAGTAAGTATAGGAGTATTTTTAGGAAGATAGAGGATCTTATGGGCAATAATAAGTTGTTTAATCTGAAGTTGATTATGAAGTTCTAGCCACCCTAGTTGCTTTAGGTTTTGACAGTGGTGAGTTCTAAATGAGGAACCAGTAGCAAATCTGGCAATATTGTTGTAAGAGGTAGCTAGTTTATTAAGATTGTTTTTTGATAGGTTGGTATAGATGGGAGAGTTGTAGAGGAAGGTGGAAATTAGATGGGTGAGGGCAATAGTTGTTCTAGCTGTTGGAGTAAGGAAGGATTAAATCCTATAGAGGGAGCCTAATTTTCTGTTTACTGTTTTTATTGTTGTGTTAATATGTGTGTCACAGCTAAGATTATGGTCTATTGTTACCCCTAAGAGCTTGGTAGTTGGGTCAGGAGATGTAATAATGCCATCGTTGGATATAACTGTGAAGTCAATTGGGGGCTGACCTTTGTGTGAGAGTGAAGAGTAGTAGTTTTGTCTTATTAGGATTCAGGAGGAGGCTATGCTGTAAGAACCAGCTTTCTGCTGTGTTAAGCACTGTTTGGGTAATGGCCTGGAGTTGAGGTGCAGAGGTAGCTGAGCATATTAGTGTGGAGACATCAGCATATTGGATACATGTAGCTTGAGGAATGATCAGATTAAGATCATTTATGAAAATTGAGAAAAGGAGAGGGCCTAGGATAGAACCTTGAGGGACTCCTAGGGTAATAGGAAGGTGAGAGGATAAATTATTTTCCCAAAGCACAGCCTGTTTCCTATTTTCAAGGTAGGATTTAAACCATTGTAAAGCCTGTGTATCTAGTGAGAGAGAACTAAGTATATTCAAAAGAAGTTGATGGTTGACCATATCAAAGGCTTTTGATAGGTCAATAAAGAGTGTTGAGGATAAAGTATTGTTGTTTCGGTTAACGTTAATACAGGCAGAAAAGGATAAGAGGGCTGTGGTGGTGCTATGGTGAGGCCTAAAGCCATACTGACAGTTAGCTAGTAAGTTATTTTGCAGTAGGTCGTCTAGTAGTTGGCAGTGGATACATTTTTCCATACTTTTGGCTAAAGGAGAGAGAAGAGCTATTGGGCATTAGTTTGAGAGTTCTAAATTGCAGCAGATAAATCACCGATGGCTGACGCTGAAGAAGTGTGACTGGTAATCTTGTCTACAAAAAACATATCAGGTTTCCGTTTAAAATAAAATTAGTTTAATATCTTCTGCTTGTATTGACAGACGATAAGCGCTTTCGAGTTGATCTTCATCAGATTGTGATAAAAAATGGGACATCCTTTTACTTTTATAAAAAGATTTTGTACTTAATCAGCCAATGCTGGCTTGTACATTTATGTTTTGTCCAATAAATTGTCATACTATCCCATCCTATTTTAGATAATTGAGACCAATGAAGGTCTCATGTTGATGACACACCTCCAAACTCTTTATAGGTGTGTTTTTTATCTAAAGTACAGATGCTGAAAATAACGACAAATAAGATAACACAATTCTCCATTTTAGCCAAACACAATCATGTACAAACGTCCTCATCAGCATGGTGCCTCCAATTGTAATCTGCATGCACAGTGTGCCAACCTTGTCAACCACTTTTTTTGGCAAAATTTTCACTATAAGTTCACATAATTAGGTTCATAGATTAATACTAGGCTAACTGCCCTTGTGGACAATTTTCAGCCTAGCCAATTATCCCATGTGAGAATCAAACCCTGTACCTTATGTTTGTAAGGTAAACACCTTAACCATTATGCCAACCTCCCACCCCGGGAGGGTATAAGATAACGGATCTACGGAAAAGATATATCTATAAGATCTTATCTATGGATAAGATAAATATCCTTCTTAGCCCTGGACTAAAGAACTCTTAATTATATTGCATTTACTGCTCTTAAAAGAGCGTCCTTAGGGCAAACTAATCGTAACTTCTTGCTCCTTATGAACAAGCTAAATGTCAAACCAGAGCGGAGTTTAAAGATCCTATAACTTCAAGTATTCTTACAATTGCTGGTAAGAATTGCAGTTGATCATAAATCGTAAGAGGTAACATATAAGAATTTAATAAAAGTTGCCATTCGCCATCTCATACATTGCATCTCTGCCACACATGCTGAAGCATAGATATAAGTTTCAACAAAAGGTCAAATATATGCCTTCCGTGTAACATACTTTTTCCAGTATGCATGATACGGAAAAAGATTTCCGCAGTTCAATATATTAATGCACTAAACTGAGTATTCTGAAAAGGTAGCCTGCAAAACTTTGAGACTTATGCAAATTAACTAAATGTTTAAACAAATCAAAGCCTTGATTTCGCTGTTCCAAAAAATGTTAGTTCCCAATGATATCAAAGATTTTAAATACTATTCATAGGTTTATCTGCTCGGATAGTGACCAATGGCAGGCAAATGAACTCTGCATAGAAAATGAATGCCGTGTGCTCTTGCAATAATTAAATTGCTTACAACATATTCTTTCTTATTATTCAAAAATCAAGAATGGAAAGTGCTACAATATAAAAACACACAGCAGTCCTTAAGCTGCCCTATCTCATTGCAATTTCTTTCTTCACCATTCATATGATTTCGTCTTTAAGTGATCCCTTCAATTGATTTCTTTGTAAGCTACATTTCGCATGGAGCTACGTTAATGCAAATATAGCTATTTATTCCACGCTTAGTTAACAGTAATGATGGAAGCTTTCCATTTTGCTAGTAGATATACATATGATGCTTAAACTCAATGTAATAAATGAGCTTAGCACAAATGCCAGCTTTTACTACGCTTTTGCCATGCTTGATTGACAGCAATAATATACGGATACTATGATTGATATACAAAAACAATATTATCAACCTGTGATAAGTGTCCTATTCAGAGGGAACAACAAACACTCTCATCTTTGAAATGTGATATACTCTATAATATATAGACTTTAACTTATGAAATGTGAGCTCATCATAATGAAGCAAAATGAGAATCATTATACATGTAGCCTACTTTTATCATATGTCCCTTGTATTCAAATAAATGCTTTGTTAACTTATGGTAGGTCTTCTCATCTTCAGAACAGGTTTTTAAGGGTATGATGCTATTTAAGCCTGGTGGCTGATTGGCTTGTAGATTAATAATCCATTTTGGTTCCTTTAATTCTGTTTGATTTTCTATGTCTCCTTTCCTTGGGCCAAAATATTCAGTTTCAATAACTTTGAATACAAATGAGTGACTTTTATGTAGATCAACATGTAAAGCCAACGTGTTGTGGACATTTTCATTAGCAATGTCCCTTTGGTGCCTTTGTATTCATCTTTTGAACATTTGATTAGTCTTGCCCACATAAAAGGATGGACAAGACTTGCATGTGGCCAGATAGATCACATTGGTAGTAGTTTTTGGATGTTCAAATCGATTGTTGTTATCTATTAAGGGGCAAGCAATACAATGACCACATCTAAAGGTACCTTTGCGACCTACTATCTGATTTCTACTATTCCTATGTGTAGTACACAGTAACCTTTTTAGGTTCTTTTTGTTCTTGAAACCAAAGTGTGGTCTATCTCCCACTATAACATTTAACTGTGGATCTTGTGTTAAAATAGGCCAGAATTGTTTTATCACTTTCTGGATTTGATAATTATCAGTGCTGTAAGTTAATAAAATCCTAGTTCTTTCATTCTCACATATAGGTCTGTTACCTTTTCTGTTGTTAGTAGGCATCAGATCTTGTTCACTATAGCCTCTCTCCTTCAGGTTCTTCTGTAAGAATTCAACCTCCTTATCATGTGTGACTTTCTGATTACAACGTTTATAAATCCTATTAACCTCATTGTGCATGATGTTCTTTGTAACATGCCTGGGATGCATGCTACTCTTTAACAAATAATGGTTCCTCCATGTATTTTTCCTATGTAATTCCATATCCAACGTACCTTTTTCATTAAGGATAACATTTATATCAAGGAAGTTTACTGTGTCCCTAGAATAACTGGCTGTGAATGTTAAAAATGATGTGGTGGAGTCAAGGTAACTCCTAAACTGTATGAATTGTTCTACTTCTCCTTTCCATAAGATAAACAGATCATCCACAAAACGCCCGTAATACAGGATACATTCATGCCATGGATTGCTGGAGTGAAGAACATGTTGCAGTTACCATTCTACTAAGACTAAGTTGGAATAACTGTTAGCACAGGGGGTGCCCATGGCAACCCCCCATCTCTGCAAATAAATTTTGTTACCATATACAAAGTAATTGTTCTCCCATATTAATTCAAGTAGAGCACAGATGGTATGGGTCTCTGCAGTAGTCTTCTTTCCTGACAATGTTCTTCTTATGGAGTCTATCCCAATGTCATTTGGGATAGTAGTAAAGAGACTGTTTACATCAAGAGTAATTAAAATAAGATCATGATGATCAGTAATGCTCCTCATAGTTATACTTATTTTATGTAAGAAGACATCTGTGTCCCTCAAAACTATATCGTCGGAAATTAGAAGTTCTCTTAATTCCTTTTCAACATACAGGGACATATTTTCTGTAATCCAACCCTGGCTTGAAACTATGGGGCATAGTGGTGGATTCAAAACATCTTTGTGTATCTTGGAAAGTACATTTATGATTGGAATGGTAGGTTTAGGTATATCCAAGAAGTTGAACAATTCCAGATCAATTTGTCTTTGTAAAAGCATATAATTTAGGTAGGAGTTCACTCTATTCATGGCTTGATTTATAATACCAGATGTTACTTCTACGTATGTCTTGGAATCTTCCCATATATAAGAATTTAATAAAAGTTGCCATTCGCCATGTCATACATTGCATCTCTGCCACACATGGTGAAGCGTAGATACAAGTTTCAACAAAAGGTCAAATATACGCCTTATGTGGGCAAGACTAATCAAATGTTCAAAAAACGAATACAAAGGCACCAAAGGGACATTGCTAACAAAGATGTCCACAACACGTTGGCTTTACATGTTGATCTACATAAAAGTCACTCATTTGTATTCAAAGTTATTGAAACTGTATATTTTGGCCCAAGGAAAGGAGACATAGAAAATCAAACAGAATTAAAGGAAACAAAATGGATTATTAATCTATGAGCCGATCTGTT
>NC_056736.1:497417500-497527500 GCF_019279795.1 Protopterus annectens
TCTGCATTTGCAAGGCAAGTCCTGAACCTAGAATGTATTGCTTAATAATATTATGGCATATCCTTGTATTTCTTAACTTGGTGCAGTAATGAAGTAAATAGTGGTGGATTTGTACCGAAAGTACCTTAACATGTGACAGCAGACACTTAATTTTACTTATACCTGTCCATTATTTCTTCTTCTTTCAGCTTTTCCCGGTTAGGGGTCACCACAGCAGATCACCTGACTGCTCATGATTGGCAGTAGAGTTTTACAGTGTCAAGTTGCCAGCCCGGCGCCCAACCTTCCATGGAAGGAACACACACACATACGCACTCATGCCTAGGGCCAATTTAGAGTGTCCAATCCACCTACAGCATGTCTTTGGGATGTGGGAGGAAACCGAAGCACCCGGAGGAAACCCACGGGACCACAGAGAGGACATGCAGACTCCATACAGAAGGCACCCCAGCCAAGGATTGAACCAGAGAACCTCTTGCTGTGAGGTGACAACGCTAACCACTGCACCACCATAGCTGCCCTTATATGTGTCCAGTACAATGTTTCTATTTTTTTTTGCTTATTCTTCTAATTTTTAATTGCACTTTTTTCATCATGTGCTGCATAGCGCAAACGGTGGGAGCTGTGAATGGTTGTGTTTATCTAGTTTACACAAAGTACAGCAGACTACCTAGGAAGCACACAGTCAAAAATAGAAACTGGACACATTCAATTAATGCCCTTTGCCATCGTGAAAACCTGGCCTGGAGTACAGATGGTACTGGGTTCTAGTAGAGAGTGTGCAAACATTGTTTTACTGCTGTGACATTGCAGTGTACAGCAATGAAGTGCAACATAGACAACTGTTTCCTCAACATTATTGTGGCAACAGGTGTAAGTGTAGGACTGCAGTACACATGGTCTTGGGTGTGAATATAGCATATTTCAAATAGTATTACTTTTAGTGATAGAATAATCTATGAACTCATTGGCTTTTTGATACTTGTTTCCATAAGGTGTTCTTTTGTTTTGAAAAGTGATGGAGATGAGGGAGTTGCAACAAAGTTCATCATTTGGTGCCACCTGCCCAGTAGAATGAGAAAAGGACATTCAAATTCTAGGGGGCAAATTAACTCAATTGGTGCAATTGCTTACTGCAACTAATATAGAGTCAAGGGTAAACACAAGTTGCACGTTGTTACCCAGCAACCAGAAAATGGTAATGCAAGAGGCAGAAGTGGAAAGTGGTTCTGTAACAACTTGTGGTTCAGATAGAGAGGAGGATGTGGTAAATATGAATGGGGGAATTCCTAGCATTTTCTGTTCACAAGGGGAGGAGAGTCACTCAAACAGTAAGGACACATATATTATGGAAGGAGCAAGACCGAAGGAGAAGAGGCAGAAAAATACAAAAGGTGACTGTTTCAATGCTGTTAAAGAGGCTCTTTTTAATAATAAACAGAGACAGTTTAATGTAATTACTGACTGGGGCAATTGGTTAAATAATGGTAACTTTAGATTTGATCCTTTAGTGAATCAAGATGCTGATGAAAATATCACTTATTAAGCCAATATAGGCTTATTATATGACTTGATGTTAAAACTTAAGACATTACAACTGGTTAATTGGTATTTGAATGAGTGCTTGAAAAACAACCTGATTCCAAGAGGTTTAAGGGTATATAAGTACCCCAACAATGTGTTGGAAGGATCAGATCTTCATACTGACTTGCTAATTATTTTTGATAACTATGTTTTTTCAGTAATGAAGACAATTATAAAATATAATAATAATGATGAAATTAACAAACTTCACAAGCAGATAGAAAATATTAGCAACAAGATTATTAATGGTTTATGATTCACTATAGAGGAAGAAAGGAATAAGTATTTAAACATTAGAAAAAGAACAGATGAAAAAGTTTTTTTTAGTAAAAAGAAAA
Source organism: Protopterus annectens (assembly GCF_019279795.1). Lineage (NCBI taxonomy): Eukaryota > Metazoa > Chordata > Ceratodontiformes > Protopteridae > Protopterus > Protopterus annectens. The sequence continues at coordinate 497,419,423 of NC_056736.1, forward strand.
AGTAAAATCTTGAGAGAGACAGAAATGAGTATAAAGATGGGCCAAGCATACCCTAGGCCCAAACAATATAAAGGAAATTTGTTTTATTGAAATTTTAGGAGTTCACAGGGTGAGGGTCAATTTAGAAATGGAAGCTATAGAAGGGGAGAATATGAAAGAGAGGATAAACAGACATCAAGAAAGGGCATATGAAGAAATACCCAACTTAGACCTACATGACCCTTTAGAGTTTCCATCATTAAGGAGGTCAGAAAGGTTAAGAAGCAGAACGCCAATCAATTACAATTTCAACAAGGAGAATGGAATAAATGATAATAGGTATGACATGAACATTAAGGATGTCTTATCTTTTTACATTTTACATTATAATTCGATGTTTTCTTATAAAAATGACACAATCTTTAACTAAATTACAACATCTTTAACTACAGTAACCTTCAACTTAATACTACATATTTTAGTTTATTTATGAAAGGAATGAAGTTTGTTCCAAGTAGAAAAAGTGATATAAGTAAGACAGTTATAGATCTCAAAATGTTTATTAGAAAGAAACACTTGGATATTATTTGTTCCAAAATGGACAATGAGAAAGTAATGCATAAAAGTTTAAGGATAAAAAGCACCTACAATCCACCTTTACACCCTCATCTAAAACATGTTGAAATGTTGGTGGAAAAAGAGTTGAAAGAAAAGAAAGAATTTATGAAAACTATTGTATGGCCTAACCTCCCAAAGGTTGAAAAGCAATTATTGGATGAGTTAAGGAAAAATGCAAATATTAGAGTAATGAGACCAGACAAAGGGAGAGGGGTGGTCATAATGGATCAAATCATGTATGTAGGGTAAATGATGGATATTTTAGGAGATGAAACCAAATAGAACAAGGTTTCTAAGAATGAAATTTCTATTGCCTTTTCAAAAACATATTATATATTGAAAGATTTCTTATTAGATGAACTAATAGATTTAGATACTTTTAATTATTTAAAGATGGATAAACCATTTGTCTCAAATATTTTTGGAATCCCTAAATACATAAAAATGTGGATGATTCCCCGCTTAGGCCCATAGGCAGGAAATGGTTCAAAAATGTACCCCATAGCTAAATACATTAATTACAAACTGAAAACTATTTCTGGACTAGAAGGGTTCTTAAATGAATTTTTGGATTTTTAAAGGCAGTGGCTAATGAGTATTTTAGGAAAGTTTTTTTGTTGCACTAGATATCATAGACTTGTTTTTGATAATACCTCAGAATTTAGGACTTCAATTGTTTGAACAGGCTATGGTGGACAAAGGAAATTTTAACTTCAAAAATATTAGAGTTTTGTTGGAGTTCCTGGAGATAATATTAGATAATAAGTGTATTCATTCCAAAGGGGAATTTTTTAAACAAATTAGTGGAGTAGTAATGGGAGCAAGTTGTGCTTCTTGCTACGCAAATATAATTTTGCAAGTATGGGAGAAAAAAATTATTTTATTTCCCCTTTTGCAAAATATTGGACCCTGTATAAGAGGTATCTGGGCAATATCTGTATTTTTTGGATATGGACAGAAGAAATATTAGAATAATTTCTACAATATATAGGTGGGACCACAGATTTTCTTAACTTCACCCATAAAATAGACAAGATAAAGGTGAACTACATAGATGTTACTATACATTGGGTAGACAAAGTTTAACAGTTTAAGTCCACAATTTATAGGAAAGAAACATTTTCAAATTCTTATTTATTTTATACAAGTGCCTACCCATATAGACAGAAGAGGATCATTTTAAAGGGATAATATATAATAGCTTTGAGAATGATCTCAGACAAAGATGATTTTAGATAAAAATGTATTACTTTGAAGAATATGTTCAGAGAGAGAGAGAGAATGTACAGACACTTTTTGATGAGATAATGGAGGAAGTAGTGTAAGGTAGAGGGGACAGATATTGTCCAATTTTGGGAAAGAAAATATTAATTTAAGAGCTAGCAAAAATAATTAAAATTTACACATGGTGGGTACAGAAAAAATGTAAGGTATGAAAAGGTTTTTTATGTATTGCAATAAGTGTGCTATTAATATAAAAAGAATAATTGCAGAAAAATGAGAACTGTTCAGGAAATTGTCTGATTTATAGAGTATATTTGATTAACCTATTAAGTTTATATATAGAAAAGGTTTTAGTATTAAGAATATTTTAGAAAATGGCAATAAAAGGTATATTTTGCAGAACAATAGAAGGAAGGGGACTTTTAAATGTGGAAGGTGTGCACAATGTTTGTACATCCTCAACAAAAGTGCAGTATATATACCTAGCAGAGATAAGCTTTTCAAGCCAATGTATTTGCCAGTTGTAATAGTAAAGGAATTATCTACCTGGCCACTTGTAAAGAATGTATGGCTTTTTATGTAGGCAAGACAGAAAGGGATTGGAAATGTAGAGTTTATGAACATTATTATGATATTAAAACAAAGGATAGTAACAGTGCCCTTTATAAACACATATTGAAGCATAAAGAATCCATCTTTTTGGTTTTTGTTCATGAAGAGATAAGACAAGATATGAGGGGTGGACCATAGGAAGAAAAAATTGAATACTATGAGATGTATTGGCAAATAGTTCTGTAGGCTAACCATTCCCTGAGGTTAAATGAAAGTACTTCCTTGGCCCCAGTTCTTAACTTAAGGGCAACTAGGCTCTAAGGTTGTTTTATTATTAGTTATTGTATTTATTTTTTAGGTTAAGCTTATTTATAATTGTTGTGAAATCATTTTACAGACTAATTTTTATTCCAGGGGAAAAATGTTGTTTGTTTTTTTAATATATACAAGTATAGAACATGAGTTTCTTAATAGCACAAGAAGGCTACTAGAGGGTAGCATTTATTAATAATTAATAGTAGTATTAAAATTAAAGAATATTCTGTTTCAATAATTTTCAGCTATCTTATTCATAATGGTTTTATGTACTCACTTTTTATACATTTGATACAACCTTTTTCATAAATATTTGTTGAAACAATTATTTATTGAAGAAAGATATGGTTTTAATTGCTATTTGGATGGTGTAGTTATAAACTGTGCTTTTATAATATGGATCATTTAATTCATCTAATGGGGTTAATATGTTTAATTAGTTCTTTTTTGATCATTAATTTAAGGTTTAAAAGGAGGGAGGTTTGGTAAAATAGTTGTCTGATGAAGTCTGGTTGAGAGGGATGAAAAATATGGTGATCATGTTAAGCATTTAATTTCTTTTGTATTTTGTGTTATTTTATCCTGGTTTTTAATAAATAACTGTTTGTTCAGCATGCAGAAGAACTCTGTTTTTGTTTTTTCTCATTCTGCATCTCCAAAGTATCATCCAGTGGTTTTGTGTTTGGTGAACTCATTGGCTTTTTAATATTTGTTTCCATAAGGTATTTTTTGATAACCTATGTATTATTACACTTATGATCAAATATATGACTGAGGGTATACTGTGTACAACAGTCCTGTAAATATATCCCTGCTATCTGGACCAGCATGGTTTAACTTTTGTGAAAAACACATACACAACTGCCTATACATGCAATTGTATTCTGATTGGCAGACGTTAGAATGCGGTTGTCATTTGCACACTGCTTACCTACACGCAAACCAGTGTAACTCACATGCATGTACACTTTGTTAAATATCGTGCAAACCTGCTACTTACTGCACTATGGAAATGTATATATATCATGCTTTCTTATTGGTGTTTATTGTCCATTTCCCTTGTATGACATAAACGTACATGGGGAAACACTGAAAATTGAGGGCACAGTCTAAGTATATGTTATATATTCATAATACATACATGTGTTGCCCCCCCCCCCAAGCAGTGCAAACCAAGGGTCTCAGTATCAGTATTTTGTACACACATATATCAACCACACTACAAGGTGTAATATAAAATGTTATGTGCTCCTTCATTGACAGGGCCAATTGGTGGTGCTGACAGCCTTGCTCTGCTAAACTCAAATATCCAATTATGGTCAATAAGCATTGTGAAGAAAATAAAAACACTGTAATCTGTGTTAACATGTCTGGTAGGAGATTTGTGTATATTCTCAGATTAACTTGTATTGTATGCCAGCATGTCTAATTGTGAAAATGTAAATAAGTTATTAAAATGTTGAGTATTCCCCTGTTTATACAATATGTTTAAATAATCTGTCATTGTTTTGATATATTGCTAAGTGCACATGTTTGTGAAAGAGATTCTAAAGTACAAACTGCCTCTGAAGAATCAGCTGTTGAGTAGGTAATGTCATTAGAATGTTCCAAGTTGCTATGTGATTATTTGAACAGCTGATTGACAGGAAAACAACTTTTTCAAACAGCTGACTGCTATTTTTTAAAATAAGACAGTTGAGACTATTATGTTGAGCATTTAGTTGCTGAACAGTTAGTGAAGAGCTGAGCAGTTAGTGAAGAGTGCTGTGTATTAGATACTCAGAAAAATAACTCATCAAAAACTGTAAGCCTGCCTTTGCCTTGCTATTATGTTTTAGATTAGATCAGGGACAGTATTCTGTAGTTAGATTAGGAAAGTTTAGTCATTTAGATGGAATTTTTTTTAAGATGATGGCCTTCTATCCTACAGTTTCATTTTATATTTCTGAATATTGAATTCTGGTGTCTATTGAAAAATATTTACATTCTTGTAATCATTTTGCTTATTATTAAATTCTTTTCATTACTTTACATTGTGGCTGGACAATCAGTGTGTTCTTTAAAGTTTAGAGAGTGCTTATAGCTGTTTGATACTCCCCAGGTCACCTTGAATGCCTGGTTGCTTCTGGTCATAGTTATCATTTATTTTGATATTTAAGTGTGTGTGTGTGTGTGTGTGTGTGTGTGTGTGTGTGTGTGTGTGTGTGTGTGTGTGTGTGTGTGTGTGTGTGTGTGTGTGTCTACTCAGCAGAATAGACATTCTATTATACATGGTTTGCCAGTATTTTGATACTTACATCTGCCTACCCATCCATTTCAGGCAGGCCTCCCACCTTCTTCTCTCCAACATGCACTGCTGATGTCATCCACTATAAGTTGATCTGCAGCCATACAAAAGTCAGACTTGCACCATGGAGCTTGGGTAGATTACTGTGTTTTGTACCCTGTGTACTTAGGTAGGGGTTCTGTTCTCACTGCAGACAACTTGGTGTGTGTGTGTGTGTGTGTGTGTGTGTGTGTGTGTGTGTGTGTGTGTGTGTGTGTGTGTGTGTGTGTGTGCACGCGCACACGCATGCATGTGTGTGTGTATGTCTGTGTGTCTCTACTCAGCAGAGTAGACATGCTATCCTACTGTTACTTCTCCAAAGGCATGGCTTACTAGACTTTTCATGCTTGCACAAGCCTATACATCCATTTCAGGCAGCCTTCCTAAACTCTTGTCTCACACATAGCCTGCTGATGTTATTCACTAAAAGTTGACCTGCAGCCACATAAAATTCAGACTTGTGCTGTGGTGCTTGCATAATGTACTGAGGTCTGTAGTTTGTAGACATAGATAGGTAGGGGTTCTGTTCTTTGTGTGTGTGTGTGCACGCATGCGCATGTGTGTGTGTGTGTGTGTGTGTTGCCCAGGAGAGTATGTGTGTACCCTGCAGATACTGCCCCAAACCCATACATTGTCAGCATTTTAATACTTGCACCTGCCTACACATTCATTTCAAGCAGGCCTCCCAACATCTTCTCTCCAACATGCACTGCTTATGTCATCCACTGTAAGTTGATCTGCAGCCATTTAAAAGTCAGACTTGAGTCATGGCACTTGTGTAAAGTATGGTGTTTTGTAGTCTATATACTTAGACAAGTAGAGGTCCTATTGTCATTGCAATCAACTGTGTGTGTGTGTGTGTGTGTGTGTGTGTGTGTGTGTGTGTGTGTGTGTGTGTGTGTGTGTGTGTGTCAGCTGTTACTTGACATTACAGACAGCATTTTACACCAGCATGTGGGACACTGTTATTACCATATGCTCAATAGACAATGCTGATGTCATCGGCTATATCAAATTATTGCATATGCAGTCATCCCACCAGGGTATGATGAGACACTGGCCTGGAGCACAGGCAGATGTCACCTTAGGTTCATAGGTTCATAGGAGATTATAAGGCTATTGGCCAAGGGCTTTTATAAGCCTAGCCATGTTATACCCTTGTTCCCTTACTGACCAGGTTGTATGGTCTATATTTGCAGTGCAAGTCTAGGATCAGCACCAACTGCCCTTATCCATGAGGGACATAGATGACACCCCAGGCTAAATTTATGGTTTCCCATCCAGTTGTCTAAGTTACATTTAAATAGTATCATTGAGGAGGTCTGTTTTACATGAAATGGGAGTTTATTCCAGAGGAGTGGCAATCTCTGGGAGACTTATCTGTCTCTCCAGCATGTCCTGCTAATGTTACAGGCTAGGATAAAATCCCTAGAGAGAGTGAATCTTGCCATCTTTGACTTGTGGATGTGCAGCATTTCCATTAGGGCAGGGTCCAAGACTGCCTGTGGGCCAGGCACAAGTTGCCTCTCAGCAGATTATAAGATACACAGTACAGGGACAGGTCCTTCAATCTGTCCATGGAGGTCATGTGTTGAATTCCCTGAATTTTCTTAGTCAGAAACCTCTGAGGTCTCTCCAGCTGTTACAGGTGTCTGGTGAGGTACATACAGAAGGAAGAGTTGTACCCTAGCTGTGGTCTGATGAGGGGTGAGTACAGGGGAGTTATTACAGCCTTAGCTCTGGATGTGATGCCCTTACTTATACGATGTGCAACATAGAAGGCCTTCCTTACCACTGTGGACACATGGTTATAGAAGTTAAGGTTGCTATCAACCTGTGTTCCCATATATCTCACCACAGGTTTCGCCAGCATGTCCTGCTAATGTCACAGGCTAAGATAAGATCATATAAGTCCTGCTAATGTCACAGGCTAGGATAAGATCCATATAAGCTGAGGGTATTGTTAATATTGTAATTTGCAGGGATTTCCCCTCTGCTGAAAGAGAATATAATGCATGTTTTGCATTTAGTTTGAGTCCATGGCTTTGACACCAGTCATTTGTCTGTGTAGGCCCTTTTTGTACTATGTCAGCATCATTGGGGGGACTCAATGATTGCACCCTATTTGCAGTCATCAGCAAACTTGGTAAGCCACAAGCTATCTACTTTCAGCTGGACTTCTGCGAAATAGATTCCAAACAGTATGGGGTCCAGCACAACCCCTTGTGATATACCAGTGGTAAGTGGTTTGCTGGTAAAGGTGGAATCCCCAACTTTGACTGTATGTGGCCTGTCAGTGAGCCAGTTGGTTACCAATCTACTGGCCAATGGGTTAATTCCCAGCTGGGTGAATTTTTCATAGATGCCTGAGTGGGAGATAGTGTCAAAAACCTTGGCTAAGTCAAGATAGGCTGTATGTACTATTTTGCCTTCATCCAGGGCTTTAGTGACATTCCCAAAGAAGTCCACCAGGTTTAATAAGCATGAGCTACCCTTATTGAAACAAAGTTGGGTCAGGTCAAGAGTTTGAAGGTCACCTATGCCTTTGTTTGTAAGGTCCATGATGATTTTGTCCATGGCATTACAGATAAGACTGGTTAGGCTTATGGGTCTGTAGCTCCCTGGGTCAGTTGATGGACCCATTTGTGCAAGGAAATTACTGTTGCTGTTTTCCACTCTGCTGAGACAAAGCCAGTACCTATAGACTGTGGTTGAAGAGAGTGCCAAGTTGTTCTACTATGTCTTGTTTTAGACCATTTAGTAGGAAACCTGGGATGTTATCCAGTCCCATAGAGGCTGTGTTTTTGGTCATGGAGAGTATGGGTATAACCTGCTCTTTGGAGATACTAGGCAGAGGACTGGTGACAAGTATGCTTTGGGGGTATATCTGGTTGGGACAGGGGGCTGAAGTTTGTGCCAAATCTGTCTGCTAGCAGATTGCTGATGTCCTCAGGGTTAGTATGAGTGATACCATCCACTACAAGTTTGGCACAAAGCTGGGCCCTCCCTTTTAAATTTCTGGCATAGCTAAAGAATGTCTTGTGATTATATTTAGCTAGGGATGATAGTCTAGCTTTGCAATTGGCTTTAGAGGACTTTAGAAGAATTCTAATTTGCTTGTTCAAGCTATGGAGGGTGTCCTTCCTCTGCTGAGTGAGTTCCCTCTTGTTCTTGGACATTACTTTCTTCTACTTGTTGTATAAACTATTTATGCTCGATGCCCACCAGGGTGGCTTGTATTTTTGTGAGGGCCTTGTTTTGATCCATTCAGATACAGCTGAGTCTCTACATTTGTATAGGTGTTTATACAGGACATTTGTGTACACCCCTGTATAGCAGTCATCGTTGACAGTGGTAGCAGGGGGTTTGCAACTATTCATGGCATCATTTAGGAGACTATAGTTTTCTTTGGAGAAAATTTTCATCCTTTTTGCTCTTGAGTGGGGGCCATGTATGATTGTTAATTTGAATGAGACTGAATTATGATCAGACCTTACCAAGGAGGGTAACACACAGAGGGTAGTGCAGAAACACTCTTTGTTGGTGAGCACTAAGTCTAGGACATTCAAGCCTCTTGTGGGGGGGGGGTGCAGACTATCTGTTCCAGGGCATTTGTATTAACAATGTCCAGGAACTTTAGGGTGAGCATGTTTGGGCTCATATAGGATTCTCAATCGATGTAAGGATAGTTGAAATCACCCATGACCGAGGAGTTTGGCTTGAGTGGTTCTCATGGTTTATGGTGGGGGACCTACAAATAACAATGATATGGAAGGGGTTTTTACCTAAAGTTAGTTGGACTTGGAGTAGCTCTAGGGAGTCATACTGTTTGAATAGTCTTGAGGTGTATTTGTCTTTAATGAAGATATATACACCTCTGCTTTGGTTCTTTAATGGTTATTTTGAGGTCTGATCATGTGGAAAACCTTGCTTGGCCAGGGGAATCTCTGCATCCTTTAACCATGTCTCTGTGACTACACAGACATCAGCATCTTTCAAGGTAAGGAGTGCTTAGTGCAGTTTCTGATTTAGATTCCTTAAGTTAAGCAGCATAACCTTGAGTTTGTCTCTAGTGGATTATTTTTACATTGGGAATTTTGTTGTTATGACATTGCCTAAAAATGGCACTATGGGGGAGGCAAGTACCCTTGCCAGCAACCGATAGCCAAGAGGTAACAGGTGAAGACCATCTCTGGCATAGTAGCATGGCCTGTCGACCATTTCTTCCCAGGCTGACAGATACTGGATCCCACTGGATTGACCCTAGAAGTGAAGCCAGTTGTTGAAGTCAATCATTTTTTGTTTATATTGAAGTATCACCCTGAAGGCAGAATGCTGCTTAGGGCTAGGGACATACCTTCTAGGACATATAATCTGAGAGCTCAGTCATGTCTCTCTTCATATAGTCCAGTGGGGTATGTCTCTAGTCATTCACTCCAACATGGACTATGACAGAGTCATAACGGTACTTGGTTGTTGAGAGACTTGAGTGCATGCATGTTCTGATAGATCCTGGCACCTGACATGCAGCTGACAGTGACCCTCTCCTTGTCCAGCCTGGTGAGGGGGATATCTGTGCGTCTCACTATGGAGTAGCCCATGACCAAGACATTTGGTTTTGTGGCATTTTGCCTTAGGAGCTTATTGGCTGAGACATTGATGTGTGTATTATTATGGGTAGCGGATTATATTGGGTCTGCAGCATGTGCAATAGGCTTGCATTTGGGAGGTCTCTGTTCTTTAGGTAGGCTTCTAGCAAGTACCTCCATGTATGTGGGTTTATGTGTTGTGAGCTTGTTATGTTCTAGAGGTGAAGTGTGTGTGCTGACAACCTGTTTGGTATCTGGTTTGTTGTTATATGAGAAAATTAATTCCAAATTCATAGTATACATACAGCTCTCACAAGTTGTATTTGTTTGTTTTAGAAGTAACTGGTTGTCAGCATATATGAGGCAATTGCTACATTGCCTCAGGATGCCCATGTCATTCAGGCTGGCAGGAGAAATTGTGGGAAACTGTCCATCCATTATGGCAGGTATATACTGTAGAAACTAGTGGGGAGTTGGCTAGATAGGGTTGCCACCTTTTCAAATGCCCAAAGTGGGACATTTTTGGTACAAACGGCAGATTTTGCAGGCCTAAACATACCCACGGCCAGTACACAAGGCAGAACTTCACTTCTTTGCCTAAATAAAAGCTTATTCTTGTAGTGTTTTAGTTGCTTGTTCTGTTTCTTATAACATTTAGGTGTTTCTGATACAGAATAACTGTTTTATGCAACTATTACATAAAATATAGGCAATAATTTTGTCCTAAAATCTCAGGACATTTGCCATTTTTACAATTTTTTTGCAGGACACAACTGACCAAAGAGGGACTGTCCCTCTCAAAGTGGGACAGGTGGTAACCCTATGGCTAGATGGCCAGGTTTTGCTGTTAGACTAACAAAAAGTTGCTATTCTATGGAGGGCTAGGGGTAGAAAACTACGTCAGTGCTTCACAATGCACAACTAAGTTGCTCACAGAGCAGCAGTGCAATCTCTGAGCAGCTCTTGTAAAGTGAGTGCAAACCTGGCCAAACACGATGCTTAAATACAAGCAAAGTTAAATGATTTTAGAAAAGTAAAAAAAGGGAAAGCCCAAAACTGAGCCTTATTCCAGCAATCCCTAACACAGATGGGTTCTTAGCTGTACCCTCCTGCCACAATAGGGCAGGAGGTCCTTCTTAATGCAAGATAGCTGGTTTTGGTACTGAAATGATACCAAACAGTCTAGATTCAGCAATTGTGAATTTAGCCTGTGCTATAAAATGCAGAAGTACTAGAAATTCAAAGTGCAGAAAATTGCAGTCATAACATTAAAAAAAATTTAAATAAAGCAGCAATTCAGTAGAATAGTCCCACAAGAGTGCAGACCACAAACTTCCCTAATGTAAAATAACTGATTTGGAACCCAAGTGCTTAAACCAGAACAAAAACACTTAGAAGAACAAGCACAATAAGCCATCAGCCAGCAATTGCCATTTCAGAAGTGCAGAAACTACTCTCTCCTCCCATAAGAGTGTAGACTACAAACCTTCTTAATGTAAAACAATGGGCCTGAATCCCAAGTGCTTAAACCAAAACTAAGATGCTTAGAATAACATTTACAATGTAATCCAATGCCAGACAAATTACAGTGACATGTCTTTTAATCTATCGACAAACATCATGGCATGGATAGTAGGCCCTATGTTATCTTGATGAGAAAGACCTGTGATCTGTCCAGCTGCTGCATGTATCTGGTGAGGTTCATGCAAAAGAGAACATTATACTGTATTACTGTATTACTGTTCTGATGAGTGTGACTGCAGTGCTGTCATACAATCTTGAGATCTGAATGTGATGGCATGACTTATGATGTACACCATGCGTATGTACTAGAAAATCATTAAAAAGAAAAGTTAGCAAGTAAGGAGACACATTGCAGTTCCTGACTTCACAACTCTTACAAGAAAATACACTAGAAAGTACTGACATGATGATGCTATCCAGTTTATAAACTGGCAAGACAAATAGAAGTGACAAGTACAATTATCAGTTCAACAACACAAATGCAGATATACTAGGCACTAATGCAGCTATGCACCCTGTGCATAAGACACAAAGCTTTTTTATCCCTAAATCCAAAAGAGAGACAACAAGGCTATGGCACAGTTATCATCACTTGCAAAGTGTGTTGTGTGGGGAGCAGGAGGCCTAAGCTGACACAAAAGATCAGTGAGTATGTGCGAGTAAGAAAGAGAAGCAGGCAAGATGAACCATATAACTGTTGTGTGAGTGCCTGAAGGGGTCCACCATGTGACAGTAGTGTGTGAGAGTGTATATACACACAGCCAAGCTCAAAGCTAGTTTTACATCTCGGTATGTTGGACAGATGTGAGTCATGCATGGTAGAGTTTGCAGTTAATTGTTGTCACCCCCAGCTACAAAAACTGGCTCTACCAGGAGTTGCACTGGCAACCCATGCCCAAGGTCAGGTGCAGTGCTGCTACCTGAGTATGATTGATGTCAGCTGGATGTACTCCCTTCATAGGAATGCCCAGGACCATGACCCTATGGCCTGCCACATCTGAGTATGGACAGCACACTCACCCACAGACCAGCAGAAGTACTGCCACTATGGGAGCATGATCAGGCACGGCCACGTTGGCTATCAGCAGATGATGTGGCTAACCTACACCCACGAGGATGCCGTTCTCTTCCCAGTAGATGTTCCAGCACAGACTCTGCCCATTCTATGACAGACATGCATCGGTCCATCACAGGAACCTTGCATTTCAACGTGTCATTTATCCAATCCAATGAATCGGCAACATGACGGAAGCAGTCACGCATATCAGCCTGTGCCACATCCACAACCTTGAGCATTTGTCTGGAGTGCCTTTCCGAACATATATGTGCCTCCATGATGGCCCTAAACATATGCTGAGTGACACAGGAAGAGACAGCTGCTCCAGGTGGAGGAGGGGCAGCAGTCCCCCTCCAAGCACCCCTATTAACCCTCCTACTTGGCACCTTGCCCACACTTGGGCTACGGCAAGACTCAACAAGCACTGAAGCCACAGTAGCTACATTTCCCTGATCAATGTTGTCGCCCTCTACCTGTCCAATATCTGTGGGCTCAGTGGACAGGGTAGAGTGGCTCAATGTCAACCTCTGTGTCAGATTCAACTGCTGCACCTCCCAAATGTACCTCAGTTTTGCCACCATCATCACCAGTGTGTGATGAGACACTGACACCTGGTGGCACAGGGCCCACACTCCCACTGTCATGATCACCTGTGATAAGAAAGAAGAAACCCAGGCATACATTAATACCTGCACTACTATGATGCAATATATGCTAAACAACCAAGAATGCTGCCATTATTACAGACAGTACAGCAATACACACAACAGACCTAAAATGACACATAATATTTCTTTAAACTGATCTGCAGTACTGGCAAAAAAATTATTTGGCTTACCATTTGCAGGGTTCCTGATGGTCCTGAAATAAGTTAATCTAGAGGTAAGGGCAACATCATCACATTTAACAGTAAGACAGGGGTTACTACATGTACTCCTATATATCTGCATTAACTGTACATTCAACAAGAATGTGGCTGACAGCTCCAAATTGAACTTAACACTGGGGCAATCTACAATCCCTCCTAAAATGCATGTGACACCTAAGTAATCTTTATTTCAGTTGTTTTACTATACAACAGTATTCAACTGGTCATATAATAAAATCGACCTGGAAGCTCCTCCTGGGACTCAGAAGGAGTGGCACCCATGTAAAGTACATGCTGTGGTCCACTCTGCTGAAAGCTGTCCCATTGGGGAATATTTGCCAGGAACTGTTCCTTGGGGGTGAGAAGTCTTTCTGTAGCAGGATCCAACCTCAGTAACCCTTTGGTCTTGGGCAACAGCAGCTGCATGCCTCCATGCAGAGGTAATAAAGTCATTGGCCTTGTGGCACATCTGTTCATATGTCCAGCTGTAGCTCCCCATAGAACTGATGTCGGCAACAATCTGCTGCCATACTTGTACCCTTTCTTGCATATTGGGACAACCCCTTCCCAGAAGAAATGCTCCTCCCATGTTGACAGAGAGCTTCAACAATGATATTACTCTCCACTTCACTGACATTTTATTCTCCTAAAAGATAACAGACTGATAATACATATAGGTGTCACACAACTACAAAGTAAGTGTTATCAGATAAAGCAGTAAAGGTAGGCAGTCAGTAGTACCCACTGGAAAACATAAAACAGTCTATAGATGTGAAATACTAGCAACAGGCAGGATGAAAAACAGGGCAGTAGCAAGGGCAATATATCCTTGCATGTGTCGTAGTAGTATCTCAACTGTGCTCCCCTCAAAAAAACAGACCATTCTAGTTTATGACATAACAGTAATTTTTCTTTGCTCCCCACCCACAGAAGAACAGGCACATGAACCATTTTGCTAACAAAACATCTTTGCAATATTAAACATACTTTCAAAGGACCTGTCCCTGAAGTATTTGTACGTATGTATCACAGCTTTCTATTTTCATGTATTGTCAATCAGCTGTACCTTTAAAATGGCTTGTCAAACATGACCTTGCCATCAGTACACTTCTAACTAATACATACAGATAACAGTGTAACAGCCTCTGCTTCACATTATTGATTAATATATTCCAGCATATGCATTATGTAGGTAACAAAATGGGAGCATACTTCTTGGAGTTCAATACTCATCTGTAAAGATATCTTTGGAAATATTTTTCTTTTGTGAAGTCCTGCAAACATGTAGCAAGTGTCCTCACCATAAGTTTGGCTATCTACACATTTTCCTTTTTATAATGGAATAGATTATTATTGGATTTCATCTGTCTTAGTTTCAGAGATGCTAGTTACAGCTTAAGCAGCTGAATTGCATGCTAATCAACCAATCTGATAAAGCAACCATGTAGACTCCATGCTGGTTTTTCCTGTGGATTTCAAAAGTAGTGGAGTACAGACATGGAAAGTCTATCCAGAAAGAATGTTAGGAGCTGCTTAACTCCATTTGTATGTGGTACTCTGCAGGCAATGCTGCTACTGCTGCCAATGGGCCTAGGCTGAGACAAAGAAGAGTTTTCAGGTCACTTTTAACTTATTACAGCATACATGACATGGACATTGTAGAGTGCTACAGGGTGGACAGGGCACAATACAGCAACTCTGCAACCTCTGCCAGCCTCAACTCAAAGCCAGAGTCCCTACCTCCCCATATATTGGCTGTGTACTGTTTGCATCACAGTCAGCCATGAACTAACACTGTGGCAGCTTCTGCATTTACAAGGTAAGTCCTGAACATGTACTGTATTGTATAATAATATCATGGCATGTCCTTGTATTTCATCACTTGGTACAGTAAGCAAGTAAAAGGTGGGAGATTTGTACACAAATTAATGTAACATGATAGCATAGCGTTAGTTGACTTGTATGCACCCATTAGCAAGTAGTAGGCCTCAGACATCAAAGATTCAGAAATTCATATCTTCCCAAAGTACTGATGATCACTGCATGCCTTCCGTTTAGCACCATATGTTTGTAATGGGAAATCATAACAGTGAGAAGTTAGAAAGTAATGAGGAGGGTAACAAGAGCAACATATCCTTGTTTGTGCCATAACAGTAGTTCAGCTTGGGTCCAACCCCCTTGAAAGAACAGTGTACCCTTGCAAGTGCCATAACAGGAACCCACCTTTGCTCCCCACCCCAAAAGAGCAGATCATGCTTGTTTGTGCAATCCAACCAACCCTTCATTTGATGGCAACAGCATATCATAGTACTCCCAGTTAATATCCTCACAAATGTTAAGGTAAATGATATAGACTGGCTTACACATTGCATGTGTCTGAGTACTAGATAAATAACTGACGAATGACCAAGAAACACAGGAAGGTAAGACACAGCTTTATATTTGCAAGGAATAGTCATAACAGGTTCTATGATCACTAAGTGCACCATATCCAAATATATTAACTATAATGCATTTAAATAATAGATTATGCCTTGATATCAGTGTATATTCATCTGCACTTGGTTGTGTGAGAAATTACTTCATTTATTTGCTGCAAAAATGTATAAGGCACCCAACCTGTTTTCTGGAGGTGCATTGTAATGAGAGTTGAGATCCAGACCTATGTAGTCATATCATATGTGCACTAACATTTTCTACTGTGTATGTCATAGATTGATTTTCCTCATTTCAATGCTTTCTAATTTTTTACATTTTTTTATTGGTATATATATATATATATATATATATATATATATATATATATATATATATATATTTTTTTTTTTTTATTTTTTTGGGGGGGGTGGGAGCACTGTTTGCACAATGCGCTACTTGGCAGAAACGACTTTGGCTTTGATCATGTTGTTTGCACGCAGAGTGGCAGTGCACAAACTGGACAAATGGATGACCCAGGTACCAGATAGGTCCCAGAGAGCCACATATATAAATTGGATGTATTCAATTAATACTATTGGCCATCATGCAAACAAGTTGCCTGTCAGTGTGCACTCTCAAGTACCGTGTTTGCACAACACTTTCAAATGTTGAAAAACCAAAACATGTGCACTCTAAGTAAGCTCAATACCTGAAATTGGTGGGAAAACATCATTCTACATTGTTCTTGATCTCTGGTTGGCATGGCAGGCATTTCTGGAGATATTTTGAAATTCTGTGCTCAAAGACTGAGTGTTCAGGAGTCCAAAGTGTTTGTTGGATTCCTAGTGAATGAACATGGCCCAAGCTTTTGCAGAGGGACTGTTGTGGCTCGGATTACAAGTCAGAGGCATGAAATAATCTTGCTCAGGCTCTGACCAGTGCTAACAGTATCCTCTGCACTGGTGAACAATGTAGGAATCACTACAAAGACTTCTCGATGAGAAAGAGGGATACCATCAACCATTGGATAGAGGAATGTAGGACTGGGGGCACCCCACAGATGTGTAAGTATCATTTACAGAAATAACGTGTAAGTTAAAAGCTGGATATTGTCAGGACTGGTATTCATAATGGTATTCTCTTTTATTCCTTTTTTTTCTACTGCCACCACAGACTGAGAACTGAATGTGTGAACCCATGCTGCTAGATTGGGACAGATGCAAGAACATATGGTATGTATGCATCTGAACAGTACTGTTATTTTAGCATTAAAAGTAAAGGCATCTTTATTGGTTTATTATACAGTTGTATCAAATTGAGAATTCATGTCTGAACTGTAAAAGGAAAGTATGCATGCATTTGTCTGGAGGCCAAAACAACAGTTCACTATTACAGAGTAGACAGAAGTTGTGTGTTCAAAGACCACCCTTCCCAAATATAAAATACTGTTAAGTTTCATTGATATTGCAAAGTAACATCAGAGCTCTAAAGCAGTGGTATCAATGGCCTGCTGTAAATTGTAATCAGTATTATTGGAATACACATATATCCAATGTGTGCACACATCAAGGATTGCTTGCTGCAGTCTGTAGCATATTGTGCATCTGTTAAGAGCTGGGTAGTCTTAACAGTAAAAAATGCATTTTTTAGGAGTTGGTAGTCTTAAAAGTAAAGGTAACAGAATAGTCAAACAATTGCACCAATGCTTTGTATGTCACATATGAAGTTACTAATGTTCTCCCTTTTTTTCTCTCACCCCAAACTTATCTTCTCTTTTTTAATGCATTATCAAACCATTGATATAATTATTTGACTCAGTTATGTTACCTTTACTTTTAACACTACAAACTCCTAACAAATTTCTTCATTACTTTTAAGACTACCCAATGCATAACAGAGGCACACTATAGTGCAGATTGCAGCCACCAATCCTTGATGTGTGTGTATATATTGCACATATGTGTGTTCCAGTTATGCTGATTACAATTTACAGCAGGCCGTTTGTGCCACCGTTATAGAGGTATGAAGTTACATTGCAATAATGATGAAAAACAAACAGTATTGGATATTTGGGAAGTGTGTTTTTTTGAACCCACAACCGCTGACTACTCTCTAATACTGTACTATTATTTTGTCATACAGACTACTGCATGGATACTTTTCTTTTATAGTTTAGAGATGCATGCTCACTTTTATTTGGGAATATGGCAATTTTGTCTTGTGCTAAAGACTATGGCATGCATACATTCTTTTACAGTTGAGATATTCATGTTCATTTTCAAACAATTGCATTAAATAAAAACTTAGTGGTCTTTAACTTTTAATGCGACTAAATTATTATTGAAATTATTATTATTATTATTATTATCATTATTATTATTATTATCATTATTATTAAATTACTATTTAGAACAGTACTGTTCTGATACATACATACTCCATGCTTCTTGCATCCTTAACAAACACAAGGCATGGGAACTGACATTTGAGGCTCAGTCCATAGCAGCTATGGAAAAAGCAGAACAGCAAAAGGAGGTGGAGCTGCAATATATATTAAATGCATACACACCTCCAAGCTGGCCAAACAGTATGATGCACAGGAGACACTCCATATGCAGTTAACTGTTGACAAGACCCCTATTCAAATCAAAGCTAGCTACAGGCCCCCAACTTTGACTCAAGATGCCCACTCTACCTATCTGTACCTCTTCAAATCTATCAAGATTCAACCCTTTACCCTGATCCTGGGCAACTTTAACTGTCCAAACATAGATTGGAAGAACTACTCATGCCAAAACACAAATGCCCAGAGATTCCTTGATTTGTCAGTGCAAATGCCTTGGACCAGGTGGACACCCCCACAAGAGGTGATAATATCTTAGACTCAGTATTAACCAACATGAGTAACTACTGCAGCATCCTACAGTGTCATCTTCCCTGGTAAAATCCAATGGCAAAGAAGTCACATTCAAAGTCACCATTTCCCCTGACCCCCCCCCCCCCCAGCTAGGGTCAAGCAAAACAAAATTCTCCAAAACTGATTACAGCCTTCTGAAGGAAGCTATAAGCAGCTTCACAGCCGCCCCTCCCCTCCATAGGAACTGCCACATACATCCAAACCTACAACAAATATAGGAATGTTTATATAGCTGCATGGAATCAGGAATACCAGGCAGGACAAAATCATGCTCCTCAAGGAAGAGTAAACCTGTCTGGTGGATATCTGCAATAAATAAACTCTATAATGAAAGGAAAAAAATGCTGTCCAAAACCAAGAAGGAGCAGGTGCCTAATTAGAAGCAATCTCTCCTTTGCCTGAACAACCAAATAAGAGCACTAGTGAAATCCTCCAAAGCAAACTTCGAGTGCAAACTGGCCACATCTACTAAAGACAATCATAAGGGCTTTTTCACATATGTCCACAATTTCAAAGGAAGCACTCATATCTGCTCAGAACTGGTGGTCAAGGACACCACATACACAACGCCACAGATATAGTCAACCTGCTGACAGACAGGTTCAGTGCAAACTTCACCCCTCTGTCCCACCATCAGTAAATCAGGACATCCACAACACCTGCCCCCTCCTCTTATCACTAGGGAGCAAGTCATCACTGCCCTCTCAAAGGCAAAAATACAGCCTCCATGGGACCTGATAACATCCTAGGCTGCATCATACAATAACTCAAGCAAGAACTTGCAGCACCATTAGGCACCCTATTCAACCAAAGCCTGAGTAGTGGCTTCATCCCAGCAGAGTGGAGGACAGTCCTGTCATCCCTTTGCACAAAGGTGGAGAGTCCACTGATCCAGGAAATTATAGACCCATCAGCCTAACTAGCCTGGTCTGCAAGGCCATGGAATGGATTATAATGGGCCTCATTAGCAAGGCCATTGGCAACCTCCAAACACTCAATCCCACACAGTTTGGTTTTGCCATGGGGAGGTTGACTTCTTTAAGACAGTCACCAAAGCCATGGATGAGGGGAAGATGGTGCACACTGCTTACATTGACCTGGGTATAACCTTTAATACTATTCCCAACTTCAGTATAATAGATAAAATCTCTCAACTAGACATCAATCCGGATGTTACCATATGGGTAGCAAATTGGCTCACTGATAGAATGGAGCTTGTCAAAACAGGGGAAGCCACCTCAAGCAGTAGACCTGTAATGAGCGGTGTACCCAAGGGATCGGTCCTGTAGTCTCTGTAGTAAGGGATATACTTTTCTGAGGTGCAGGCCAAAACAAGTGGGCTATGGCTGACCAAGTTTGCAGATGACTGCAAGCTGGGTGCTGTCATCAATTCCCCTAGTGATGTGGACATCCTCCAAGAGGGTCTCACCCAAACAAATGACTGGTGCCAGAAACATGGCCTCAAACTGAATGCCAAAAAATGCATTATCATCCCCTTTGGGGAGAGTGACATCCCCAAACATTATCACATTAATAACAAGGTCCTAAGCACACAATCAGCCATGAGGGACTTAGGCACCCAGGTTGATAGCAAACTGACTTTTGACCACCACATTGCATCTGTTTTACGGAAAGCTTTCAACATGGCCCACCTCATTAGTAAGGGTATCTCATCCAGGGACAAGGAGGTTGTAACATCCCTATGTTCTTCCCTTATAAGACCAATTATTGGATATAATGCCCCTTTTGGCATGTACCTCACAAAGCACATGCAGCAGCTGGAGAGACTACAGAGTTTCCTCACCAGAAGAATCCAGGGTGTCAAACATCTACCCTACACAGATAGGTTAAAAGCCCTGTCCCTCTACTCAGTCTCATACAGACTCCTCAGAGGTCTTTTCAGTCTCATACAGACTCCTCAGAGGTGACCTCTCTGTGGCATACAAAGCAATCTCAGATCCCACCTTGATGGGACTGCTGCATATGTGCAAGTCTAGCTCCACTCGAGTAACCCCCACATGTGATCTCAACCTGGTCTGTGACATCAGTAGGACTTGTTGGCAGGACGGATTTGTGTCCCAGAGACTCCCCCTTCTGTGGAATAGACTCCCTCTCCATGTCAAGCAGAGTACCTCATTAACCGTATTTAAGTGAAACCTGGATAACTGGGTGGGTAACAGAAAATACACCCCTGGGATTCCACCTGTGTCCCTGATGGACAGGGGCATTAGGTGTTTACTTGTTGGAACATGGGCTAAATATATGTGGTGTCTCCTGTACAAAATTCAGTCCAATGATCAAGGGTACCCCTTTTCCTCCTCCAGAGATCATCAAAGTGATGTCTGCATTTTTTCACCAGTGCAGTAGCAGTGGTCAAATCCATGCCAACACTATTCCAGACTTCAGACTTGTATTCTGAGCCTGACTAGTTCCACTGCAGCAACCAGGGCCCATGCTCCTTAACTAGGAGTCCAATAAAGACTTTGGACTCCTGAACACCACACCTCTGTGCATGAAAGTGCACTCCCTCACCACCAACACCAGACATGCCTACTGTAGTTCAAACTCAATGCAGAATGAGCATCTCCTGCCAATTGTATTTTACACCCTGATGTTTTCCTGCCAATTGCACACCTTGCACTTACTGAGAGTGTGCACATTTTAGTTTTCCAATTGTGCATCTCTTACCATCGCACAAACATGGTAGATGAGGGTGCGCACTGGTGATCACCGTGTTTGCACGATGTTAAGCAATGTGCAACAGTGGCAAGCACTGCAATTTCAAGATTATTTGGTATACAGACACTTGTGTAAATGTGATAGTCAAATAGACCATGCCTATGTGTCTCCTACACTTACAACTCTTGCCAAAGACAGGTTGAGAATCAGTTGTGTATGTTGCACTTTATTGCTATAATCTGCAATATCACAACAGTAAAACAAAATTTGCACACCCTGTACTAGAACCCCATACCATTTGCTCTTCACACCCACACTTAACAATGACTGCCACTGGATTAGTGACACAATATGCCCTATCTTAGTATTCATTGTAAAGTTGTTGCTGTTAATCGCAGTACAGTGTCACTTACCGCGTTTGCGCAATGGCCAATTGTATTAATTGAATGCATCCAGTTTATGTTTGTGGCTGTCTGGGTCCTGTCTGGGTCCTGTCTGCAACCTAGGTGATCCATTCCTCCAGTCTATCTGCTGCTGTGCTTTGTGCAAACCAGGTGAGCACATCCAAACAGCTTTGTGCTAAGCAGCACATGTCCCAAACAATGGCAATTGCCGTGCTGTCCTATAATCCACTTTCATGGCCAGCAACCTTACACGGAAATGATATCCACATCATACCTCCCAACTGTCCTGAATTTTACAAAATGTCCAGATGTTTGCATCATATTTTGGGCTATTCCTTGTAAAATGTGTGGTTTTCTGAAAAATCACTGGAGATTGACCTCAATGTTTAATGACGTACATTTCACTTTCATATTTGATATCCTTCAAAAAATCCATGCTAACACAAACCCTATCATTCTACCCACTTTCTACGGTTATCATAACAAAATAGTAAATCTGTCCCTATTGTTGGCCCTTTGTCCCCCATTAGTTTAGTGTGTGTACAGATTTGTTGCACTAAAAGATTGGGAGGTACGAGCTGCATTCAGATGATAGGTTTTGTGGCCAGCAACACTGGTTTGAGCCACAAAACCTTGCTTACTCGCACTGTGCATCATTAATATGCATGGCACGATGCCAAGCAATGAGCAATATGTGTACACAAAAACACTCCATGTAGACTCTGTGTAGAACCTACATGGAGTTTATTGAATCCATGGGCATAACTATATTTCATCAATAAAACAGTCTGCTACATGTTCTGCTAAAAATAGATACCTTAAAGTTACCACCAGTTGCAGTAACAAAGCATAGTGAATGATCACACAGAAGGGCAAGGCGCAGTTCTGAACATATATATGTAGTTTCCATACTTGAGATTTAAATTATACTGTTGTGACTCCAGTTAAATTCAGAGTAAAAGTAACCAATTTTACAATATCAGTATGCTAATATCCTTATCATTCATCCACGTATAACCATGTAGACTACTTTGTGAAACTTGACTATAGAGAAGATACATTTTATGAACATGTCCCAGAACAAGCACTATAGTATGTATGTTAATAAGGTATGATGGGGTATGCATGACCCATAAATTACCACACATTAAGGGGTGTTGTGAGGCATAAGCCCAAAGGGTGGTGTCTTACAATTCTTGGGATTATGGTACAAACTGTATCATATGTGCCCCAAATGTGTTACTGCACTTTTAAAATGGGCATGATGTTTTGTTTGTGGTTTGAGTTTTATATTTAGTAGCTCATGTATGATAATTACACATTTTAGAGTGAGTTTTAATAAAGAGTTCCTCAACCCATTGTGATTGTTTGTATTGCAGAGTTATATCTCTATAATTGTGTGCAGTTTTTGTATAAAATGTTTAGAGCAGTTAATTTATTGACGCTTCTGTTATACTGATGCATGCCATTATGCAACATTTCTAAATGTCACTTTACAGTTATTTTTAAATCAAATTTAGGATCTGAGTTGCAGAAATTTGATGTCAGTGATCAGGTGGTGGTTGCCAGTAACAGACATGTTGAAGATTTGAGTTCAGAATATTGATTTCCTGCAAAATTATGGGCATTAGTTGAAATTAATATCAATATTCTCTTTTTTTTTAAATGTTTATCAGCTTCCATTTTAATTAATCAATTGATTGAGCTGAGCAGATTTATAACTTTTTAACTAAGTGAAAGCTTCTTAGTGGTCATTTCCAAATTTCATGTGACCTTTCTGTCACACTCTTATATTCTGTTACATAATTGCATTTATTGATGTCATCTCACAGTCATTTTCATATAGTGGGTTTTGGATCAAAGGTTCACAAATTCCATGTTACACCACAAGGGGAGATGGTCCATGTATGGTAGGCTGAAATTTCTAGCTCATAATGTTAAGCACTATAGAGTTATTTATGGGCATATATTGAAAATAATGTTACAAAAGATATGCTGCCAATTTTACTTAACTGGTTTTGTATGCGGTTATAATTTAATAACTTTGTAACTATGTGGAATTTTGGAATTATGTTTTTGGGGTTAGTAGCATAGTTAGGATGGTGCAAGAGGAACAACTGGCCTAGGTGCAAAGTGTTGGGGACATGATCAGCTGATTTCAATCACTTTTTAATGCAATTCCAGCTTTAAAAAAAAACAATATTGCATTTTTGGTCAAACCTGAGTGCTGTAGCACTCCGTGTGTGGTCTAAACTGTAGCAATTGCAGTAGCTACAGTCTAAAAGTAAAAAAAAGAAAATATGTATAGGTGTGTGTGTGTGTGTGTGTGTGTGTGTGTGTGTGTGTGTGTGTGTGTATATATATATATATATATATATATATATATATATTTTATATAGATATATATATATATATATATATATATATATATATATATATATATATATATATATATATATATATATATATATATATATATATATATATATGAGTCTACTTTGGTCGAAAACACATTTGGTCGAAATTCACTTGACTAAGCACATTTGACTGAAAGCTCACTTCACTGAAAACTCATTTGGTCGAAACTCATTTCATCAAAAGTTATATATGGCCTTTTCCCCACTGTAGTGCGATCCTGGAGTTATAATATAAATTAAGGGGGGGTGGGGGCACAGCCCCCCAAATTGGGGGTGTGAGGGGAATAGCCCCCCACCTATTTTAAATGTTTTAAACCATAGACATGTATATTGACAAGTGCGATGAACAACTCTTTCCACAAGACAATATAAACTCAAACAATGTGGGGGCCGCCGCCCCACACATCCCCCCAAGGTGGGGTGCTGTGCCCCCACACCCCCCCTTACTTTATATTCTATCTCCAGGATTGTACTACAGTGAGGTAAAGGCCACATATTACTTTCAACTAAATGAGTTTCAACCAAATGAGTTTTCAGTCAAGTGAGCTTTCAGTCGTGTGCTTAGTGGTCAGTTTCGACCAAATGTGTTTTCGATCAAACAAAGACAAAGTAGATGCATATATATATATATATATATATATATATATATATATATATATATATATTTTTTTTTTACTAAAATTTGAGCACTGTAGCAGTCTGTGCAAGCAAAGTTTAAATTGCATCACCTGTTTGCTGAAATTGTAGCAAGCAATTTGCTACAGTTTAAACAGAATAACTTTTTTTAAAACTAAAATATGAGAGTCATAGAGTTTCTTGCAGGTGGATCATAACCTATGGCAACTGTTGACTACATTTTAGCAAGCAATTTGCTACAGTTTAAAAACAGAAATTATTATATATATATATATATATATATATATATATATATATGTTTAGAACTAAAACATGAATGCTGTAGGACTCCATGCAGGCAGAGTATAAATTGTAGCAACTGTTTCCTAGTTTAAAAGAAGATTGATTTTTTTTTATAAAATATATTAATGGAGGGTTGAGAGTAGGGTGCAGAAACTGGACCTGAATGGGTGGGGCAGGAAGGAGGGGGGCATGTCATGTAGTTAACCACCTGGTATGCCAGAAGAAGGAACATCCTATTTATTTATATTTTATTTATTTTTTCTTCTTCTTGCTCTTCACTTGAAGAACTGAGAGGCGGCAGTGCTGGCTTGTAATACTGGCCCAGGATGCTGGGTAAACCAGCTATGCTTCTGTTTGGGGTGGTTTGTGTCTGCACTGTCTAATTGTCATGGGCCATTGCACAATTTCATTTGTAAATGTTATTTCACAAATCACTTTTGACATCTGACTTGCACACATTCAGGATCACAGTTACAACACTGATATCCTCAAAATGGTTATTTTCTAGAATTTGTCTGTGCTGTGATATCCTGTCCGTGAAAACCGCAAAGAAGAGAGAACAAGGCACACCAGTGATAGAAACCTGTGCCTACCTTTAGCATTTTCAATTTAATGGTAAGAATGCAGATTAACTATCACTTATAAAACACTGAGCCTAAATGACAAGGGGCAGCAGTAGCAACAGCAGGTGTTGCAGCAATTTCATCAACACTTTCTGGGTTCACTTCCATGTGCATACTTTAGATCCACAAAACACATGTTGCCAATGATGGCAAAAGTCCATGACTACTCCAATATCTGTGCAAGGACAAAGATTCCTGGTCTCATGGTCAGTAGCACTTTTCTTCATAAAAATCAGAGGCTTATCTATTTAGTGAAGTATCTTTGCCAGCACCCTTGTATAGCTTTTATAGGGAAGATGAGCAGTGGGATCACACTATAATTGGAAAATACCCTCCTGCTCTGTTTTGGAAATGGGGGCTACTGTCTCAGCTTACCAACCAGAGGTTCTGTCTCTGCCTTCCAGGAAACACTGAAAAAGTGGGATAGACATGACATCCCAACAACATCCACCATCTTCAGCATTTCCAGATTGAGCTCAGCCACTACTGCAGACTTGGAACAGTGTCACAGTTTAATCACTGCAATGACCTCATCTGTTAAATTAATCCAGCTCCACCCCCTGTTTCTGGCACTATCTCCCCAGAGGAGGGCATGTCCACTGGATTCAGATGATATTCAAAGTGCTACTCACATCTCTCAGGTCCACGGTTAGGTCAGTGTTTCACTTCTGATCTGAAAATGTGAAGTAAATTACATCCACATTCAGAAATCATTAAATCATTAGGTATGTCTGTGCCTGCTTATATGGGATCTGTTTGCATGCACATTGGTATAGGGGGTTGTCTTTCAGCATAGAAAAAACAGAACCCTCGCCCATCTAGAAAAGTTCAAATACATAACATGTAATAGAAGTAAATGAAAAGAAAAAGACTGGAGAAAATAAACATTTTCTGAAAATAATTCTTGATGATGTTTTTACTAAAGATTTGACAGTGACATGTTCTTTGCTTTTTTCTCTCTGTTTAAGATACAATACAATAATTCTGCTTGAGCACTCTGAGATACTGATATGCATCTCAACATTGTTCACAACATTTTATACAAATATTTATTTTGCAGTCTTTCTTCAGAATATTTTAGTTAAACTCTTTTCAACAGCTGAAGACCTTGCATTAAGTCTAAATTAGTGAAGCACAGAACCAAGGTAACCTAGAAATCTTAGAAAACTGACAGCTAAAATATACTTGGCTTTGTCCTGTAAATTAGATAAATGGACACAGAGTGAATTAAATTACAACTAAACATTGCCTTCACTAAAGAACCAGCTAGCATGAGTTAACTCGGTGTGGCAGATGGGAATAACAAAGGTCCCAGCTCAATTTGAATTCATGGGGTGCTTCAGAGCAGACCAGATCTGCCAGCAGCAGACATTGCCAACAGGGAGTGAATAAAAGGGATGATCTAACAAAGGTAAGCAGGTGACATCATGCTTCTGATGCTTGGAATCAATGATAGCAAGAGTCCGGGCACAGAGTAGGTGTGAGTCATCTCCCTAGGGAAACAGGGGGAGGGAGCAGCAGCTGGAGAGAGAATTGTCTTACAGACGTGCTCACACAAACACACACATACACACAAACACACACACACACACACACACACACATACACACACACACACACACACACACACACACACACGTTTACATGAGAAGAGAAACATATGCTACTGTTGTAGGAAGATTGATGGGGAACATAACCACATAAAGATAATCTGTCCTTGGTTTCTAAAGAGCTGTTGAAGAGAGTTGTTTGCACAGACAGCTATAGCTTATAGTGTATAGGAAATGCTTCTTTGCCTAAGGCTTGTGGTACTGATCAAACTGTGAAGTGGAGTTTATCGAATATGCTAGAATAGCAGATCTGAGTATGCTCTGTAGACAGTTGCAATTAGCAGAATAAGCCAGTTCGCTGGGTAAAGAAAGTCACATTATTTCTATATGCTGCTTTTCTAGTACAGCTGTGTGAATGTTGCTCTACCAGGCAACCACAGTATGTAAGAACTGGTGTTCTACTTGACACTAGAATAGAGTGCATACATTGTAAACTAACGTGTACAGGATAAACCTAATGGTTTATTAAGGGACTTTCATTTTTTATTCTACTTTGTACTAATATTTTATACTTAACCAACTGCAGTTTAAAAAGGTAGAAGGAAAAATCAAGGTAGTTATGCATTGAGCAAAGTAATCTTCAGGCAGCCTCATGTAAAAGTTCTGGTGCATGAGCTATTTTTTTTTTTTTTTTTTGTGAAAAATCATTTCTCATCTTTTTACTGCCTGAATGAAAGACTGTCATAGGGCAGATTGTGGGTGGCTGTTCAACATTTAGGATACACACACAAAAATACATGTTTTTCTTTTCTAAAAGATTGTACTTTTGTTATCTCATAAAAGCAGTTTGAAAAAGATTGGTTGCTTTGTTCCATCAACTGACATGAATGATTAGTTTATTTGCTATCTTTCCTATGTGAGTAGGCAATTATAACAGTTTAAGTGGATCCTGCAGAAAATAAGTTTGTGAGAGCAAACATAAAGATTATGTATTTCTTCTAGGTCTACCTGTGTCACAAGACCTCTACAAAAAAAAAATCTGCTTTGATTTCTCCTCAGGTATTATGTGAACCACGTATTATATTGTATGATGTAAGAAGTTACGCAATTCACATACTCTAAATGGCAAAGCAATCCACTTGTTGCCATGACAATTCTTTATGGTTCTGACTCAGATATAATGTGTTGCTATAGTAACAATGTCCACGTCCTTGAAAGGTAGCATGGAGAGTTTCCTTTTATCAATGCAAAGAAATGCTGCAAATAACTGTTTCATTTTAACTGCACTGGGGAAGGAAGTCATTGTTTAGCTGGAAAAGACACAGCATCCATTTACTAGTATTAGGAACAGTTATGTCTGCTGCCATGCCCTATGGCTACTGTTTACAAGAGAAGTAGCTATGGCAGAGAAGGGATGGCATCATGAACTAGTTGAATATACAACCATCCTCTCAAAATCATTGTTTTTCACCCTTTGCCACCCACCACCACTGTAATAAAATATGTTATACTTTTAATGACTAACTGTAAAAGAAATGTCAACTAAGTCTGTTTGTGGTATGATTCATTTGTGGTATGATTCATTTTCATTTATTTTAATAAGCAGTCAGGTTCACCTGAGCCGTCCTTAATAAATACTGTTACCTTATGGTGATCCATGTGGAACACACCTTTTCTCAACAGAAAATCTGCACGTTGTAAAGCTGTGTACAGCATTTAACTTTAGTGCTTACTGATTTTCTACCAGATAAATTTTCATTAAAAACGCTGTTTTCCTGTTTTCTCAGCCATGGTATTTCTGCTTATAACAAAAGTATAATTTTAATATCAAAACATTTTATTGATATATATATATATATATATATATATATATATATATATATATATATATATATATATATAAAATATATGGGTCTACTTCATTTGATCGAAAGACCATTTGACCTAAACCCATTTGATCGAAAGTTCATTTGATCAAAAACCAGTATTCAAGGCATAAAACTGGGATTTGTCCCCCTCCCCAGTGTCATGTGACCCTGGAGTTGGTATATATAGTTAGGGGGGGTGCAGCCCCCCACATGGAGGGGGGGTGAAGACCCCCACCAAGTTTCCTTTAAAAGAAGAAAATAAAACAAAAATTACAGAGCACTATATATACCAACTCCAGGGTTGCACGACATTGGGGAGGGGGGCAAATCCCTGTTATTTGCCTTGAATACTGGTTTTCGATCAAATGAACTTTCAATCAAATGGGTTTAGGTAAAATGGTCTTTTGATCAAATGAAGTAGACCTATATATACATATATATATATATATATATATATATATATATATATATATATATTGATATCTGGAAGTTTATGACATCAGAACCATAAGTCACTGAAACTGTAAGAAAATATAACACAGTTTATTAAAATCCATTCATTCTATGTTGTTCTGCAAACAGTTTTGTACCATTTATCTCCTCCTCATACCTTTGTTTCACTTACAACTCTACAATCTTGCTTTTAAATATAGATATAATAATGGCTTGGGTACAAATAGTTTTGTTTAGAGAGCAAACTTGAAGTAATTTCCTGTCATAGACTATAACCAGCCCTTTAACCTGTGCAGCAAGACACACGTACATCAAGTACACCTTTTCAGTGGCAGAGGACATTATTTGATCCACCAGCATACAGTCTTACAATGGTAGCAAAATGCTTCTCAGCTACTATGGATGAAAGTTCAAGGTTATTAACAAACAGGAGCATATGATATGCTTGTAACATATGAACCAATACCTACTGCATACCTCTCAACTGTCCAGATTTTTGAAGAATGTCCAGAAGTTTGGCTCTTAGTTTTGTTCTGTTCCTCATAATTTTTTTTTTGGCAAATCACTAGGATGATCTGAGGACTGAAGTCACTAAAGAATGACATCCATTCAAGTTTCAGACTTCATATCCTTTAGAACGTGTATGTTGAAGCAAACCCTGCTACTCTTGCAACTTTTTAAGTTTATCACACCAATATTTAAAATATGTCCCTATTTTTGGGTCTTTTGCCCCCCCTCCCCATTTTGTTAGTCTTTTTCCAGATTCCTTGCACTGAGAGATTGAGAGGTATGTTACTAAGTCAACCTATTATTGTAACTAATGCCCTTCATGTGGTAATTTCTCATTTGCTGTCATCTCTAGCTCTATAATGACTCCCTTAATCTTCCTTATTCCATCCATTCTCAGCTTCCTAACTGTATGCCAACCTTTCTTAAATATTGTCTCATTCACTGGAAGAAAGAACCTCCGGTGGTAGTACATCCCACATATCTACCTTGATATGTATGAAATAGTTATTATTAAGTTATTTCCAATACATATATAGCAGGTCTTTTAGCCCATCTTCATTTCTGATGCCAAACAGGCTTAGAGTACGAAGAAATGACTGGGTTCCCACTGTTCTGTAAGTACTCACACCTCTATAATACGGGTTACCTATATCCAAAACGTATTGCAAGGGTGGTGTAAGATAACTCCAGTATCAGCTCACCTTGACTACCATAGCCATGGAGCAATGCAGTCTGCCCTGTCAATGATATCTCCAATTTTCCCATTTCAGATCAAAGTGTGCATTGCCGTTGTAAAGCATGTGTTAATCACTTTAACCAGGTGCCTGATGGTTATATTTTTAAATGCACATTTGTCCATTACATTTATTGCAGGGATATCACCTTAACTGACATGTGAGTAGACATTATAAATTAGACTTTACTTAGTGTTTTTGCTGTTGCAGTTTTGCCTGCACTGTGTTTTTGTCAGAATGTGTACTTCTAAAGGTTTTCTGTAAGTCAGTGGTTTCTTCCATAAAAATGTACAGCCATTAAGTTTAACAGTATGTTTTGCTTGCTGTTATGCTTTGATAAGGTACATGTATTACAAATTACACCATGGGGGACTCCTGCAAAAGACAGTCTACATACACATTATGAAAATGATAACTGAAAATGAAAAGTGTGCTTCTTACTAAAACTTATTAATCAAATGCATTTTGTTTAGAATCACTTGTACGCCACATATAAGAAGGTATCCCAGCTGTAATTATTTAACCATAGCATTTACTGTGAAATTTAACAAGTCATTATTTTTCAGGTCCAGATGTCCAACTAATTGAGTAAGGATAGTTATGCCATGGCAGAGAGTTATCCATCCTTGTTTTGTGTGATCCTACAGGACAGTACAGTATGTTGTTATGCTATTTTCTGTTATAAAACAAATCAAATCAAGTTCAGTCAGACAAACATTTGGGAGATGGGGTGCCTTTCAAAAACTTCCATAGATTCTTTATATTAATACAAATTATGTTGCAACCAATAAAGTACCTTGCAAACTGAAGTGGCAAATGTTGAAAATAATGAAGTAGGGAGTCTCAAGAGGGAAGTCATGGCTTTTTAAATTGTGTATAAGGTTGCTTTTATTCTGTTAACCATGTAAGTGCACTTTCCACTGAAGTCCCTTTTCAGCAGTGTACAGGACCAGGACAGCAAAGGTCAATATGTCGGGGTGCACTTATAGTACCAAATCAACTAGCATGTATTCGAAGTCCAAATGCATTCTTTTACAATAATGCATGAAAATAGTTACTACATTAATGTAATTGAAAAAAAAAACTAGACTTAAAAAAGTGCTTTAATACTCAATTAGCATGCCCTTGCCATATACAAGGGGTATAAGCACACCGCCTCTGTGTCTCAGGTACCAATATTAGATAAAAGTGGTTGAGTAAAACAGGAATATGCATCCATTAACCTCATAGGTTAAGATACATCACATCTTTTCTATTGCTTAATTTTTTATCCCTGTATCTTCCCTTCCAGTCAATAAATTCCATGTATTATTATAGATATAATATGGAATCTGTCACTATCATTACTTCACTCTTCAGATACTTTTAGAAGAATTATCCCATTTAATTCAGTAGGCAATCTTTGCAATTTGTTCTAATTTACCCTAAGGTTTTGTGACATTAAAGTTACAGTTATTTAGGATGCATTTGACACAAGTTTCTCCTATATATGAGGTAGTGCGGCTCACCTCCAACTAAAAAAAATCATAAAGACCTGTACCATTAGGCAGGCTTGATGGCTCAAAACTCACTTAAAATAAGCCAGAACATGTATCACATACATTTATTTAAGTCTGTAACCCTGAAGAGTGGGTTGGTACAAAGCCACTTTTCAGTCTTATCCCATGTCCAAAGCAGAGACATGAACAGATACCTACAAAAACAAATAATCTATACACATTTCATTGATTAGTAATAAACCTTTAACATATGAACACATAAAGATACAAAAGACAGAATATATATTTATATTTATATCTTTATCTATATCTATTTAAATATATAGCTATCTATCTTTCCTATGTATCTATTTAAATGTTAATATGTATAAAAACAGGTACTCTGTACATATTTTATTGATTAGTAATAAACATTCAATATATGAACACAGAAAGATACCAAAGACAAAATCTATATCTATATCTATAGCTATATCTATATTTATACTTATTTCTTTATCTATAGCTATATTTATATCTATAACTATCAATCAGTCATTCAATTTATCTATCTATCTGTCTATCTGTATGATCAAATATTCAAAGATCAGCATTAGACCTCACCAGAGATCATTCAAGGCCTAGCTTTCCACCTAGGTAATGGCCAGAATACCCTATCTCCATTCCACAAGTCTATTTACTTTTGAACATCTCTGTACTATCAGCCTTTCTAATCTCCAGTGTCAGGGAGCTCCTTCTTCTTTGTGTTGTATATTGAAATTAATTGCTACCCTGTTTAGTGTGCATCACCTTAATACCTATAGTAAAATGATTATCTCTAGTGCAAATATCATGATCTAAAACATTAATTCCCATTAAGCTACCAAGTACATTTATAAATCCAACTAAGGTTACTCTTACGTAGTCTATACAGACCACAAACAAATTAAGCCTTTTCAATCTAATCTCATATAAAAAAAATTACCAATCCTCATATTTTCCTAGTGAAAAACCCTTGGACATTTTCTAGCCTGGAAATATCTGTTCTAGAAAAAAATAGAGAAACCAGAACCATATATCATAGTAGTTCTAGTGATTAGAACTGTGTAGACCTTCCCACATTACTTAACACACACCCATCTCAAAACAGGACACAGACTTTTTGATATGCCAGAAAACTGCCCATCCCTAAACAGCATCATCCAACCATACTCCCCAAACAGGGCTTTATGTTCCAGAGATAAATCACTTCTCACTACCACCAAAGTGTACAATAGTGCAGGAGACTCATTGTATTCAAGTAGTATTGCCAGACTTTGAAACCACATTGCATTAATACTGAAATTAATCCAAGAGCTAACATCTTTCAAAAACCAATTAAAATCTCATCTGATGGACAAATGTCTCTACGCCTGTCTTTCTACAGACTACCTCTGTATCTTCCATATATTGTCTTGACTAGAGCCTGGTCTTACCAGTGGTCTAACATTGTGTACATGGCCTGCAACTAATCCATCCTTCTTCCGATAACAGATGCTCATCACCCCTCATTTTATTTTAATGTCACTTACACTCTTACATAGCTGTTTCTAAACTCCACTCACTGCTCCTACCCACCTCATGACTCTACTAGTACAATCTCTTTTCTTACCTCTATTTATACACACTCTTCCTACTCAGTGACATTCCACCTTCACCCCTACAGTTTCCTTATGAATAAATCATGACCCTGCATAATGAAAACACACCCCTTGCCTCTGTGTAGCCACACCCCTTTTAGTAAGCTGCACATTAAAACATCAGTTTTTAAATGTCAGATATATAGTGATTGCATGGGTAGTATTAGATGATATGAAGTCCAAGGAAAGAGTCTTCCATGACACTCCCCACTCTGCTGTCTACCATCACCCTAGCAAACCCCATACTTTACAAAGTATGTTTGTTTTGTTTCCTCACTCTGTACCATAATAACCATAGAGAAAATAATTTAATTAAGATGGATATCTGTAGGCCACTAGGCCCCAGAAGCTATGGACTCTAAATGCTACAAGTTGTATTTTAGAGCTTTTTCCACAATCTTTGGACCAGTGATGGCCCAAACAAAAAAAAAAAGGCAAGACTAAGGAAAGAAACTATTTATTTTCTTTCAAGGAAGAAATAAGTTATGTTCCAGGCTGGCGACACAGTAGTTGCCAATAAACTGAGAAGTATTTGCCTATAACTTCAGAATAAAATGCCTTTGAGGTACATAAATTATATTTGGAATAATTGCCTTCCTTCCTACCTTCCCAAAAAAGATTGTCACCTTCTGTGTACTTCTCTTATGCTAAACTAGGATGAATGTGAAAGGACAAATGTCCCTAGTAGTACATTTCAAGTTACTGCTGCCATGTATCTACGAAGCATTTCTCATCAGCCTAACCCCAAAAGATTCACTTTCTCTGTACCTCTTTGAATTCAAATTAAATGAAAGTGAAAGAACAAACAGAGCTCAACAAAGTATTTCAATTGTAGATTTGCAGCATGTCTCTTTCCTTCTATCCCCAAATAATTACCATCTGAATTAAATTGTAAAGGAATTAGAAAAATAAAACTCTCAATAATTCATTCCAGCTTATTGCTCCTAAATAGGACAATGTCCCTAGATAAGCTATAGTGACCTTCTGTGCATATCTGAGGTGAGATTTTGAAGAAAGTCAAATAATGAGCTCACTATGCCCAGTCAACACCCAATAGTGACCTTCTGTGCATAACTCTGAAGTTTTACTGTGAAGAAAATTAAAGAAATGCTGACAACATTGTCCCTTTCACACACACAAACTATAGGGATCTCTGTGCCCACCTCTGAGCAGGATCAGTTTTAGACTAGACAACACTACTCACTGTGTCACTGTAATGATGAAGTACACATCCTGTCCAGAGCAAATACAACCAGTTACTGTGTGCAATGCTGATACTTTAATTGAAAATGAAAGAAATTATGATCACCTTGTTGTTTTTATACAACCCCCACCATACACACAGATATGTACAAGCATAAGCAAATGTAATGGTTGTTTTCACCCAGAAGGTGAAGGCCGAAGGGAAATTCAAGTGAAGCAGTAAACACCTTTAGGAAACATTCCTCAGGAAGGTGTTAGCTCTCAGAATGATTCAAAATACTTTTAGTACTTATCATAACTGGATTTCCTGACAATAGAACCTTATTTTTGGATTTCTTAACAGACACCTTGATTTTCTGACTGTCAGTAAAAATTCTTGACAGGTGTCAACCCTACCTACAAGTAACTGTTTCATATCCACTCCTCCTCACCCTCCTTTCTGTCTTCACTGCTGTTACTATTTTTCCTAATACACATCACTTACTTGCTATCTTCTATCCTACTAGTACACTTGCCAAGATTCTACAGTCATAATCTTGTCAACAGCAAGGCACTCTATGTCTTTAATACACAGAGTTCTTTTAATCCTGACACTCTGTGCCTTTAATACACAGAGTACCCTTAATCCAGGCATCCTATACCTTTAATACACAGAGTTCCCTTAGTCTGAGCAAACAATACCTGTAATATATAGAGTTTCCTTACTCCGGGCACTCTATACCTTTAATACACAGAGTCCTGTTACTCTATGCATGCTATACCTTTAATACATAAAATTCCCTTACTCCGGGCACTCTATATCTTTAATACACAGAATTCCCTTACTCAGGGTATTCTATACCTTTAATACACGGAGCTCCCTTATTCTGAGCACCCTGTACATTTAATACATAGAGTTCCCTTACTCAAAACACTCTGTATCTTTAATACACAGAGTACCCTTACTAAGGGTATCCTATACCTTTAATACACAGAGTTCCCTTACTCCTGGCACATTGTACCTTTAATACATAGAGTTCCCTTACAACACTACCAATCTCTTTTTCTCCACTCTTTATTCTCTCTTTTTTTTTCACTGAACAACTCTTGGACATATCAGACAAAACCATTAACACCTCCTATCATGTTGTCTGTTTCTCTCTTTCTCTAAACACTGGGTATCTAAATACTAACCCCAAAAATAATGCCTCTAAGAAGACTATCATCTCTTTCTTTAACAAAAAATGTATGGTTTATAGTCTGTATACTATTTTTTTCTCTCACTGCTACACCACCAAATAGAAAAGAATGTACACTACAACTGATTCAGATTCATAATGCTACCTTGTAAATAAGATATATGATGGTATACATATATCTGTCTATCTATATAGTGATATACAAGCCAAATACAGAATCTATAAGAAAAACGGCTCCAAGGCTAAAAGGCTGAATAGTTTATTATACTGCGCAATCCATTCGACTCAGCACCACAGAATGTAATCCACTGGTAAAACAGGAACCACAATAACACGATATTGCACAAAAGGCAAAATTCAAAGTTAAGCGCTTTCTCCTAACAAGATGTCAGGCTTCTTCAGAACCATTAAATGAAGACAAAGTCCCCGTTATATATAGATCTTACAATTCAAACCCACCAATAACATTGTTTGCAATTAACCTATCTAACAAAATTAAAGAAATATAAACCAACATTTCAATCTCCCAAATACAATATTTACATATTCAATTATAAAATCCTATTTAAATAAGCATAAAAAATGCCTATAATTCATACACAATATTTGAACATTCCAACAACTTGATAGTAAAATGTTTATATACATAAAAATCAGTAGTATTACAGCTTCGCTGATCTAAGCTTTAAAACACTACTAATACTAATAAAATCATTCAACCCGGGGGGCTTACCAGCTTGTAGTTTAATCTGCCAAAACAGTTCCCTGTATTCTAGTTTGGCCTCCCAGTTGCCCCCCTAGGGTCTACAACTACTTGTTCTATAACCATACATTTATATTTATAATTAGGTCATGTTAATGTATGTTTAAAAAGTGCATTAGTATCTCCCTTCCTGCCAATATCGTATGTATGTTCGTAGATTCTCTTTCTGAGATTTCTCTCCGTCTTTCCTATATAAAAATTCTGACATGTTTCTCACAAAACTAAATATACTACCCCAGTACTGTTACATGTGTAGTATCCATTACTCCTAACCTTATAATTCCTAGCCGTCAAATTTACCTCCTCCTTTTCAACAATAAATGAACACTGACTGCACATCCCACACCTATAAGTACCCTTCTTATTGTTTCTGCCATTATTCATGTTAATCATACCCCTTTCAAATCTTTCTTTCAAATTTACAACTCTTTTCCTGATGAATTGTGATGTTTCAGGTATCAAACTTTTCATGTCCTCGTGTACTCTCAAAATCCCCCAGTGTTTCCTAATAATTCCTTCAACATTCATAGCCATGTTGAAATAAGTATAAATAAAGGCAGTGCCATACTCAACTTGAGTATGCTTCTGTGTTGTTAAAATAACACTGCCCTTCCCCAAAAGTGGACTATACTTCATTTCCCTGTCCAAAGTAACTTCTTGTCCCACTTCTTCTATCAAATGTGTAGGATATTCTCTCTGGCCAAACAATCTCTTAATAAAATCTACCTCCTTCTAGAATGCCATGGAATCACTAAACATCCTCAAAGCCCTAATCAGTTGCCCTTTGACGATCCCTCTTTTCTGGAAATATGGATGTCCACTGCCAAAATGTAAATATGCATTAGAAAATGTATGCTTCCTAAATATTATTGATTGGAAACAGTTATTAATCATGTCCTTATACAATGTTACATCCAGATAATTAATTTCATCTGTTGAAATTGTGTGCGTAAATTTCAAAAATGAGGTGGTGCAATTAATATAACTCAAAAAAGTATTCAATTTGATAATAAAATGTTTATATGCATAAAAATGAATAATGGAAGAAACAATAAGAAGGATAGATAGAAGATGTAACACTACTGATTTTTATAAACATTTTACTATCAAATTGTTGGAATGTTCAAATATTGTGTATGAATTATAGGCATTTTTTAGGCTTATTTAAATAGGGTTTTATAATTGAATATGTAAATATTGTATTTGGGAGATTGAAATGTTGGTTTATATTTCTTTTATTTTGTTAGATAGGTTAATTGCAAACAATGTTATTGGTGGGTTTGAATGGTAAGATCTATATATAACGGGGACTTTGTCTTCATTTAATGGCTCTGAAGAAGCCTGACATTTTGTTAGGAGAAAGCGCTTAACTTTGAATTTTGTCTTTTGTGCAATATCATGTTATTGT
Source organism: Protopterus annectens (assembly GCF_019279795.1). Classification (NCBI taxonomy): domain Eukaryota; kingdom Metazoa; phylum Chordata; order Ceratodontiformes; family Protopteridae; genus Protopterus; species Protopterus annectens. The sequence continues at coordinate 497,457,675 of NC_056736.1, forward strand.
GGTTCCTGTTTTACCAGTGGATTACATTCTGTGGTGCTAAGTCAAATGGAATGCACAGTTTAATAAACTATTCAGCCTTTTAGCCATGGAAACGTTTTCCTATATAGTGATATACTAAATATATAGACACTTCTTAAATAGTCATGTAATCTGCAAATCTATGTGCTCTCTTTAAAATATCATGTACGCTGTAAATACCTGCATACTGTTTGTACACTTTCATTCTATATGCAGTCTTGATAATTTTTGTAAAAAGTCTGAGGAGCTTTTCTCCCCATGCCTCCGTTGAAAAAGGGTAAACCTATACTGAGTTAGACATTCCTGGTAAACAAAGATAACATAAATAAATAATAATTTTATCACTAAAGGAAGCCATTCTCAACAAGGCCCTTACTAAGCAATAGGCATTCCTTAAAATTATATTCACCTTCCCTTCAAACATCAATTGATTATCAGTGAAAATTTCTAAATTTTCATAGGACAGGCTTTCCTTGATCATAGTGCCACCCAAGTTATGTGGGTATGCTAAATTGTCCTTACCCTTATGCAGCATCCTTTTCTTTGTTTTATTAGATTCCATACCATTAGATTGAAACCAGTAATACAAAGAGTTTAAATAAAGTTGAATTACATATTGTTTGTTTATTGAAGTAAGTGCCCCAGCAATTTAGAATCTTCTGTAAAATTGCTGATACAACATTCATCGATAGAAAGATGACATAAATATATGGAAGACAACAGGAACCAAAACTGAGCCTTGAGGGAACCTCCTTTAATTAAAAAGCAAATCCAGATAATTCTGTAAGAATCTTTGATCAGAATAAGAGCTTTTTGAATAAGTTACTTTGACTGATATATATATATATATATATATATATATATATATATATATATATATATATATATACATGGATCTGCTGCTCTACATCGAAAGAACACTTCGAAATAGAGCCAAAGACCCACACTTCAGCGAAAGTTCACTTTAACGAAAGTGCACTTTCGCTGGTCTAGTTCACCGGGTGACCCAAAAAACCCCCCACTAAAACATGTTTTTGCAGGGGGGCAAGCCTCCCTGCACCCCCCCATGTGGGGGGCTGTGTTCCCCACACCCCTCTACTTAAATATACCAACTGCGAGATCGAACTACAGCAGGAAAAAGGGAATATTCCCATTCCGTGCTGTAGTGTTACTGTCGAAGTCAATGTTCAAAGTTTCACTGCTTCAAACAAGTGGAATCGGTGAAGTGGGTTCGAAGAAGTGAAACTTCAAACATTTGCATGGATCCCATATATATATATATATATATATATATATATATATATATATATATATATATATATATATATATATATATATATATATATATATATATATATTAGTTTACTTCAAATAATTGAAGTACCACAATGTTGAAACCCAGTATATTGAGATGACTTTGCAGAACGTTCACAAAGTCAAACTTACAGAACATCAAACACCAGAACACTGAATACAGGCTACTGATGTGTAGTCAGTAGCAGCAAGATTAACATACCTGTAAATATGCCCTTTTCTTCATGGTAGTGCAATCTTGGAGTTGGTGTACTCAATTTATGGTGAGTTGGGGGTTGCACGGGGGCTTGCCCCTTGGAAATATAAAGAAATTTGTTATTATTTTTAGTTTGATTATTTTTAGGTGTTGTGTTACTTTAAGTTGGTGTAGCATTCTGGGTACAGGAAGTACTAGATTTTGAAAATGCGGTGTACGGTGAGTTATTTATTTATGTTGTTAACTGAGAGGTTTCTGTTGATGTTTTGAGATAGTTTATCAGTATTAGATTGGTCAGGGATACCTGGGGAGTTGGTTTTGATGTTCCAGGGATCGATGTTCTGTAAGTTTGATTTTGTAAACTTTCTACAAAGTTGTTTTGATATACTGGGTTTTGACATTGTGGTGCTTTGATTATTTGAAGTAGACCCATATATGTATATATATATATATATATATATATTTATATGTATATATATATATATATATATATATTTATAGGTATATATATATATATATATATAAATAATCCTCCCAGGGTAGTTACGAAAATAAAATTGCCACTGATTCTAAAGACAAGCACAAAGCATTCTATAGCTATGTCAAGAATCTCAATGGCAACACTCAATTCTGCTCTGAGTTATAGCACAATGGCACTAAATTTTCAGAACCAACTGATATTGCCAGCATCTTGGCAGATAGGTTCAGTGCTAACTTTACCCCCCTCTCACCTCATAAAGGGCCAATCTCTGTACTTGAAGATTGTAAAGTTCCTATAATCATGGCTGCACAGGTAAAAACAACACTCTCCAAAGACAAGAACAGAGCATCCATGGGACCTGACAACATCCCAGGCTGCATTCTATATGAACTACAGAACAAACTGGCACTGCACCTAAGTACCATGTTCAATCATAGCCTCAACTCAGGCTTTGTGCCCACTGAATGGCAAACAGCGATAGTTATTCCACTCCACAAAGGGGGAGCCACCACGGACCCTGGGAACTACCGCCCCATTACCCTGATGAGCCTGGTCTGCAAGGCTATGGAACATATCATCATGGAACAATCACACTGGTGATCTACAAACTCTGGACCCCACCCAGTTTGGGTTTGTAAAAGGCAATTCATGTCTCCTGAACCTGATAGAATTCTTTGAAGTGGTCACCAAAGCCATAGATGAGGGTAAGGTGGTTCACACAGCCTGTATAGATCTCGCCAAGGTTTTCAATACCATCCCCCTTTCTGGAATTATAGATAAACTCACTAAACTAGATATAAATCCCTATGTCATAAGATGGGTTGCCAACTGGCTCACTGACAGAACCCACACTGTGAAATCAGCAGATTCCAAATCCAACTTCAGACCAGTGACAAGTGGAGTACCATGGGGTTCAGTCCTGAGTCCTCTCCTGTTTGGTATCTACTTCTTAGAAGTACAGGCTAACACAGAAGGTCTTTGGCTAATTAAGTTCACAGATGACTGCAAATTAGGAGCCATAATTGAAACTCCTAATGATGTGGACATCCTACAAAAGGGCCTCACTGAGACAGATGCCTGGTGTCAAAGCCATGGCCACAAGCTCAATGCCAAAAAGTGCATTGTCATCCCTTTTGGTAAAAACTCTGTACACATAAACTACCACATAGGCGGTAGTCTACTTAACACCAAAAGTGTGATAAGAGACCTTGGGACACAGGTGGACATTAGTCTCTCCTTTGATAATCACATCACCACAGTAGTCAGGAAATCCTTCTACATGGCACACCTCATCACAAAAGGTTTCTCTTCCAGGAAAAAAGAGGTAATTGTTCCCCTCTACTCATCACTCATTCAACCCATTATAGAGTACAAAACCCCTTTTGGTATGTAACTCACAAGGCATCTACAACAACTAGAAAGGCCACAGAAATACCTCACAAAGAGGATTACCAGCCTCAAGCAGATGCCCTATGCAGACCAACTCAAAAAACTCCAGCTTTACTATGTCGCATATTGCCTACTCAGAGGCGATCTCTGCCTAACATACAAAGCTATGTCAAACCCAGAGCTGTTGGACATGCTCCACTTAAAGAAATCCCAATCCCTCCAAGCTACACACTCTAGGGACCTAAACCTTGTCACCACAGTAAACAGAACATGCTGGAGGGATAGATTCCTTTCCCAGAGACTTCTCATACTCTGGAACAAGCTACCTATCTATATCAAAGAAAGGTCCTCATTAGCACTCTTCAAGAAAAATCTTGATGATTGTTTGGGAGATAGGAAACTCATCCCAGGGATCACTTCTGTGGCTCTGCTCGACAGGGGCACAGGAAAATAATTTTCTTGGGTGGCAAAAGCCAGTGTACCTTTTTGGCTAGGCTTATATAGGCCCTAGGGCCAATAGCCTAGTCCCTACCTATGAACCTATGAACCTATGAACCTATATATATATATATATATATATATATATATATATATATATATATATATATATGTGTGTGTGTGTGTGTGTGTGTGTGTGTGTGTGTATATATATACATACATTAGTCTCTCCTTTGATAATCACATCACCACAGTAGTCAGGAAATCCTTCTACATGGCACACCTCATCACAAAAGGTTTCTCTTCCAGGAAAAAAGAGGTAATTGTTCCCCTCTACTCATCACTCATTCGACCCATTATAGAGTACAAAACCCCTTTTGGTATGTAACTCACAAGGCATCTACAACAACTAGAAAGGCCACAGTAATACCTCACAAAGAGGATTACCAGCCTCAAGCAGATGCCCTATGCAGACTGTCTCAAAAAACTCCAGCTTTACTCTGTCGCATATCGCCTACTCAGAGGCGATCTCTGCCTAACATACAAAGCTATGTCAAACCCAGAGCTGTTGGACATGCTCCACTTAAAGAAATCCCAATCCCTCCAAGCTACACACTCTAGGGACCTAAACCTTGTCACCACAATAAACAGAACATGCTGGAGGGATAGATTCCTTTCCCAGTGACTTCTCATACTCTGGAACAAGCTACCTATCTATATCAAAGAAAGGTCCTCATTAGCACTCTTCAAGAAAAATCTTGATGATTGTTTGGGAGATAGGAAACTCATCCCAGGGATCACTTCTGTGGCTCTGCTCAACAGGGGCACAGGAAAATAATTTTCTTGGGTGGCAAAAGCCAGTGTACCTTTTTGGCTAGGCTTATATAGGCCCTAGGGCCAATAGCCTAGTCCCTACCTATGAACCTATATATATATATATATATATATATATATAAATATATACATATATCTAAATAAGTGTGTGTATATATATATATATATATATATATACATATATATATATATATATATATATATATATATACATATATATATATATATATATATATATATGTATATATACATATATATATATATATATATATATATATATATATATATATATATATATGTATGTATATATATATATATATATATATATATATATATATATATATATATATATATATATAGCACTACTTCAGATCATCGAATGGCCATAATGTCGACATGCATATGGCTGAGGAAAAAACATTGTATCTGCAAAACATCGACCCTAAATAAAAAACAAAAAAAATCTTTTTTCCTTTTTTTTTTTTGCTGCAGCCCCCCTGTACCCCCCACACCCTCTGCTTCTTAAATATACCAACTCCGAGATCTCACTTGCATTGAAGTGAATGGCAAGTTTTCCCTACAGCGATCTCCAGGCAAACCATTTGATGTTTTGCAGATACAATATTGTTGTCTCAGCCATATGCATGTCGACATTATGGCCATTCAATGATCTGAAGGGGACCCCCACACACACACACACACACACACACACACACACACACACACACACACATATATATATATATATATATATATATATATATATATATGTGTGTGTGTCAGTACACGGAAAATTTAAAACATTGAAAGAAAAGTGATCAGCCAGAGTTGACCAAATAGTGACCTATCAAAACAAAACACACACACACGCACTCAAAGAAGATTGCTTTTGAAGGGGACAAATTCCACCAAACTCCACTCTGCATCTTCTATTACATTTCCATATTTGATGGTATGTCAGACGTGCAAGCAATAAATGCTATCAAAAACATTTACTAAAAGAAAAATGCACATACATACATGTGTATGTAAATCTGTGTAGTTTTGTAGTGGGAACATAGCATGAGCACATTGAGAGGTACGACTTTTTTATTGTGAGGCCCAATTGGGTGTCATATATGGGCACAAAACATTTCGCTGTCACGTGTATGTATACTCTGTAAAACAGAAATGAATAATGATATCTTCGTTCTCACATGGTACAACAGTGTTGCTACATTCTTACTGGAATAAACACAGAATGGTATGATGATATATTAGCATTCTATAGCGATATAGTAGAATTGGTATTATCTGTCATTGTTTTTTTTTTTTTTTGTTTGTCCATTTATTTATTTTACTTTTGTTGACTAACTTAACAAAGCCTGTGGCCTAATTTCAGGATAAAACTAAGGTGGTTCTCATAGAGAAAACTTTGGTCAGGACCCTTGGGAAATTCACCTGCTTTTTTTTTTCTCTTTGTCATACTAGGAACATTGGACAATAGTTTGTGGTGGATGTTACATGCCTCCAGAGCAGATTGTACTGGATACACAGACTGAGGGCAAGAGATTGTTTCTGTTTCAGAATCCATTATGATAGACCTGTAGCCTTCTCAGGGTCAATATATTAGTGAGATATTGAAGAGGAGCTTGAGGATGAAGTAAACTTGGGTACTGAAATGCTTCAGCAGACTAAGCCTGTAACTGAGTAATCCAATCTAGTAGCAGGGATGGCTACTTAATGGCGAACTGCTGGCTGAATTAATATCATAAAAAGAAGAGCCCTTTAAAAAGATCAGGAAATGGTATCAACATTATTTCACAGACAGTATGCAGAAATTGCAACAAGCTGAGGTAGTATCACTCAGACACTACCAAGAAGGAATCTTTATAGTTTGTATTTACACATGCTGAACCATCAGATCGACTTGTTTTTTTAATTCTTAATGAATATATATCTATTAAAAGCATTTTGAAATGGTTAGCTTTGAAAAGATGATTTTAGCTAAATACCATGGCTTCTTTATTATACTACCTATGGGTTGTCAGGTCTATGATTTGTATATGGCATTCAATTGTAAGTTTAAGCTGGTAATGTGTGTCAATAATGGGTAAAATGTTTAGAGTACTAATTTTTGGTCGCCCCTGGTATGTGTTCTTATATGTGAAGATTTTTAACATACTTATTTATAGGTTTTAGATACATTTTATAACATATTATAATATATTATACAGTATTTTATACATACTGCATACAGATTTAAATTTATTTATTCATCTTTTTGAAAAACATTGGACATCTATACTAAATTTATATTACATTTACACAATTATATTAATTGTATTTAATAGATTTTATGTTTGATTTTTTAGGCAAGAATATGCAGCATTTTTTATTTATTAAATTAGAGAAAAGTGTGCTTATATTGGTTTACATATGGTAGTGCATAGCACCAAGATAACCACTGCACCTTTAAGGACAAGTTGAGTTATTCTGGCATTTGGTTAATTGTTTAATTGTGGCTTTCTAATGATTTAAAAACCCTGTTAATTGACCTGTATGGTATCTGAAGAAGGTAGGACACTGATCCTACCGAAAGTGCTCAGTTTATTGTGTTAGTGTATTGTTTTTCATTATTAAATTGCATACATTGGAAAGTTATTGGTCCTATGACTCTGCTTACAGTGTTGCTTGCTGTTTTTGGATTTACTAAGTTCTGCAAGCCAGACAAAAGTTGTAATTGCTTTATGTCAAGCTCAAAGGCACGCAGTAGCTTCTGCTCACTGTCACTCACAATAGCACTTCATTTATAGCTGTCTAGGCCCCTTGGGGCAGCAAGAGCTTGCCTGTCTAAAACCTATGCCTTTCTAACAACCAACAGAGAAATTAAAGGTAAAACAACAAAATATGAATCAAAGTAAATCTTGTTAACAAGCTATCCCTTCCTGCCTACAGTTAAAAACAGTGATAACAAATACAATATAAATTCAAATAAAACTTCTCTTACCAGCCAACTCCACAGTAAATCACAAACCAAGGTAGGATTGTTTAGACATGCTCAGCATTTTCCTCTCTGCAGTCTGTGTGTATTTATAGCTGTTTAGGCCCCTTGGGGTGGCTAAAGCTTGCCTGTCTATAACATATCCCTTTCTAACAACCAACAGTGAAATTAAAGGCAAAACAACAAAATATGAATCAAAGTAAATCTTGTTAACAAGCTACCCCTTCTTACCTACAGTTAAAAACAATGATAACAAATGCACTATAAATTCAAATAAAACTTCTTTTACCAGTTAACTCCATAGTAAATCACAAACCAACATAGGATTGTTTAGCTATGCTTAGGAATGGATAGGTTTTATTTTGCTAGATTATCTTACAGATAAGAAAATACGTGTTTTCTCTCAGTATAAAATTGATGCATTAATAGACTCATGTTAAGCAAGAATTGAAACTTCACTGTCCTGATATCTTGGAATTTAAGATAGTGTTGGACTCTTTAATTGTATGAATGTGGGTAGGTGGTCAGCATTATTAGAATTTTATAAGTAAGAATGGATTGATGTGATAGCTTACAAATGTTATTGTTATCAGGAATTGTATGGAGAGTCTCTATTATGCTAGCTTATCCATTGCTTGTTAAATTTATGGAAAATGAAGACATGCTTTAATGCATTATATGAGGAACTGCTGCATGGCTAGTGAAACCATTGATATTGCAAAATAGTCATGAATGGCATTGTACCAGGTCTATGTTTAACTATCAAATGGCACTTTCCTCAAATGGCCATTCATTGCACACTATCAGCAAAAGTGCATTTCAGTGAAAGACCATATGATCACAAATAATATTCTCAAATTATCATAGTTGGCCGACATAAAGAAAATGGCACAAAGAACATACTTATCGGTAATGTATAGATAAGGAAATATGCCCTTCCCTACTGTATTGCAATTTCAGAGTTGGCATACATAATTAGTGGGGGGATGTTGGGGCACAGCCCCCCCACATGAGGAGCATTCACTGAACATAGTGAGTTATCTGTAAAGACAGATAAATTAGAAAGCAAAATGGGCAATTTTAAAGAGGAATTAAAAAAAACAAGCTGAAGTGCTGAGTGAATCTCTTAAACAATAATCATCACATATCTTGGGTATAAAAGAGGCAGTTTTTGATTTTAATGGAAGATTACTTGAAAATGAGAATAACACTGAATTTCTTCTGAAGCAAAACAACTTATTCTGGGAAAAATGGAAGACTTAGAGAAAAGATATACAAGGAACAATATAAGGATTTTCGGGATTCCAGACAAAGAAGATGGAGACAGCATGATTCAATTCTTTAAAAGCAGGCTGCCTAAAACTTTGAACCTGCCTGAAGCTTTTTCTTTTGGCATCCAAAGGACACATAAATGACTCTCTAACTCATCTTAACAAAAAAAAAAAAAAAAAAACACCTTCATCAAGGTCAGTGATCGTCAGATTTTTCTCGTCAGGATAAGGATTTAGTCTTAAAGGCTGCATGGACTAATTATCAAGTTAAAATTAAAGAACATACTATAATATTTGACAATGACTATTCAGCATTAGTGATGTCAAAGAGAAAAGCATGTCTGCCACTTGTTAAAAGCTTTAAAAAAAACAATATTAAAGCACAAATCTTATTTCCAGCAAAATTAAGGATTCATCTTCCAGAAGTAAAGAAGATTTTTAATACCTTGGAAGATGCAATGGACTTTATGCAAAAAAAATAATAATATTAATAACATCCCAGAAAAAAAACAGAAGGAATGGACTGAAATCTATTAACTTCTTTGAAGAGAAATGCAACAAGAGATAGTTAACAAAAGACAAAAACAGTAAAAATCTGAAGGACAAATGAAAGTCAATGTATTTCATGGTTATAAATTCTTATCAATTTAAAGAGGTGCTTGAATATTTATGAACAGGTGCTGAATACTACTTTTTACAAGGTAAATCGTTTATTTATTTCACTATTTCAAATGGTTACTAATTCCCTTTTTAAAATATTAGAGTTTGATTCTTTTAGCTATATATAAAAATAAAGCCACTTATTTTCATTTAGAGTTTAAAAGGTTAAACTATTTATTTTAAAAGTTAATTATTATTATGATAAAACTTATGTTTGCTGACACACTTTCTGATATCTTCGCATAGTTAAGTAATGTACTATTAAATATAATATAAGATGCAACAAATGTCACTAAAGAGGCATGTTAAGTTACACTTTGAGTTCTTAAAATGGCCCAGAAGTGTGCTGCTGTATATTTGACAAGCAATAGCACCCAGGAAAGACGTGCTATGTTATAAACAAAGTATAAAAATATATTGTTTTTACATACATAAAAGTTACTATTGGAATGATACCAAATAGAGTAACATTCACACTTTTTAAAGTTAAACCTGGATCACACATAATTGTCATTCTTTTAATCCAACTTTATAGGCTATTGCCTTTAAAAATGACAGTTTGCTTTATTTTAAACATATCATACCTATAGTGCATGCTGAATCATTAAATGTTGTTTTTTTGAGTGCAATGACTTTTTAGTGGTTGGGATAATTTAAGATGGCCTTTGTTTTTTGTTTTTTTTGTTTTTTTTTTGTGATTTGTGGTGGGTTGAGGGATTGATGTGTGGCATGGAGGTGGCTTGGATTCACTTGCGAGTGTTTTTTGTGTGAATTGTAACTGATAGACTGTTCATTTTCCAGCCCTTATGAAAACTGGCTTGAAACAACTTGTTGTGGGACTTTTCTGATGCTGCAGGAGTTCTGAAAATTCTAAGAACATCCCAGGTTACCTCTTCCTGTCTAAAAGTAAATCATAATAATATTTTGAATCATATTCTAAGATGTTAAAGAATACAACTTAGATAATAAGCAAAAGACTGTGAATTGCATTCTGTACCCCTGTCAGTTATTACATAGTTCTGAATGCTTGCCACTGATAATATACTTGACATGCAATAGCACCCAGGAAAGTAATGCTATGTTATAAACAAAGTATAAAAATATAGTTTCTTACACATATAACAGTCATTATTGGAATGTTATCAAATAATTAGAGTAACATTCACACTTTTACAAATTAAACCTGGATCACACATAACTGTCATTTATAAGGCAAGTTTATTATATGCTATGTCTCCTTTAAAAATGACAGTATGCTTTATATTAAACATCTCATACAAACAATGCTTACTCAATCATTAAATGTTATTTATTTAAATAAAATAGTTTTTTAGTGGTTAACATACTTTGAAATGTTTTTGTTTTTTTTAGTGGTGTGGAAGGGTTTGAGGGTTGCTGTATGAAGAAGAGGAGGCTTGGATTCACTTGTGAATTTTTTTTGTGAATAGTAGCTGATAAACTGTTCATTTGCAAGCCCTTCTCATGAGTACCAGTTTGAAGCAGTTTGATTAGAGTCATGAGCAATTTTGTGATGGTGTGGGAGTTCTGAAAATTCTAAGAACTGTCCAGGCTACTTCTTCCTGTCTAAAAGTAAATAATCATAATAGTTTGAATCATGTTAATATGTGAATGAATACAAGTTAGATAATAAACAAAAGGCAGTGAATTGCATTCTAAACCACTTTCAGTTATTAAATAGTTCTGAATGCGTATATCAAAGGGATAGTTTATGTACTAGTCTATAGAATGACAATGCTGATAAAAAATTAGGATTGTGTTTCTCCATTATCGACTGTTTTTAATGATAACAAAATGTAATATTTCAGAACAATTTATTATGGAAAGTCTGACTCTTACAAAGGAAGAGTTTTCAGATGTTTACGCAGATACTATTAGACATAATTTAAAGAAAAAATAGGACTGATTCTAACAGTAATACTAGATTAAAGAGTATCAAATATATAAGCATAAATATAAATGCTCTATTATATGATAGTCTACACTAGGATTATAGCTAAAATATAAACCCTAGGAATATAGTAATAATACAAGATATAGTATACAAACAGAAACAGAAAGATATCAGCATGAGTAAATATGTATATAACTAAAGAATAGTCTACAAGATTGGGAGACTGACAAAGTGGTTAAGGTATTCACCTTACAGGCACAGGGTGCAGGGTTTGCTTCTCACATGGGGTACTAGGCAGGGCTTGGAATGGCCCACAAGGGTCTAATTTATGAACTTATGATCCTATGAACAACTTTACACATAGTAAGTAAAATAAAAAAAATATATAATCATGTGACCTATAAATTAAGAAATATGGAAAAAGCAACTGACTTCATCACTATAGTAGACTTGGGAGTTAATGTGAGGTACAGGGAAAGATAATTGTAGAGATATTCAGTTTGGTCAACTTATAATAAAGATCCTGAACACCTGTTTAACTTTTCTAATTTGTAGTACCTCACTGGTGTTTTTTTTTTAAGATGATGAATACTAAAAATATGAAACACATTAATATGAATCAGAAGCATGAGCTAAGTGTTGTTAGGCTAATGGAGAGTTTGAGAGGTAGTTTATTCATCCTTTTCAACAAACTAGGAATATGTTATTCCATGGTCGAATGCATTAGGGTTATATCATTAGGTAATTTTTTTTATTTGTTTCAAAAGTTTTGTCCATAGCTGATGATTTCATATTGTTATACATAAAGTGCATAATAAGGTCTGTACACAAACGTGATTTCATTATCTGTGTTTTTTCTCTTATATAAACTTCTGATTTTAAATGCATGTCTATTAACATTAATATTAATGGCTGGAATAATACAGAAAAGAGGGAGAGTCTGTTCAAATACTTGCAATTACATACAGCTCAAATAGTATTTCCATAGGAAACACATCTATTTAATAATAATGTAAATAAACTTTCATTAAAGAATTACTTGGTTTTAGCAGGTTCTGGCTTTTGAGCTAAAAGAAGAGGCACCCTCCTTTTATGGAAGATGCCTAAAGTAAAAATACCTATGTTGATAAAAATGGTGTGCTAAGCATTGTTATAATTGAATGGAACAGAAGACTATATGCATTGGTGAACCCTTATGGAATTCCAGGGGTTGGAGATAAAGATGCAAAAAAATGACTTAGACCCTATAGCCTATTACTTGAAAGGTGAAGTCATAATAGCTGGTGATTTAATTTTATCAGGCAAAGATTCCACTCCAGATAGAAAGCTGAGAATCACATCTTCAGCTAAACACTTAACAAATTTTGTAAATCTAATAAATCTAAAGGATATATATGAGAAAAAGACTTCAATATACCCATTATATATATATATATATATATATATATATATATATATATATATATATATATATATATACACACATATATATATATTATATATATATATATATATATATATATATATATATATATATAGACACATATATAAATATATATATATATATATATATATGGAACACAAACAAATATTGATACAATATTTGTCAGAAACAATCTGTTATCATATATCAGAAAAGTTTCAATAGTCTCATGTCTATTATTGGACTACAATGGTATAATCTTTAATATTATTTTAAAAACTGACAATTTAGTACAAGACAGCAGATTACCAGTGTACATTATTAAATAAAAGGATTCAAGGATTGATATGTTAAAGTGATCAAAAATTTCCTAGAAATAAACATGAATGGCGAAGTAACTGAAATTGTCCTGTGGGATTCACTAAAGGCTTAATTAAATGGAAGAATTACAAGCTGGTATATTAGTAAAACAAGAGAATGGCACAAAGAACCTACACTACAGGCCAAAATAAACACACTAAAGTTAAATCTCAAATTAAATGACATTGTTAGTCAGTCTGAACTTAAAAACTTAAATATAAAACATGTTGAAATTCTAAATCATAAAGTTTTAATAAACCTATAAAAACTTAAACTTCAGGCATAGTCAGCAACCCCTTTAAGTGTGCCTAAACTTGCTCTTAGATCAAATAAAACAAATAAATTAAATCATATCAAAGATATTATAACACATATGCATAATAAAAAAGAAAGTAGGACAGATATTAAAGGTATTATTCAGGGCTTTAAAATATTTTATGAAAATGTAAATGACAATACAAATAACCTAGATAATGATGATAGAGTTGAAACTTTTCTAAGGAAAAATATAAATAATAAAGGAATAAAGAAACAAAAATGATAGACCATTCACTTTAACAGAAATAAAAGATCAAATAAAAAAGTTAAAAAATAATAAGGTGCCAGGCTCACATGGTCTTATACCAGAACTATATAAAATACTACCAGATTATACAATTAAAATATTAGATAAGGTCTATAGGGAAATAAAAACAACTGATGAAGTATAGGGAAATAAAAACAACTGATGAAGTCCTCCCATCATGGAAATGTTCCCCTATATCACCTATTTTAAAACAAGATAAGACTCCTACTAAGCATTCATCATACAAACCCATTTCACTTTTAAATGTGGACTATAAGATGTCCATGTCCATTTAATGTACTTATACCTAAACTAATTGACAATGATCAAACTCAGTTTATTTTAAATAAACAAGTACAGGATGGTATAATAAGAATAAATACACTAATAAAGTATGTAAATAAAAATAAAAAAGGACTTTCTATCATTAGTCTCAATTCAGATAAGGCCTTTGACTCAGTTAATTGGTCATAACTGTTTAAAATACTTAAAGTGTAAAATTTCTCACCTGAGCTAATTGTATTAATTTCTAAGTTGTACAATAACTCTTTTGTGTATATTAAAATATGTTCTTTTCTTTCTAATTCCTTGAAATTGTAAAAATGCACAATGCAAGGGTGTTCATTATCACCTTTACTCTTTGCATTAGCTACAGAACGCTTTGCTAATAGTATTAGATCCAATAAGAGTATTAGTAGTATCAAAATAAAAGAAGATTTTGAACTAAAGATTCAACTCTTTGCTGATGATATTTTACTAACAATAGGAAATATAGAAAATTCATTAAAACATATACTTGGTTCTCTGACTTGGTTTGAATAAATCTTGACCTTAAGATTTAATAGTAATAAAACAAGTACATTATTAATTAATAAAAAATTTTAAAAATCATATAAAAATATTCTAACTTCAATTGAAATAGCAATCAAATGAAATACCTTGGTATAACCATTATGTCTAATAGTAGAAAAATGGCACAAACATAATTAAGTTTAGTCACAAACTGGATCAATGTCTTCTTTACCATGAAAGAATAATTACTGATTATTAAGATGGCAATTCTCCGTCAAATAATGTTTGTCTTACAATCTTTAGTATTATCACTACCAAAAAAAAAACTGATGAAGAAGACAAATGATATTCTACATAATTTTTTTGGCATCCTAAGAGTTTCCTTTGATTGGCACAGAAAAGGCTGGGATAATGATGGAATAGAATTCCATGATATTCAATTCTATTCTACTATAACAATTGTAAAAGTTATAGCATTGTGGATAAATTCATCTTATGACTCAAATTGGAAACAAATACATCAAGAAATATTATTAAACAATAATAAATATATCCAACCACACATAAACAAATAGTGGTTAATAGTTTTATTTGGTTATTAAAATTGTTTTAGCATAAATGGAATTATACTCTCTTATCAAATTCCCTATTTAAATAAAATCATTCCCTCTTTCCAAAAGTTCACATATTCTAACGATTGTAATAAAGACTTACCCCTGGATTCAACAAGCTCTGCATGGTGTGCAGGAATAGTGCAGGAGCTGCTGGAAGCAATATGGCCACCGTGCAATCCAGGAATAGGCTCCAGGGATGTGCACGAGTGTTCCTGCACTATTTCTGTACGGACACAGCCCCTGTATGCAAATTACTTCATTTGCAGGTGAAAACCATGCAAATGAGTTGAATTTGCATTCCAGGAAGCTGTCAGCCAGCCGTGCAAGACTAGTGTAGTGTGCAAAAATGTACTCGGTTAGTAAAAGAGTACATTTCTGCAAACTAAAAAAGGGAGCCATGACAGCTCAAAATAAAGGGTGTATAGTATGTGTAAACCAGGCCAATGGCCAAATATATTAATAACTTTCATTTTTTTAGCTGATTCCAGCTGTTTAAGCATAGGGCAGTGGTGCGCAAATGGGATCGGGCTGAAAATTAAAAAAAAACATGAAATAAGCATTTTATCCAAAATCACTATTTTGCCATTATACTCAATGGCAGGCAGAAGACAACATGGCCAGTGACTAGTGGTTGCTAAGGGGGAAGGCTCAGTGGGGGATCTGTAACTATGAATTAGCAGACAGTCCTATGCAAATGAGGGGAATGATAGTGAATCCCAGATTTCTCCTCAATGCAAGCCAGCACCCAACCATGTAAGTGCAGGAATAGCATGGTGCAAGCCTAAGAGTTAGCTGAAATCATAAGGGGGTGTGTCAGCTATACCATAAGCTTATTGGAGCCCTGTGGTTCATGTTTGCCCTTAGCTTAGCAGAGCTAAGCAAGGGGGTGTGTGTCTGAGGCTGCCTAACACTCTTTACATTGTCTAAACGGGTGTGTGCACCACGCACCGGGTTTTAAAGGGAAAAAAAAGTAAAGGAAATATCAGCTCTGTGCACAACTGAGCACTGTGTTTGCACAGTGCGCTCCCGGGCTTAAACAGGAAGGCAATGGGAAGGCAAAACAGCAGCAGAAGGTAATCAAGGAGAACTAGCATAGCTGGCAGGTGAAATGTATCAGAATCAGATAATTACACAGGCATCATACCAGCCCAGCCCAGCACACCACTATAAACTATGCAAACACCTTACCCTCTGTTTTTTTCCCACATACTCTACACCACCGGTGTACACAAGCAGGGAAATTCTACCAAACAAAAGCAACAAAATGATAGGGGCTGCAGCTACTATCATACATCAACATGTGGAAGATGCCGAGGGTTGTGAGGATGAGAATGCTGTCAACCAACCCACAGTGAGGAGACGGAGAAGAGTGTACAGACCCAGGATAACCTACCAGGGGCTACATGAGCTGGAGATAGTGTAGTGCTATAGGGTGGACAGGGACCTCCTACAGCAAATTGTTGAGCTGTGCCAGCCACACCTGACACACAGAACTAACAGGGAAGAACCCATCTCAGTGGATACCAAGGTATGTGTAGGCCTAAGAATACTAGCCACAGGTACCGTCCAAAGGCCAACTAGGGTATATCACAGGCATCAGCATCCAGGGTACTCCACCAGTTCCAGTATGCCATGTCAGCACATGCCGGTGAGCACGTATATTTTCCGAACACCCGTGAGGCATTGGCCAGCAATATGCGTCTCTTCCACCAAATAGTAGAATACCTTCAGGTAGTGGGTGCTATAGACTGCATGCACATATGCATCAAAGCACCACCTGGTAAGCAGGGTAGGGTCTACATCAACTGCAAGGGCTTCACCTTGATCAACTACCAGGTCGTGTGTGATGCCCAGGGCATTATAATGAATGTGTGTGCTGGCTGCCCAGGAAGCTATCACGACTCCCACATCAGACATCTGACACAGGTGTACCAGAGATTTGCCAGTGGGGACATCCCTTACGGCAGCTGGGGGGATGCTGGTTATGCAATGGAGCAGTGGCTGATGACACCCATCAGAAATGCACACACACCCGAACAATAACTCCATAATGAGGCACACGCACAGACCAGCATCATAATAGAGCATGTGTTTGGGATGCTCAAGTCACAGTTCCAGTGCCTGGACACATCTGGTGGAGCCTTGCAATACTCACCAGCTACATGTACCTAAATTGTCATCATATTTGCCATGCTACACAATATGATCCTGCGGAAACAGCTGAAGCAGCATCAGCATGGGACAGGGCCATACAGCCCCCCACCATTGCCAAGGCCTGCACAGGCACAGAGTGACTCAGAGGAGGAACAACCTGAGCCTGCCCCAGTAGGCAGAAGGAGGAGTTCCCAGTATGCCCAGGCCTTGACAAAGAGGCAACGCATAGCACATACACTGACACAGTAGGGACCTAGGGAATGACACCTATCTCTGACTCACACATACAGTAAAAGGGATGCCAAACATGACACTACTTGTGCTTTACCATGTATAGGGAATGTACTATGTGCATCCAACATAGTCAGACCTTCAGCACCATCCTCAATACTGGCACAGCCACAAGGTAAGTCACTCTTCCTACCAATTGCCGAATGGAGTAGTATATGTTGTTACTTTTATCTATGGTATGAATGTGAGCATGCAAGGGAATCAGGTGGCTGAATGGGATGCCAGAAGATAGTAGACACCTATAGTGGCAGCATGAGATCTGTAACAAATACTGGTGTCATCATAGTAGCCAGTACTAGACAAGGTGACAAAACTCACTGCAAGAAATGTGCTGGGCCACATGTGTCTATATGACACACACACATGCCAGTCAGGGAGGCTCACATACCCAACAACAGTCTCAGCCAGCAGGACAGGTGTAGACAAACACAAACAAAGGATGTGCTAAGGCCTCTGATTGATGGCTATGGATAACCCCCCCCCCCCAGACATACACAGACAGACTACAACAGGTCAGGCAGTGGGATGTTAGTTCTGAAGGGTAAGAAGTCAGAAACTGAAATGTAGGTCAATTAAACCTAAGACCTGTAGTACACTGATATGCCTCTAATCAGCATGATAGGTTAGAATACAGAATGAAATGGAGTATCTGACATACCAGTACAGTCATAGCAAATGTGTACAAGTGTCAGGTTTGCCCCCCCAATCCTATGTAGAAATGTAGTAACAGTCAGGTGTGCCCCCCCAATCCTATGTAAAAATGTAGTAACAGTCAGGTGTGCCCCCCAATCCTATGTAGAAATGTAGTAACAGTCAGGTGTGCCCCCCAATCCTATGTATGCACATCGTAACAGTCAGGTGTGCCCCCCACAATCCTACATAGAAATGCAGTAACAGTCAGGTGTGCCGCCCCAATCCTGTGTAGAAATGTAGTAACAGTCAGGTGTGTCCCCCCGACAATCCTATGTAGAAATGTAGTAACAGTCAGGTTTGCCCCCCCAATCCTATGTAGAAATGTAGTAACAGTCAGGTGTGCCCCCCAATTCTATGTAGAAATGTAGTAACATGTATGTGTAGGTATAATAACAGTGGAGCACAGATTACCTGAGATGGCCAAGGTAGCAGGATAGATTGTAGCATGTGTACAATATGCAGGTCTGTGTGTGTTAGGTTGACATGTGTTGTATATTGTGTGGGAGTGGTCAGTATGTATGCATGGCGAGGTTTGCCCTGGTGGCCATTGCCCAGTACTGGCGATGACAAGGCCAAGTTCTCACAACTGCAGAGCCAAACACAATGCTTCCCAGTATAACACATTCCAGCAGTAAGCCATAGTAAATGTGTGGAAGTAATATGTGTCACCATCTGAAAGATGGACATGGCATGAATGCCGGCCCAGATATACAAGCAATACACAGGGGAACGTACCACAGACAGACAGTGTATAATATGTAACTGTCAAATGAACACACCCTTGGAATTGTACATACAGGTTTGCAGCGCATTATTTCGGCTTGAAGTGAATACTAATGTTGTCTGGCTAAACACTGGCAGGCCACAAAGGTCATAGGTAAGATGTATTGAGTAGCAGCTGATGTCCCTGCACAAGCCAGCATAAGTGGAATGTCCCATGCATATCTGTGAGTCAGAGTCAAGTCATGTCCATAGCACATATGCACCCAGCTCAACCCACCACCACCCACAGGTACCTCTCCGGTCTTATCCCTGCTGTTGGGAATGAGTACAATATGACCCCCAGCTGTGTATAACAATACCGAAAGAATGCAGCATGCAGAGCAGGTGTCTCATGCAGGTGTGTCCCTACCTGTAATCAGCACCCTGCCAGCATCCACACCACTGGATCAATACTGACAGAAAGTATTGGCATGAACACCTTGCACACCTACCCTTTTACCCCAGGGGAATATAGTGTATCGCAGTCTGGAACGGTAGGAGTGACAGAATGCAATGGCCTGCTACAGCTGGCCTGCATCACTACCAAATGGCCTACAGTCTTCTGCCAAAGGCCAGCGTTTCATCCGTACTGCCAATATATGTATAATATATAACACAGTCCACAGAACCCAAATGCAAGGCCATGTGGACAAATCACAGTAACATGTTCACCATGTAATACTGCATGAACTGTGGACCAACACCAAATTACTGTTGTGATGAGGTGATAACTATAGGGAACATATCAGATAATGTTTGCATAATGTATGGAAGAGGATAGAATAATAGAGTGGGGGTGGAAGCATGGGCAGCATGGAGTGTGTGAAGTCCGAAACTCAGCCGTGTGCGCATACTATCCCTGGCTGCAAACACAAGAATGGGTGGCTACAAACCTGCTCAAAAACCACAATGGGAAGGGGTAATGTCCAGAATTATGACCCCTGCCTCTGGTTAACCTGTGTGAATCTGTAAAGCTGTGAGGTATGGCCACAGCAGGATATGAGCATACTGTTACGTCAATGGATGTAGAAGCATGGGATCCTCTGCCACCATTGTGCCAAGGTGCTGAACCATTTACACAGACCCAGCAGCAAATGTCTGTAGCTTCCCCTCCAGAATGGCATGATTGTGCAAGAATATGTAGGCTGCTGACCACAATACTGGACACAGTTGCATTCACCCTGTGTTCCCCAGGACATCACTGCAAGCAAATATGTCAACCTAACAGTACTTGATGACATAAAACATCACAATGTATAACAGTACATATGTCTGAATATCTCTGCAAACACCAGGGCCATGTAGCAGAAGCAGCACAGACACAATTACCTACAGTAACCCATTATACTTTGCCCATTTTGATCCCATATTGTCAACTGATCTATAGATATCCTGCAGAAACAGTTTGCTAGCTGAAGGTGTAGAACACAAAAGTCTGCACTGGAGTACAATCTACCTGGAATGGATTCACACATTCAATACAGAAGGTCATACTGGGCATGTTTCCACACTTAGAATACTGAAAGGTCATACTGGACATGCTCACACACAAAGAAATGAAGCCCATGTCTGGCAACAACAGTGGACCATACATATCTGACAGTTGCAGATGGTAGTGCATACACTTCTCAGTACACACCAGTCATGCTTTGCACACACATTGGATAGGAATACACACATATATCCAAGGACAACACACTATAATAGGCCAAAAGTACACATACATAGTTGTGTGGAAGACAGTGACAGTGACAAAGAGCCTTCCATCATGAGGCCTGTCCCACCCAGCACACATCCGATTGGCTAAAACCAAATGATGTGCAAATGTCAATCACTGTAGACATTTGTCTATGGAATCCCTCAGCACTATAGTGTCTGTGGTGCTAGTGCTAACTGCGTAACATGACTGTACAAGTCAGTAGTCATCTAGCAGTTGTATACACGTACCTGTGGAATATAAACCTGTGTGTGCCTGAGTGTGGTGTGTCTGCCTCTAGATTAATGGGTTATGGCCTATGCACACATACTGCACTCTCCATTGCCCTACTATGGCAAGCCTGCTGATGACTTCACCTTGAAATACACCTTTGGGGAAGTAGTAGCCCAGTAATCTCAGTGGCATGTCCTATAACTGTGTAATGCTGTAGTATGCTGTACTAATTGGGTAGGAGTTCTAATCCCAGATGTGGCAACTGTGTGTGTGTGTTTTCTGTGTAGGGATCAATGCTTTTTAGGCCAGTCACACTCACTACAATTTCAAATGCCCTACTTTGGCATGCCTGCTGATGTCATTCACTTTGAAAAACACCTTTGGGGAAAAATAGCCTACTAATGTCTGTGGCATGTCCTATAACTGCATACTGCTGTAGTGTGATAACCTAGTTAGGTAGACGTTCTATTGCCAGACATAACAAGTGTGGAGGTGCTTGTCTGTGTAGAGAACAATGCTTTTGAGGCTATTCACAGTAACTAAAACCTCCAATGCCCTACCTGCTTATGTCATTCACTTTGAAATACACCTTTGGGAAAGAAGTAACCCAGTAACTGCCATGGTGCATCCTGTAACTGCATAATGTTGTTGTGTGATAAACTAGTTAGATAGGAGTTATATTCCCAGATATGTTAACTGCAGATGTTTGTGTGTGTGTTTGTTTGTCTGTGTAGGGAGCAATGCTTTTGAGGCCATTCGCAGTCACTACAAACTCCATTGCACTTTTTTGGCAAGCCTGCTGATGTCATGCATTTTGAAATACACCTTTGGGGAAGGTGTAGCCCAGTAATCTCTGTGACATGTCCTATAATTGTGTAATGCTGTAGTGTGCTAAACTGGTTAGGTAGGAGTTTTATTCCCAAACATAGCAGCTGTGACACTGTGTGTGTGTGTGTGTGTGTGTGTGTGTGTGTGTGTGTGTGTGTGTGTGTGTGTGTGTGTGTGTGTGTGTGTGTAGGGATCAATGTCTTTTTGGCCATTCACAGTCACTACGCACACATATAAATGGAGAACATTGATAACTGTGCAGTAACAGAGACCTGATCCAAGCCTCCAGACAGCACCCCTGCAATACCAGATACAGCTGTCACCACACCTGTTGGCCAACAAACCAGGACCAAAACAATAAAGGTGGAGGAGTGTCCATATTCTCCAAGGATATTCACACCATCAGGCTACTTGCCCAACAGAATGTGTCTGAAATACCCCCGATGCAACTAACAGTAGGTTAGACTGCATTCCAGATTGTATAGCTTGCTACAGATCCCTCACCATACCCCATGATACCCACTACAGCCTTTGAAACATACTCTGAAATATTATGATACAAGCAAACACCCTAATACTGGGTGACTTACACTACCCTGCCATTAACTGGGAAAACTACTTGTGTACCAACACATGTGCCCAACGGTTCTTGGAAGTCATAATTCCCAATGCCCTGGATCAAGTAACCCATAGTCCAACCAGGGGCTCAAATATCCTAGACCTGGTCATTAGCAACATGGGAAATCAATGCTCCATGCCTATGGTCACCCCATCGGTGGTCAGGTATGCCCATGAGCTAATCACCCTTAACATCAACATCCCTCCCCCACACCCGAGTAAGGAAACCTCTGTAACACACATCTCCAAAGCCAATGTCAAGCTACACATGTCAGACGTGACTAACATCATGACACCCATGCAGATGGGAACTGAAAGGACAACTGCTGAATCATACATGAAGAGCACATCCACTCGTGCACGAATCGTGCCATCCAATATTGAACTGAGACACTCCCCACCAAGAAAAGGATGCCAATGTGGTGGCCCTCTGCCATAAACATACTGTACAACAAAAGGAGGAAACTGTTGCAGAAATGAGGGATTTTCCAGGATGCAAAATAGTCCCTTACCAGCTACAGTAAGAGGCAGTGACCCCTCATAACATCCACCAAAGCTAGTTATGAACATAATATAGCCAAAGATGCCAAAGACAACTGCAAGCCGTTCCATAGATATGTGAGGAATCTAAATGGCAATGCTCAGAACTGCTGTGAGCTACAACAGGATGGCACTAAATCTACTCCTCCCAGGGATATTGCCTATATCCTGGCAGATTGATTCAGTACCAACTGCACCCCCCCAACCCCCAAAGGGCCCATCTCAACATGGATAGATTGCCATATTCCAGTAATAATGGCCACATAGGTAAAAAACACACTCTACAGAGTTAAGACAACAGCAGTCATGGGACCAGTCAACATCCCTGGCTGTGTACTACATGAGCTACAAACTGCACTTGCACCTCACCTATGTGCCATCTCTAATCATAGCCACACCTCAGGCTTTATGCCCACTGTGTGGCATACAGCTACAGTTATCCCAGTCCACAAGGGGGGATCCACCTTTGATCCTGGGAACTACAGCCCCAGCAGTATGATATGCCTGATCTGCAAGGCCATGGAATGTATTGCCATGGAAACTAAAACAAAGGCAATGGCAACCTGCAAACACTGGACCCTAACCAGGTTGAGTTTGTAAAGGTCCGATCAGCCTGAATGACAACTGTGAATCCATCTCCAGAGCTGTGGACGAGGGTAAGATGGTTCACATAACCTATCTGGACCTCCCCAAGCCCTTTGACACCATCCCCCAGTCTGGAATCATAGATAAATGTATCAAGCTGCCCAATAATCCCAATGCCACCCGATGGGCTGCCAACTGCTATACTGACACAACCCGCACTGTAAATGTAGGTGACACCAACCCAAGCCCCAGACAAGTGACAGTTGGAGTACCTTAGGGTTCAGTCCTGGCACTGCCCTTGTTTGGCATCTACTGCTCTGAAGTACAGTCCAATAGTAAGGGACACCGGCAAACAAAGGTCGCAGATGACTGCACAATGGGAGCCAATATTGAATCCCCACATGATGTGGATATTCTACGGAAGGGCCTTACAGAAAGGCATGCTTGGTGCCTGAGCCATGGCCCCATTTGGAAGTGACATGTACCTGTAAAGTACCATATAGGTGGCAGTACACTAAACACCTAAAGTGTGATAAACTTAGGGACACAGGTGGACAGTGGTCTCACATTTGATAACCACATCACCACAACAGTCAGGAAACCCACCTATGTGGCACACCTCCCACTAAGGGGTTTACATCCAGGAAAAGGAGGCCATTGTCCCACTGTAGGCATCTCTCAGTAAACTGAGTACAGACTACAACAGCCCATTACGTATGTACCTCACAAGACATCTGCAACAAGTAGAGAGGCTGCAGACATACCTCATGAAATGACCACAGGCCTAATCCAGAGGCCATATGCTGACCATCTGAAAACCATCCAGCTATACTCTGTCATGTATTGTGTTCTCAGAGGTGATCTCTGCTTAACATACCATGTCATGTCAAATCCACAGCTGTTGGACATGCTACACTTAGAGAATTCCAAACCCTCACAACCACATGCTCCAGGGATCCAAATCCTATCATCACAATGAGCAATACATGCAGGAGGGATGTCTTCCTGACCCAGAGACTCCTCAGACTCTGGAATAGACTGCCCATACATGTCAAGCAGAGTGCTTCTTTGGCCCTCTTCAAAAGGAACCTGCACGATTGGATGGGAGATAGGACATTTATCCCAGGGATCATGTCAGCTGTCCTGCTATACAGGGGTGCAGGGAAGTAAATATTGTGGGAAGTTATAGCCAGAGAATTGTCATGTCTAGGCATGTATAGGCCCTAGGGCCGATAGCCTAGTATCAATGTATGACCCTATGAACCTATGAACTACACTTTCCATTGCCCAACCTTGGCAAGGTTGCTGATGTCATTCACTTTGAAATACACTTTTAGGAAAAAGTAGCCCACTAATTTCTGTGGCTTGTCCTATAACTGTGTAATGCTGTAGTGTGATGTACTAGTTAGATAGGCGTTATATTCCCAGACATGGCAAGTTTGTTTGTCTGTGTAGGAAAAAATGCTTTTGAGGCCATTCACAGTCACTACAACCTCCGTTGCCCTTCTTTGGCAAGCCTGCTGATGTCATTCACTTTGAAATACATCTTTGAGGAAGGAGTAGCCCAGTAACCTCTGTGGCACATCCTATAACTGTGTAATGCTGTAGTGTGATGTACTAGTTAGGTAGAAGTTCTATTCCCAGACATGGCAAGTGTGTTTGTTTGTCTGTGTAGGGAACAATGGTTTTGAGGCCATTCACAGTCACTACATCCTCCACTGCCCTTCCTTGGCAACCGTGCTGATCATTCACTTTGAAATACAGCTTTGGGGATGGAATAGCCCAGTAATCTCTGTGGCATGTCCTATAACTGCATAATACTGTAGTGTGATCTACTAGTTAAGTAGGAGTTCTGTTCCCAAACATGGCAAGTGTGGATGTTTGTGTGTGTGCTTTTTTGTCTGTGTAGGGAGTAATGCTTTTGAGGCCATTCACAGTCACTACAACCTCCATTGCCCTTCTTTGACAAGCCTGCTGATGTCATTCACTTTGAAATACACCTGGGGAAGGAATAACCCAGTAATTTCCGTGGCTCGTACTATAATTGCGTAATGCTGTAGTATGATGTAGGAGTTCTATTCCCAGAGGTGGCAAGTGTGGATGCGTGTGTGTTTGTCTGTGTAGAAAGCAATGCTTTTGAGGCCATTCACAGTTAAGAAGGAGTTCTGTTCTCAAACATGGCAAGTGTGGATGTTTGTGTGTGTGCTTTTTTGTCTGTGTAGGGAGCAATGCTTTTGAGGCCATTCACATTCACTACAACCTCCATTGCCCTTCTTTGGCAAGCCTGCTGATGTCACTTCCTTTGAAATACAACTTTGGAGGTAAAATAGCCCAGTAATCTCCGTGGTGCATCCTATAACTGTGTAATGCTGTAGTGTGATGTACTAATTAGGTAAGAGATCCAATCCCAGACATGGCAACTGTGATGCTGTAGGGTGATGTACTAATTAGGTAGGAGTTCCAACCTGAGACAGGGCAACTGTGAGACTTTTTGTGTGTGTTTGTCATTCGTGTCCTGTGTGGAGGTGGCTGTGGGTTTGTAACAACTGGACTCATTGTGGAGTGGGTTTTGCAAATTTGTTATATGGTGGCCTATTATATGTCACAATGTCCACCTTACAAGGATAACAGATGTCAAACAGCAGAGAGGCTGGAGTTGACAATCCATACCCCTACATGTGACATCAAGGCCTGGCGAACAATTTAGGCAACCCTTGTATTACCCAGAGAACACTCTCAACCCATGTCTCATACACAAACACACTCAGCTAGGCAACAACCACTATGTTGGTAGTTCCCTGCATATTGCCCACAGATAGTAGACATGATGTGATTACAGCAGACTACAGTGGGCATGGCACCCTGTCCCATCACTACACTAGGCACATAATTGCATACAGTGCTCCTTTGCTATGTTCCTCACTGGATGACTGCAACAACTGTAGTGCCATCAAATGTAAACCACAAAGGACATACCATGACTTAAACACATGCCCTGTATGGACAGATGCCACTGACACCAAGGAATATCTATATCATGTTGTCAGTGTAGGTGCAGGGTTAACCTGGTGTCCATTGCCAGTTCCCACCACATGAGGCCAGGAATGGCACATCTGATGATAGCAATATTTGTACACATCATGCCCCAGACAGCCCAGGTACACTTTCACATGTCACAGAACATGCATGTGGGACGTGTGCACATCCCAGACACCGTCCATGTCATGGACTATAGAAAACATACATGGCAAGCATTGCACAGCACTGGCCACCCACAATAGTAACCCAGATGACTTGATGGTGAATACAATACCCACCTGTGTGGGCCAATCCAGACACTACACACCTGAGCCACACTGCAAACCATTTTCATGTGGCCTGATGCCAAGGTATACCCTTTACTTAGCCTTGTACAGCCTTCTGGCACAGTCAACCACTACACACCTGTGAAGCAATGCGCCCATGCATGTCAGTACTGGCAACGTGTGTCTGTGTGTGTGTGGAGTATGATGATTTATAAGCCATTCACACTTACTGCAACTCCCATTGGCCTACCAAAGCATGCCTTCTGATGTCAGACACCTTTACATACCCTTTGCCCATATATCATACTGATAACCTCTGTGGTGCATGTGATACCTGCATATTACTGTATTGTGGCAAACTACCTAGTTTGGAAGTCTAATCCTGACCCTGCCAACTGAGTTAATGTGTATGAGTCCATTAGAGAGTGTGGTTGTGTCGACATTGACACCTGTTCAAGTGAACAGACACGGCACCTACCTTATCCCTCCTTTATCACTGTTGCAGATGTCACTCACCATCAGATATACCTTTGGACAGCTCCCCAACATGTAAGCTCTATGGCACATGCAATAACTACATAGACATGTGATACCAATGCATAGTCAGGCAGGTGGTTGAAACCCTGTACTGGTAAGTATGTAACACAAACATGGTTAGGTTTTACTCTCCCACCCACTCCCTGTCTTACTTTGTCTCTGTTTGTCTCTCTCCCTCCCTCTCTGGTGGATGTGGAGAAGTACACCTGCTTTGCTTAGGCAGCAGCTTGTGTTTTGTAAGTGATGCTCATGATCAGCTGATGGCCTCTGCATGAATTGCAGTCCCTCACTAGCTGATTGCATGTGGAACAGATGTGGTAACATTCCCATAGCCAATTGCATGGAAACACATTCCTATACCTAGGAACATCATGTGGGTGTTGGGCCTTTTCACTCACTGTGAGCAGAACCTCATGTCAGTGTTTGGCAAACAGCATCACAGATGGTATTGGGATATACCTCTAACAACATACACTGTGGAGACAGGCCAACAAGCAGATGGGGGATGTGCCAGACATAACTACAGAATGTAAGTGTTGTTCTTCTGCATTTTATTTATTTTATTTATTTTACATTTGTTGACCTGGATAGTCCAACTGGAGCCATGTCCATTTTCAGTGGAGGCCCGGGGAGATCAGCTCCGAGTTAACAGATACAATAATACAAGTAAAACAACAGTACATAAGTAGTATTACCAAAGAATACATAGGCAGACATGAGATACATCTAGTTATAGTCAGGAGAAAATTAACAATAAATAGTTAGTTGGGTTATTCACGTTCATGTAGAGAGTTACCCGGGCTTGTTGCAGTGGCAAAGCCAGTTAAATGCCATATGTTGTTTGAATTTAGTTTTAAATTGTCCTAGGGAGGAGAGCAAAGTAATATCACCTAGAAGTAAGTTCTAGGCTCTGCCTGCAGCATTAGCAAAGAGGGCATCTCCAGCTGCATTGTTGATTTTGATTGTCTGAATTAGAAGTTTGTTCGAGGATCAAAGCAGTCTAGGATTGTTGTGAGGGGTGATAATATTTTGAAGGGCTGGTGTGTTATCTGGGTTATAGAGGATTTTGTTAGCCATGATTAGCAGGTTATATTGGATGAGACTGGGAAGTTCTAGCCGCCCAAGTTGTTTTAGGTTGATGCAGTGGTGTGTTTTAAAAGGCATTCCAGTGGCAAACCTGGCAATATGATTGTAACAGGTTGACAGTCTATTTAGTACAGATTTGTTTAGATTGGAGAGAAGGGGGAGGTGTATAAAAGTGTTGAGAGTAGATGAGAGCAAACTATAGCCATCTTAGCTGGAAGGGTTAGGAAGGCTTTTATTCTATGCAGTGACCCACGTTTTTTATTGCTGTTCTTGATTGTTTGATTTACATGTAGGTCAAACTTTAGGTTATTGTCAGTAATGGCACCTAATAATTTTGTAGAGAGGTCAGGGGAAATTATTGTCCCATCTTTTGCATTTATGGTAAAGATGAAGGCGGCAGACCTATGAGTTGGAGAGAATAACAGCATTTTAGTTTTTTGGGGATTTAGTAACAACCTACGTTCAGAGAGCCAATTTTCTATGGTATTAAAGGTGGACTGGATAGCAACCCTCAGGTCTGTGGGAGAAGTAGCTGAGCAAATCAGGGTGGAGTCATCAGCGTATTGGATACAGCTGACATTTGGTATGACTGTATACAAATCATTAATAAAATGGAAAACAGTAGGGGCCCTAATATGGAGCCTTGTAGTACTCTAAGGGTGTTTGGTAATAGATTAGAGAGTTGTTCTGCCATAGGACAGCCTGTTGTCTTCCATTAAGGTAGGATGTAAACCAAAGAAGGGCTTTAGTATCAAGGTGGAAAGTTTGCAAGGTGTGAACCAGAAGCTGGTGGTCAACCATGTCAAATGCCTTGAAAAGATAAAGGAATAGGGCAGAGGATATGTGATTATTGTTACAGTTATTGTTTATGGTATTGGTAAAAGCCATTAACGCTGAGGTTGTGCTATGGTGTGAATGAAAACCATGCTGGGTATCCGCCATGAGGTGATTTTGGATTAGGTGGTGCATAAATTGTTTTTGTATACATTTTTCCATAATCTTTGCAAGTGGAGAAAGTATAGCTATAGGTCTATAATTGGAGAATTCCATAGAGGAGCCTCCTTTATGCAGTGGGATTACGTAGGATATTTTCCAAATGGTGGGAATTTTAGCTTCTGCTATGGTACGATTGATTAATATCGATATAGGATAGGCAATGGCATCAGCTGATTTTTGAAGGTACTCAGTGGGGAGTTGGTCAGCTGAGAGTGTGCTAAGTTTTAATTTTTTGATCAAGTGATGGATAAGTGATGTGGACACTGGTTGGAAGGAGAATGAGAGTTGTTTTTTAGAGGTAGTAGTATCAGGGCAGGGGAGCTAGAAGGTAATTGTCTAGCTAGGGCTTGAATTGTTTCAGTAAAGAAATGGTTAAAACTGTCAGAGACCTCTTCTGGGGATTTATCAGTGGTGGCAGCAAGGATAGGTGTAGATGTTTTACCAGGGCGAAGTAAATTGTTCAGCCCTGCCCAGAACGTCTGAGGATTGTCCTGGTTGGTTGCCTGTAAATTACAGTAGTATTGTTTTTTGTCCTGTAGAATACATTTTTTTGTTTCATTCCTAGCGTACCTATATTTAACATGATCATGGGGGTCTTTTGTGGAGCGCCACTGAGCCCATAGTTTGTTTCTGCTGGTAACTTTTAGTCTTGTCTCTTTAGATAGTCATGGTGCAGTTCTTGCTTTTGTATGTTTTGAGCGAGCAGGTGCATGTAAATCAAGAATTCCAAGAAATTTGTTGTTAAAATAGGCAACTGCCTCCTCTAAGGGTAGCTGTTTTAGCATGGACCAATTACAGGAGCTAAGTTCCATTTGGAATTTGTCAGGGTCAAAGTTTATTTTGCTCCTGACTTTTCTGAGTAGGGGTTGTTGTGGGGTAATGGCTTTATCCTTAACTATGTAAATGAGAAGATGATCACTTAGGTCATCGGGGAGGGTACCAGCAGTGTACAGTTGGGGGTTACTATTTACGAGTACCCAATCGAGTATGCTATCTTTTTGGTTGGGTTTACCTAGCCTGCTAGGGGTGGTAATGCTTTGTGTAAATGCATGCAAGTTGATGTGGTAGAAGGAGATTCTTTGGAACAAGAGCCCCAGTCAATGTTAAAGTCTCCTAGTATTAGTGTTTTTTGGGACTAATGACAAGATCGCCAGTGAAGCGTGTCTTCAAGTGTAGTTACATTATTACCTGGGGGAATATACATATAGATGATGCTGATGCTTTTACTTTTATTAAGTTGTAATCTAATGGCAATATTCTCTGAGTTATTGATTTGAGGTGGTTGAATAACATCTATGGTCACATTCAACTCAGATTTATAGAGTACAGCCACCCCTCCCCCTTTCCTGGAAGCACAATCCAGCCTGTGTATATTGTGACATTTGGAGTAATGTTGGTTTAACAGGGTTTGTGTGGCTATGGCTAGTCTACATGATTTACTACCTGTCATGACAGTGTTATGTGTTTGAGGAAACTCCCACATGTAGGGTTATCTGCAGACTGGACAGTGTTTGGAGTCTTATGTTTCTTTTGTTACTCACAGATCACCTATCTTAGAACTGCAGAAGCATAGTCTGAAGATTGCAGTTAGTACATGGTGACAGCCATGACAGTTACTGACTTCATATCCCTCATAGGACATATGTCACAACAAACCCTGTTACAACAGTAAATGTATGAGGGTATCACAGCAACATGCCAATATTGGCCCAGTGTTTGTGGCTCCAGCCACAAGTCTGTCAATCTTTGTACATATGTCATGCAATAAGAGGTGCATATGTTCTGTAAACCGTTATTTATTGACATCATACTTGATAACAAGCCAGTCAGATATCAGACTGCTAGACATGTTATGTATAGTAAGGCTTATTTCTGAGGACATAATCTGGGCATTCTGTGGTTGTGTGTACAGTAGTGAGGTCCGTGTACTTATGGTGATTGTCAACAGTATGTGTATTGCGAATATGTACCTTGGCCTGTGTACAGACTGTGGTAGATGTCATTGTTCTTGGTCCTGATCTATCTGATGTTACATGCTGCTCCAGTGTATGGTACCCTATCGACTCACATGTTTGTAGGGCCAAACACACACATGTCCCATACCACAGACAGGCATTGGGCCACACTGTGTTGTGACCCAGTATATGTAGGGTTAGTGAGTGAGTGGCACATATGAGGATGCTGCGGATCAGACAGTCCATATAGTGTAATATTATTCTTGTGTACCATATGTGGTTGTGGCTGTGCTCACATTGATTGTAGGTATGCACTTTCACACTGGTGTCTGTTACTCTGTGCTGTGACATGCCTGTAGAGCCTGCTATATTTGCAGGTTCATGTGTATTCCCCCATACGAAATGTAGGACAGTGTTGTGGCAGTCTGCCTGTAGTTTGCACAGTGTTTTGTTACATGCCTAGCAGCTTAGTGTAATTACCCAGTGTGGTGCTATTTCCAGATATTTGCAAGACGTACTGCTGCTGGGCCACCTTAACTGCTGTGTATGTCTGCCAAAGCAGTGGGATTCTGTACAG
Organism: Protopterus annectens; assembly: GCF_019279795.1. Lineage (NCBI taxonomy): Eukaryota > Metazoa > Chordata > Ceratodontiformes > Protopteridae > Protopterus > Protopterus annectens. The sequence goes on from NC_056736.1 coordinate 497,489,782, forward strand.
ATGAATATCACTAACTACTGGGTAGTATGTGGCCATGTGTCCTCTGCACCACCAGTTATTATGTGTCAGGACAGACAGACGTGTGAATGCATAAACTGTGTGTGCATATCAAGTCCAGTATTTACGTGATATACTCATGTACATTGCTGTTAACATCCAATTTGTCAGGCTTGATCCACATGTCTCACACGAAGGGGATCTGTGTATACCTCTGGACTGACCAGAGAGTGCCAGACTGTCCAAATATTTTGGTCATATCTCTGCTGTAATCCACAGGATCATTACTGTGCTATTAGTGGTACTGTACTATGATGTCCATAGGATGTCTTTCAGTAACTGATGGAGTATAGGTCAATAGCAGATGTGACCTCCCACACACAACATGTCTGTTAAGAAAACCTCTGTTACAGTAGCAACAGTCTACATATATACCTACAATACATATATGACATTCCCTTGAACTAAGAGGTTGAGACTCCACTCCATGTTCCGGACATATGGTAAAAACACACATGTATATATATGTATATATATATATATATATATATATATATATATATATATATATATATATATATACACACACACACACACACACACACATATATATATATATATATATATATATATATATATATATATATATATATATATATATATATATATATATATATATATATATATATATATATATATATATATATATATATATATACACATATATATATATATATATATATATATATATATATATACACATATATATATATATATATTCCCGGATTCATGAACCTTGGCCAGGCCAGCATAGCGTCGTTATAAAGCCAAATATGGCCACCGAGCGATTCAGGTATGAAGCAATTCCACGTGCACTACCGGCGCGCGGACCAGCGCCGCCCGCGTAAGTATGCTAATCACACTGTGTGCGGTATTGCACCATGCAAATGAAGGCAAATAGCGATTCCACGTGGGGCATGCGTAAGCGTAAAGACGGCAATGTAAACCAAAAAGCGGTTTACATTTACCCAAACATGACCAAGGAGTAACGGAAGGCTGTCAACGTCAGGTATCATACAGGTGCAATATGCCAAAGGCGAAAGGCACCGAGAATGTCCAAAGAAAACATGCACAAACTGGAAATAATGACAAAAATGTCATGTACGTGAAACCACAGCAGAACCCCGGATATGTGTACAGAAGGTGCAAAGCAATGAAATAATATGACAATGTCCTAAAAGAGCTGTATAATACACATCAGCTGTACAGCCACCACACACCATAGTATGTATGGAAAGCCTCAACCCCAGCGCAAGGGTTGTCAAGGAGTGGTGGCAGTGTTCGCGCCGTAACCATGTATTAGCAGTCAATGCCATGCAAATGAGGCAGATAATAGTGAATCGCAAAGCTGGCGCCGGTGTAAGGATGGAGCAAACGGCGCAGCGGTACTACACCGAGGAGTGGCCTACACGAGATACATGTCAATCGCAGAGGGGTGTGCCACTGTAGGAGGAAGCATATTGGAGGCCAGCAAACCTGGGCTGTACAATGCACATCACAGCAGCAGGACCGGCGTGTGAGGAAATAGATGCGCTGAGAGTACATAATGCGCACACAGATGCATGTGCACGAGGATGACTATGTTCCCCAACCCAGTCATGTGACGGCCTCCCCGTCAACAACCACGGATATAGGAAGGTAATGCGGAGAATATGAGGAAATGCGGAAGCAGTGTAATTGGAGCCGTAATGAGCAATCAACACCAATCAATCCAGGAAGGGCAAACGCGGCAGCCGACAACTCTGTATGCAGACTCCTGCATAACGGGAAAGGGAGGCATATGAATGCAAAGATAGTAGGGGATGTAGTAGAAATGCAAAGAACAAAGAACCGAAATAGCACAGCCAAGTACAGAGGTAGCATAACTGCGGCTGCAGATAAAATGCATCATATGCCATGTGCCTGCAGGATGCAGTAATGTAAGATGCAAAGCTAAGCCAATGCAGGCAACTGTAATGTAACACTGAAGGCAATACCGTTGCAGTTGCAACCGTAAAACACCGAAAATAATCCATGGATACGGCTGCACAGACACACCCAATGACATCACCGGGTATACAGCACAACAGTATAAAGTGTGAATGCACACAACACACAGCCCGATTTCCCAAACGCCGCACCGTAGGGTGTAAACACACGGGAACTTTTAATATGTATATGGTGGGTGCCGCCGTGGGCGTGATGCATAGGTATGTGGCAGAGACAGACGGAGTTGCGGAGGACAGTGCCGACAACTACCGTAGGCCTCACAGGAGAAGGAGAGTGTTCAGACCAAGGGTGACCTACCAGGGCTGCAAGACCTGGAGATAGTAGAGCGCTACAGGGTGGACAGGGACACGTTACAGCAAATAGTGGAGCTGTGCCGGCCACGCCTGAGAACAAGAGACAACAGATGGGAGCCCATCCCAGTGGACACAAAGGTATGTGTGAGCTTGCGAATACTGGCTACAGGTACCTTTCAAAGGCCAACCGGGGATATAATGGGTATCTCACAGGCATCAGCATCTAGGGTACTACACCAGTTCCTGGATGCCATGTTACAACATGCCCATGAGTATATAAACTTCCCCAGATCTCAGGAGGAGTTGGCTAGCAATATGCGCCGCTTCCGCCATGTGGCACAATACCCGGAGGTACTGGGTGCGATCGACTGTACGCACATAGAAATCAAGTCACCGCCCGGGGAGCAGGGTAGACGCTACATAAACCGCAAGGGATACCCCTCCATCAATTGCCAGGTCATGTGCAATGCGCAGGGCATTATCATGGATGTGTGTGCTGGCAGCCCTGGAAGCTTCCACGACTCCCACATCTGGCATGCCTCACAGCTGTATCAGGTATTCGCCAGGGGGGACATCACACAAGGTCACCTTGTGGGGGATGCTGGCTATGCACTGGAGCCGTGGCTGATGACACCCATCAGAAATGCACACACACACATGCAAGAACGCCATAATGAGGCACACGCACAAACCAGAATAATCATAGAGGGTGTGTTTGGGATGTTGAAATCACGGTTCCGGTGCTTGGATACATCCAGTGGAGCCTTGCAGTACTCTCCAGGCACATGTGCCCACATATTCATAGTATGTTGTATGCTACACAATATGATTCTGCGGAAACAGCTGCTGCAGGGACATAATGGTGTAGGGCCACCAAGCCCGCCACAACTGCCAAGGCAAGCACAGGCACAGGGCGTTCAGCGCCATGAACATGCTGTGCCAGCCCCAGTAGGTAGACGGAGGCGTACCCAATATGCCTACGCCCTGGCAAAGAGGGAACGCATAGCACATACTTTGACAGTGTAGGCCCCATGGACTGACACCTCCTTACCTGCACACACAGTGAAATGGACGCCACACAAACATGTCCGCCCGTAATGTGTACCGTATGGCCGGACCTATGTGTGACTCCAACAAAGGCACCGCCCAAACACTGCACACCCAATAGCCAGCAGAGCATGGAACGCCAACACCTCACCGCACGCCGGTTCTACAGCACATGGCGTAGCCGTATGCTGCCGCTATCGCCGCAAGTCGACCACATATGTACTTATGTGCATACACAGATACGGAAATAGATATCAGTACACATGTAGAAATATATGCATACACAGATATAAAGTACAACAGGTTAATATGGAACCCAGGGATGCAAGTTCACAGATAAGTAAGACGCGAAATCGCCACATAGTAAACATAGTGACTGACAACCCGATCATCCGGGAGGGTGGGCAGAGCAGGTAACGCCAGCCATGGAAATGTCAACCTGCATCAATACATATCCGCGTGTCGGGATGATCACCAGTCCACGGTACAGTAACGGGATATGTGCGTGTCATATCCATAGGATATGAGTGCGGAGATACAAGCTGCCGCCGGCGATGCGGCCAACGTAGGTATTGTGTGCAACCGTCGGTGCGAAAGCGGCAAGCATACCAGTGAAGTGTACGTCATTATGAGGAATGTACCTCATTTGGGGTCTAAAACAGTTCATGTTCCTCGCAGTTCCTCAAAGTTCCACATTGAAAATGTCTGTCAAACATCCATTGTTAGGAATGTATTTAAATGACATCCTGGTAAATAGAAATTAATCATAGTAATTCATTAAAGGTTCTTCATTGTAAGTAAATCAGCATATTTTAACCATCCTATGACCTACTTAGCTGAAGTTGTTACTATGCCATTAGTATGTGTTCCACATTATGCCCATTTGTTCCACATTACTAATGTGTGTGTTCCTCATTTTGGAAATAGGAGGTTGAGAGCCATGGCGGCAATATGTGTATGTGTGAGGTGAGGTTGTCGTGTGTTCCGCTGTGTGTGTGTAATGTGTGTGCCACTGTAAAATGTGTATGTAGGTGACATGTCACAGGCGGAGTGTAATAACATGCGTAGGCATACAGTACAGGAAGCATAGGCGTATGTACAGCAGTACCCACAAACTAGTACTGACATCTCCTCAGTGGCTATGCGCGTGGCGATGTAAAAGGATGCAAAGCGGAAATGTCCCAGAATGTACCACAGGGCCATAGCCAACAGGAGATGCAAAGGACGCATGTACAAACCATGACCGTATGTATGGCGGCCATAAGGTAGACTCAACACGATACGTCGGCAACGTTACACAGCATCAGGCATGTACGGCGAAAATCTGAATGTGCTATCCGGCACCGATCGTGAACACTTACGGTCCCGTAAATACCGCTGTGTGTTCCACGACCGTTAAGTAAGCAAGCGGCACACGAATAGGAGGCTACCGGTAGCATACAGGCCGTCCCAAGTATAGGACCACAATCACCGTAACTATCAGTGACAAAATGCCAATGGATAGTAGGCACGGACAAACATCCGCAGATATATAACCGATGTGAAGGAGGAATACGTGCAGGAAGCACACATGCAGGCGATACCGACACCACGACATCAACAAAACAAACATTCCCAGAACAACAGACAGGTAACCTGCAGCTCCCCAAGCAGGGATGGAGCACACACACAAGCATATCTTGTATGTATAAATGCAAGACCCACACCCCGTACCCGTCACCCACATCCGCAGATATACCCCATCGCACATATCAAAGGGATAACAGCTAAAACCGTAGCAAAAACATACAGGCAAGCAATGACAGCGGCATACCCGCAACAAGCCGCGTGGGAAACACTAGCAGCAGCTGATGCATCCTTGCATCCGTTGTGTACAGGAATATAACAGCTATGTTACACATCTGAATGCACAATGCCATCGACAGACGCCGCCAGGACACGGACACCCACATGTCAAACAGAATACCATACCCAACACACACAATCCACGGCTAACACCACAGCGTAATGTACCTGACACCACACATAGCGTATGCAGTCACACAAACATTATACAATACATACCATCCCCACGAAGGTAGTGCAAATAACTAACGGCCACATGAGGAATGAACCATGGCCTAGTTTCCCGGGTAACGTATGAATGGAGGAGGATCACCAGTGATATGCGCATAAGTACACACCGAGGAACAGCTATTGGCGTGATGAACCCACATGCCTCAGGTGACGACGAATAAAAGGAAGACTCCCTGGATATTCAAACCGTATGTTCACAACGAACACAAACGCAATCGAAATAAAATAGTGAGAGGAAGATATTGACGAATACAGAAGTGAAGGCCGGAAAGGTATGTCGAACCCACGAGATGTACTGATGTGTAACGCATGATACGTATGACTAATCTGCACTGTATGTGAACGATGTGTGTAAGTAAAGATACCTGTCCATTAGGCAGAGAGTGGTGAAAGGTGGTCATGTAATGCTAAGCCGCGGAGCATACCAACGACTGCGGACAATGTGTGCACAGCAGTGGGACAACATGTACACAGACGTGATAACCCAAGGTCCGCCATAGGGATTCCAAACACAGAACAATGCCACCACCCACGCCGATGCTGTCAGTGGATATCGAACAATGAAGCCCCACAGCAGGGGATAGGCCATGTATGTATAGTGTCACAGCACACATGTGCATGGGCATATACCGTCGATGTCATACGGAATGCGCACGACGTGCACGTATCCCACGCAGTAGGGGTGACTATGTCAATTATGTGTAATGCAAAGCTGTCATGATGGATATGTTCAGAAATCATAGACAGTATCACAGGCATAGAATGCATGATGGAGGGATGGCCTAATGTTATGTACATAAACAAGATATGTATGGCCTGCACATATGGGACAATGTAGTAGCAGAATAGGTACCCAAAATGGAGGGAACAGCAAGTAACCATGTCCAAACGTTCCATAGCAGGTGCAATGTGTGCCACAATGATGTCCGGCAGGGCCGTGTGTAAACACATGTGCAATGTACACAGTAGTGTCACCCCCCCCATGGTAGTGTCCACAGAACGGCAGAAGTGGATGTCAACTGTATGTCTATACAGTACTTCCGCTGTGGTGGTACCATGGGTCTGTGTCACCCTACCAGCAAGGGAGCTATCACATGACTAGTGACACAGTGTGCCCCTGTGGGATGTGCACAGGACCTATGTCCCACAGCACGGTGTGTGTCCAGTCTGTGGATGTCACACAGACGCCCGGGCTGAGCAATGTGGCATGTGTGCACACATGCAGGACTGCTCCTCCCACCCTGCCCACTGCAAACGCCATGTAGGAGTACTACATGCATCAGTACTGTGGAGAACATGGCCCATGGCAGAGTAGATTACACCCCTGTGTTAGTGGTATGCAGGTGAGTACAGATGTGTTACATGACTGTCATTTGCATATGTCAACTGTCTGAGCCGGGTAGAGATCACAGCATGACTATACTGAGACATGTAACGTTGTATCCATTGTGTAAGGTACACCACACATGTGTTATTGTAACACTGCCCGCGTGTACATGTGTGTATGGCACATGTACAAGGGCACCCAAGGTATCAGCTAGACATACGGTCCAGAAATGCGTGGTCCTGCACATGTGTACCCGCCATGGTGGAATATGGCAACCACAGCACCATGTGGGGCATGTGTGTGTACATCAACCATGTACAACGTGATATGCATGTATAGGGACAGTATCCATGTGATACACACTGCATGACTGTCACTATGCAAAGGTGATGTGTATGCACTATGTGCGATGTAACTGATGCAATGATATCTACATGATATATCTGCCACACTGACACCTGTATGGTTGTTAGCAATATGAGTAGGATGAGCTAGAATGCTGCCAGGTATGTAGATGTGGTATATGTAGGCATGGACAATACTGTGTGACAGCAGGTAGTGTACGTATGCAAATACTGAGCATGAGGGGACACATGTCTGAGGACTGTGCAATGTCACACGTCCCTGACTTGTTGTAGTTAGCATGATATGCCTGCACCACTGTGTGACCTGTACAGGAGGCACATGGCGTAACATCCCGAGACATAGGGTACGATGTGATGCTGGATGTGTACATTGGCAAGAGCATAAAGTGGAATGGCGCTGAAGGGCAAAGAGCGGATCATGTCTGATGTGATACCCTCTGTACCACCCCAACCACCCATGCAATAGTATGACAGGTGGCCAGCATGAGATGTGGTGTGCTGTGGCGCACATAAGCCCAACAAGGGTGCCAGTAAAGGCATGCAGGTAGTCAATGAGTGTGTGAAGCATGTATGTCAAGATGTTGCCCAGTGCCATACTGAATGGCCCAGTCATGGGTGTACAAATGCAGCCCCATACGTGCAATGCAGTACCACCCATGTGTAGTGTGATAGATGTGGTAGTGTGGTGGTCAGGGTACACAACGTACGTGAATGGACTAGCAGTCAATGCAGTGTGCTGCTGCAGAGACATGTAACAGCCAGGTTGGCGGGATACAACAACTATGGTGATTGGAGGTGACATTGGGACTGTGTTCCCGGACATAACATGTGCATGGCAGTACTATGTATGTGTCCACAGGGTTAATACAATGTCCAGCCAAGGATTGGAACCCTGTAGTGAGTGAGAGTGTGTATTGTTGGTAGTTACCCCATTGGCAGGCACGATGCCAGCAACATCTGTGTTGGCAATGCCTGCATGACTGTGGTATGCTGCATTGAATGTGGATGTAGTCAAACAGCAGAGACATACCACCACACTGCATGAGGGCCCACACTGCAATGTCTGGCAGTCATGTGTAGGTAGCTAGCTGTGGAGTATGTGATGCACCATGAGGACACACCATGACTGTCAAGTGACACACCACACACAGGTGAACATAACTACCGTGCAACAGCCTGCACATGTGCCCATACAGCATGTGTGCATGGAACAGGAATACCACTGTGGCGTCTGTGAAAGGGCCAGTACCACCATGTCTCTGTGTGGAATAGCATGGTCCCTACCAGTGTGTAAATGTAGCAGAAGTGCACTGTGATCAGTGTTGGCATAGGCACGTAGACTGTTCATCGTGACGGGTGCCATGCCCTCAACTACCTCTGTCAGTCGGTGTGAGTAATACCGGCTATAGTGTGTGTCTACCATGCATGCTGCTATGGTTGCGTGCTTAGGGTGTGGCTACGGTCCCGTAGAATACTGGCTGTGTTCCATTTAATCGTTATAAGCAAGCGGGTACATGACGAATAGGAGGCTACCGGTAGCATACAGGTCAGTCTCAAGTATAGGGACTATTAATCACCGTGAATTATCAGTGACAAATGCCAATGGATAGTAGGTACCGACAAACATCCGCAGATATATAACCGATGTGAAGGGAGGAATAACGCGTGCAGGAAGCACACATGCAGGCGGTTTATACCGACCAATACAGCCACGACATCAACAAAACAAACATTCCCAGAACAACAGACAGGTAACCTGCAGCTCCCCAAGCAGGATGGAGCACACCGACACGTTATTATCTTGTATGTATAACGTGCAAGACCCACACCTGCACTGGCCACCCACATCCTGCAGATATACCCCATCGCACATATCAAAGGGATAACAGCTAAAACCGTAGTAAAAAACATACAGGCAAGCAATGACAGCGGCATACCCGCAATGTCGCGGAACACTAGTCAGCAGCTGATGGCATCCTTAAGGCAATCCCGTTGTGTCACAAAAGGAATATAACAGCTATGTTACACATCTGAATGCACAATGCCATCGACAGACGCCGCCAGGACACGGACACCCACATGTCAAAGCGCCAGAATACCATACTCAACACACACACCACGGTTAACACCACAGCGTAATGTACGCCTGACACCACACATAGCGTATAGTGTAGTCACACAAACATTATACAATACATACTATATCCCTAATAAGGTAGTGTAAAATAAACTAACGGCCACATGAGGAATGAAACCATGGCCTAGTTTCCGGTAATGAGTGAATGGAGGAGGATCACCAGTGATATGTGCGCGAGCAGCACACACCGAGGAACAGTTTATTGGCTTGATGAACCCACATGCCCAGGTGACGCATTTCAATGGTCAAAAAGGAAGACTCCCTGGATATTCAAACCAGATGTTCACAACGAACACAAACGCAATCGAAATAAAATAGTGTGAGAGGAAGATATTGACGAATACATGAAGTGAAGGTCGGAAAGGGGTATGCCTAACTCCATTTAGATGTACTGATGTAAACGCATGATACGGCGTATGACTAATCTGCACCAGCGTATGAACGAGCGCGTGTGTAAGTAAAAGATACCCGTCCATTAGGCAGAGGGTGGGTGAAAGGTGGTCATGTAATGCTAAGCCGCTGAGCATGCTCAATCGATCATGGGACAATGTGTGCACAGCAGTGTGGACAACATGTATTACAGACGTGATAACCCAAGGTCCGCTTATAGGGATTCCGAACACAGAACAATGTCAACACCCACCGGCGTGCTTGTCAGTGGATATCGAACAAATGAAGCCCTCACAGCAGGGGATAGGGCCATGTATGTATAGTGTCGGCACAGCACACATGTGCATGGGCATATACCGCTTACGAAGTTTACACGAATGTGCGCATCGCGGCACGCATCCCACGTAGTAGGGGTGACTATGTCAATTATGTAATGCAAAGCTGTCGCTAGATGGATATGTTCAGAAATCATAGACAGTACTTCACAGGCATAGAAATGCATGATGGAGGATGGCCTATCGCTAATGTACATAAACAAGATATGTATGGCCTGCGTAACATATGGGACAATGTAGTAGCAGAATAGGTACCCAAAATGGAGGGAACAAGGTAACCATGTCCAAACGCTCCATAGCAGGTGCAATGTGTGCTAATACACGATGTCCTGCAGGGTCACGTAAAACACATGTGCAATGTACACAGTAGTGTCACCCCCATGGTAGTGGGTGTCCACAGGAACGGCAGAAGTGGATGTCAACTGTGGTGTCTATACAGTACTCCGGGGGCCTGTGGTGGTACCATGGGTCTGTGTCACCCTACCAGCAAGGGAGCTATCACATGACTAGTGACACAGTGTGCCCCTGTGGATGTGTACAGGACCTCATGTCCCACAGTGCACGGTGTGTGTCCAGTCTGTGGATGTCACATGGACGCCTGGTTGAGCAATGTGGTATGGTGCACATGCAGGGACTGCTCCTCCCCACCCTGCCCACTGCAAACGCCTAAGTGTAGTGAGTACTACATGCATCAGTACTGCGGAGAACATGGCCCATGGCAGAGTGAGATTACACCCCTGTGTTAGTGGTGGCGCAGGTGAGTACAGATAGGCTACATGACTGTCATTTGCATGCTGTCAACTGTCTGAGCCGGGTAGAGATCACAGCATGACTATACTGAGACATGTAATGTTGTATCCATTGTGTAAGGTACACCACACATGTGTTATTGTAACACTGCCCGCGGTACATGTGTGGCGATGGCAGGTACAAGGGCACCCTGCGTATCAGGCTAGACAGGACGGGTCCAGAAATGCGTGGTCCTGCACATGTGTACCCACGCCATGGTGGAATATGGCAACCACAGCACCATAAGTGGGGCATGTGTACATCAACCATGTACAACGCGGATATGCATGTATAGGGACAGTATCCATGTGATACAACACACCGCATGACTGTCACTATGCGCAAAGGTGATGTGTGGTGCACTATGTGCGATGTAACTGATGCAATGATATCTACATGATATATGCCCTGCCACACTGACACCTGTATGGTTGTTAGCAATATGAGTAGGATGAGCTAGAATGCTGCGAGGTATGTAGATGTGGTATATGTAGGCATGGACAATACTGTGTGACAGCAGGTAGTATCAACGTGATGCAAATACTGAGCATGAGGACATGTCTGAGGACTGTGCAATGTCACACCGGTCCCTGACTTGTTGTGAAGTAGGCATGATATGCCTGCACCACTGTGTGACCTGTACAGGAGGCACATGGCGTGAACATCCCAGACATAGGGTGCACGTATGGCGTGATGCTGGATGTACATTGGCAAGAGCATAAAGTGGAATGGCGCTGAAGGGCAAAGAGCCGGATCATGTCTGATGTGATACCTCTGTACCACCCCAACCACCCATGCAATAGTATGACAGGTGGGTCAGCATGAGATGTGGTGCTGCATGTGGCTATTATAAGCCCAACAAGCTGTGCCAGTAAAGGCATGCAGGTAGTCAATGAGTGTGTGAAGCATGTATGTCAAGATGTTGCCCAGTGCCATACTGAATGTATCTAGTCATGGGTGTACAAATGCAGCCCCATACGCATGCGGTAATGCAGTACCACCCACGTGTAGTGTGATAGATGTGGTAGTGTCGTGGTCAGGGTACACAACGACATGAATGGACTAGCAGTCAATACGCAGTGTGCTGCTGCAGAGACATGTAACAGCCAGGCTGGGCGTGGATACAACAACTGGCGGTGGATTGAGGTGACATTGGGACTGTGTTCCCGGACATAACATGTGCATGGTAAGTATATGTAGGGCGTGTCCACAGGGTTAATACAATGTCCAGCCAAGGATTGGAACCTGTAGAGGAGTGAGAGTGTATTGTTGGTAGTTACCCCATTGGCAGGCACGATGCCAGCAACATCTGTGTTGGCAATGCTCTGCATGACTGTAAAGGTATGCTGCATGGAATGTGGATGTAGTCAAACAGCAGAGACATACCACCACACTTGGGCATGAGGGGCCCCACTGCAATGTCTGGCAGTCATGTGTAGGTAGCTAGCTGTGGAGTATGTGATGCACCATGAGGACACACCATGACTGTCAAGTGACACACACCACACACAGGTGAACATTACGCAACTATCGCGGCAACAGCCTGCACACATGTGCCCATACAGCATGTGTGCATGGAACAGGAATACCACTGTATGGCGCCCAGAAAAGGCGCCAGTACCACCATGTCTCTGTGTGGAATAGCATGGTCCCTACCAGTGTGTAAATGTAGCAGAAGTGCACTGTGATCAGTGCTAAAGGCATAGGTAACGTAACGACTGTCTCATCGTGACGGGTGCCATGCCATCAACTACCTCTGTCAGTGGATGTCAATAATACCGGCTGTAGAGGTATGTACCATGCATGCTGCTATGGTTGCGTTTAGGTGGCTAGCAGGGATGAGAAGCATGGATGTTCAGCAAACAGAGGGGATGTGTGTAGGCACAGTAGCACACAGACACATGGAGGTTTGCGCATGCCGAGGGTAGTGTAGGTATGGTATGTGTCGCGGTAATGTGTCACCCAGCTATGCGCGCACTGCGCTGCGTTCAAGCATACGTGGGTACATGGGAGTCCATACTAGGAAGGGCGTGGTTGTTGTCAATACATAGCAGTAGCAACTGTCCTAGGTGCAATGTGTACAGTATGCCAACATGACCAGCATGTAACCTGTGGTGTACAGTGTATTCACTGTCGCACGGTCACAATGTAATGAAGCGGCTCACAAATATGGGTATCTGAACATGGATTACCTATGATGCAATGTGTCCTGGGAATATACAGTATGTGTGTAAATCACTGTGTGGTGTGGGAACCACCCACCCGTGTGTTGCAGTCCAGGTATGTGCCTGGGAGGTATGATCTGTGTACAATCTGGACTAGCAGGTGTGCCGTGTAGGGCATGGATGCAGGTCCCAGGCACTGCAGATAAATGACATGTGTGCTGTACTGTGTGTGCAGTGCTTGTGTACAGTACAGTGGAGGGTGTAAGCATTGTCACACATCACTGCATGCTGTGCCTACCTGTGACAGCCCTGCCGGAGACAGACATGTGACACCGCTGCACAGGCAGCATAGCATGTGAAGATGTACATGTGGGCTGCACACCTTAGGCAGATGTCCACAGGTCATGTGTGCCACGGTAGTGTGGTTGAACACGACTATCAGACAGGACAAACACCACATGCCTGCATAACTACAGTATGACCATAGTCAACAGTCCCAGTGACAGAGTAGGCCAATGTACACTATCCCTGTGTGCAGACCACTGGCTACTGGACACCTGGCTAGACACACACACCCGAGGGTTAATTCACCATTGAGCCATCACACGACCCAGTCCATGTGGGCTGTACAATGTCATCACAGGGTGGTCACAACAGCAGGTGGCAGGCAGACACGGTGTACCAGGTGATGTGTCATGTGTGCATATGTTGACTAGCACAGCCGCTCACATGTTCGCAACATACTGGTGCACGATGTATACTGTTACATGATGTATGGAACTGCACTGTCACCCACTACAGGGCCATCTGACACAGGTGTGTTGTGACAGGTGTAGCCCATGTTTGCACAGGATACACACCGCTGTTGTAGGCAGCCATGCTGGTGGCTACCAGTGATATATGCAGTGGTCATACAGACATACCGTACACAGTGTTCATGCAGGAATGTCCATTGTCGTGGATGATGTGCTGCTATGTGAATGTAGGTGTGTGCTGTGAATGTTACACATCCAGAAGACACCATCTAGTGCAGTCATGGTTGTCAACACCTGTACACACATCCACAGCAGTCAGAACCCAGTCCTGACAATGTGTGTCAGTCACCCTTGTACTGTGTGACATATGTGCACATGGCGGAACACCTCCCACTGTCATCTAAGCTGGCTACATGATGGCTGGTATGTGCTGTAGAAATGTACAATGCTGGTAGCCCAATGAAGTACCTGGAATCAGACACAGTATGCTATGTCAGCCATGTAAACCATGCACAACAATGACCGCCCAACAGACACAAACAATGCATTGACACATGGAACATGTGCACATGACAACCCCCAATGAGGTATGTTGCACATATTGATGTACAATTGTCATCTATGGCCATAGCATGGATGCAGACACACATACTCCACAGGTAGTACCATGTGATGTAGGTAGGGGCATTGCTCATGTAATATGTCACAGTAGTTGCAGACACATGTCCCGCATAGCCGCCATGTAGGGGTAGCTGTGGTATGTGACTGCTGGACATGCCCGTATAAATGACCATGTCCCACAGGAGATGCATGTGTGTACCACATGTGAAGCATTGTCAACAAGCTGTGATGTGTACGGCTGCCGGTGTACCTGTGTGACATTGTCTGTGATGGGTGCAAAGGCATATAGTATCAGACATGCCCACAAGCCCCACATAGGTGCATAGCCTGAACATACAATACAAGGAGTGTGTGGGATGATAGCAACCCACAGGAGGAGATGGGTATGGACGGCAGCCCACAACCACATGTGTGTGTACGGTACCGTGTTCACGGCCACGACACATGAGCATCTGAGAGGCTAGTGTTACAGCTGTACAGGGTTGCATGCATATATGTTCAGCAACATCCCTGTGTGTCCCACCACTGGCCTGTGGACCAATGGACACCAACCAAATGTGCAGATATGAGATGTGCACAGCACATCACAGATGCCTACTGTAGAACAGGCTTACCGTGTAGACATGTGCACAGTAGGTCTGCGCCAGCTGCAGTCAAACATGTAATGTGCTGAACCACACCAATAGTCCAGGCCATGCCACAGATGGACGTGCATGCATCTGTGTATGTATGGCTGTGAATGTCTCCAGCATAGCAATATAGCTGTGTCACTGTTGTGAACAACAATATGAATGGGTTATATGTGTGAGGGGTGCGTCATACGCGTATGGTCTGATCGACGATACGATCAGTGACCCTGCTATGTGAACATCCCTGTCCCCACACATCGATACCTATGCTGTGCCCACCACCACATCCACAGACGGAGGGCTGGTGGTGCGTAGTGCAGCAGCAGACATGGGGTGGCAGCAGGCACTGGATGTACACATATGTGGTACCCACATCAGTGCAGGCAACCATCCATGTGCACGGGATAACGGTGTGTGTCCACATACAGCACTGTGTTGATCAATATCCCAGCACATAGCACCTGCCAGGGTTACAGTGTATGCATGGATGTGTGATACCTGCATGCACCAGACACAGCCTCAGCAAGCAGCGCAGCATACCGCTTGAGGCCAGTGTCCACACCATGGCGATAGACATGTTGAATGTCCATATACACATAGCAATGACATATGGAATGGACAGCCACCCTGCCAATATTGTAAACCCCCAGGTGGATCACAACCCAGTGCCATGTATGTGGCATACCCTGCCATACCATGCAGACCTGCCCAGCAAGGCTGCATGAGCTATCACAGTCCTACATGGTGCAATGGACAAAAGGCACTCTCACTATCAACCATACACAGCAGTAATGTGGCGGTGATGCACCCTGTGGGTGTCACAGGTGCTGTGTGATGCTCTGGACAATGTGTGTGTGTACATGCTATGCATGGCCTGCCCGCTACTGTGTCATGGTTACACATTGCCCTATGTCTATCACATGTGCAACACAGGTGAGCTGTGGCAAGTTGTCCAACACCCGCACAGTGCTGTGTGGATGCACATGGCACAACACATGCATGTGCAGGTGTCCATGTGTATGCGTACAGTGCCACTGCTGATGTTCACAATGGCTACAGACGTGATGTGTACTGACATATACACAGCCGCCCAGGTGAACAGCAGCACCAACGGCCACATGGGGACCTATGCCAGTGATATGGACACAGGTGCAGCCAGGTACACATGTCCACAGCTGGCTAACATCTACATGGTGCGGTACAGTGTGATGGGGTGGCAAACAGATATGATGTGACACACACTGCTCAATGGTGTGAAGCCAACACATCGGCTGTGTCACTGCCACGATGCCTTTCACAGATTACTGTGCAGATGTCATACTTGTCATAGCAATGTATCTCCAACAGTATGCCAGCACAGCAGTGTAAATGTGACCTGCCACCATCATTATGTCTTACAGATAATGCCATGATCCCGGCTTCCTGCATTCAGTCGACAGGAGGAGGAGGTGATCATACCATACCTCCATACTAATCATGACATGTTATTTAGTCATGTGCCACAGCAGGCACAGGAATGACAGGAGATGTGGGAGGAGATGTGCAGGAGGGTGAACAGCCTGGGCGGATACAACCGCACTTATCAGCAGATCCGCAGGCACTGCACAGACCTGATCCGGCATGCAAGACAGCGTGCCGCTGCAATCGCCAGACAGCAACGTGGGACAGGTGGTGGGCCACCAACCCAGCCCCCACTCACAGCCACGGAGGAGCTCCTAGCCAGTCTGGGGACACCCACGGAACAACACGCAGAAACCCATGCGTCCATCGTGGAGGTGGGTGTCTCCCGAACTGTGAGCTTGAGCCGCATGGTAAGTCAGGGTTGCATGTTTGTATGATAAGTGACGGGGTGGTGTCATAGTACAACACATAATATAGCCATACATGCCAGGTATATGGTTACACAAGACGATACTACAGTATGCTATGTTGTGTTAGCAGTCATGTGCATAGCACATGCTAACTCACAGATGCATGATGACATGCACACTGCTGACTGTGGCTTATAGTAATGGATAATGTGTATATTTTGTGTCATCCCTTTACAGGTATGTTCATGGTCACAAACACAAGGGTCTGTTGCAGGTAAGTCTGTTGCTAGTCAAAGGCATGATATGGTGTATTGATATTCCCCATGTGTCCAGGCATGACATGCACACCTGTGTGTGCCCCAGTCACGGTATACAGGTTGCACCACCCGGCACACACACACCACCCATGTACAGTAGATACAACCATTAGCGAGAGTGGCATGAGACCACACCACCTATTGGTGTGTTACGTGCATTCAGCTATGCATACAATGGTGTAGGTGTTCCACAATGGCTGCATGTGTAGTATGCATCGGTATGCATCTGCATCTGCATGCACACAGTACCACATAGTGAGCTGTGATCTTGCCAGAGCACAGGTGTTACCAATGTGACCTATGCCCCTGCATCGGTGCACACGCAGACATGGCACATGCCATGTCCCATGCACGTGGATGTCTAGCTGCAACATTGTCACACCATGACATGACCTATGCACGACATAGCAGACATCCACACTGTCTGCATATCTGTAGGGAATGTGACACCTTACACTGGTATGGTTGTATGTCACATGGGCCACCACAGGGCCATGTGCACGATGTCCACCACACACAATTGTCAATGACCCAGACAGACAAGGCCATGGTCGATACCTACAGGCATGTTGCCACACAGTACATCCACAGTGGGTAGTCACCGTTGCACCCTGTACACACATAGTGGGCTCATCTCTGTAGTGGCCCCCCTGGACATCTGATGTAGTACACCATTGACATGGAATGCCTCTCCACAGCTACTACAGGTGCCTCCAATATCCACCACATACGTGCTGCTGAGCGGCTGAACTGACTTACAGACATGGCAATGTAATGCATCCAGGTCACGCATCACACAGAAACATAACTGTGTCCTGCTACTGTGCAGTGGCACAGTGCCCGCACTCCACACTGTACAGCTATGTACACAGCTCACACCAACCGCACCTGCACAGACATCCCTGTTACCCATACATTGTATCTGTAGACTGTACACATAACACTGCACCATGACAGCCATTGTGATGTGGTGCATGCGGTGGGACACCATCGTCACATGTCCACATGATACCACACATGTTTGCGGTGTACATGACATAGTGTCGGCAGACATGTGTACTGTCAACTCGCCGCGGCCACACGGTGTATCACGGTGATGCATGCAAACTACCATGAATGTGTGTACTGCATGCCTAGTAAAAGACACCTGCCTGTTGTACTGTTCCCACCAGGGCAATGTGCATACTGCCACTAGGAATGTCTGGTCTACATTCACTGGTCTGTGGTGTGTGAATGCTGCATGCCACCTGCAATATCACATGCATGATGTCTGTGTGTGTGTGTGTGTGTGTGTGTGTGTGTGTGTGTGTGTGTGTGTGTGTGTGTGTGTGTCTGTATTGTAACTGACGGTATGCCTTTGTATTGACAGGTGCTGTAGGTGAGTTCCCTCCCGCGGTCCAGCTGATGCTAGTGTCCCCACAGATACTAGTGGTGATGACCATGTGCATGAGGCACAGGCAGGGTCGTCACAGGCAGACACTCTGCCATTGGAGAACATCACACTTACGACCCTTCATCCCTGAACATGGTTCGATGCCGACATACCCCAACACCGCTGCCCATAGATGACGGTCAGTCAGCGCCTGCTGGCACCGAGCAGGAATGTGGTGGCTGCAGAAGGTGTGGGTACACACGATACTGCCTCTGTAATAACTGGTGCAGTGCCACGCAGGCATCTGGCAGGTGCTGCTCAGGGGAGCACCGCTAGACATACACCTGCCGACAGGTGCAGCAGCTGGTATAACCAGACGCATGTTCCAGACTGTAATGGCGGCGCAGGCACGGCCAACGGCAGAACCAGGAAGGGCAGAGGCTGCAGAGGTCTGCAATCCGCTCCTTGAATGACAACATCCAGGCATTGGCGAATGCCCAACAGGATCTTCCCGATGTTCTGGATAAAAGATTGGGTGAGATGGCTGGTATCCCCGACCAAGGCATGGCCAGCCTTGAGCATGGGCTGTCCATGCAGGAACACCAGGTAGGGGTGAGGCATAGGGCATGGGCGAGGGCCAGCAACACCACTTGGTGCAGGTCAGCGTGCAGGCGTGCCACCTCCCATGCCCACCCACCCAGTGCTGGTAGCAGCAGCAGTGCAGCTGCTACTACACCGACCACACCTGGACAGAGCACGCCACGTCGACGTGGCCCTGACGCCCCGGCGTGGCACGCTTCCAGCGGACATGTGACATCGGAGAGTGGACTGTCTGTACCTACACCCGGTCGCGTCTGCTCGACCCCAGGCAGGCACGGGTCACGCCGCAGGCGGACACAGTGAGCCATAACACCTGCACTGTACAGTCTGGGGCTGTACCCCGTGTAGGCATCACAGATGACTGAACTGTGTACACACAAACCCACACACAGCAAACACGACTGTAGGGCTCCACCACACCCACATGCAATGTACACAGACATGCCCAGTCAATGCACAGGCCCTTACACACACACATGATGTCATCCATTGGTACAGCCCATGCCTGTGGCACACATATCACCCTGTGCATATGATGAAGTCTCTGCCGCATAACTGTGAGCTACACCATCTGTGCATGGTTATGCAAACATATTCTGATGCACAGGGTGGACAAGATAGTGCGAGGTGTATGTGATACCTGTGTCCGCATAGTACGTGATGTGTATGTTGTGGTGTGTGTGTATGGCTGGTGACAGGTGTGTATGTGATGTGGGTTGTGCACTGACATCATGCAGCAGACATACCATGCAGGACAGGTGCAGCATTCATTGATCTGTGTACACAGTATGTGTGGTGGTTACATGTGTAGCACCATGTTGGTTCAGTTAACCCGTATGACAATGATGGTGTACTTGCATGTGCCTACTGGGAGCACTGTAATTAGTTCCCCACGTAGTCGTGGGTACCTACAGGCATGTCTGGCAACATCTGCATAGCACAGGTACCCGCACTGCATGGACCCCTACATAGGAACATAGGTGCACATGTACATAACAGGGTATGTGCCCTACGACATGTGTGGACCTAGTATGACTGTGTGTGGCTGCTAACACCCCAGGATGGGGATGCCACATCCATCAGTCCCCAGTCCCCGTCCAGCACTGACACACAGATGATGCCTGGCGATAACTATATCCACACATCCACATGTCATTATTACTCCTGGACGAAGGCAGTCAGTGCCTTTCTTCACATGGGCTGGCACCTCTACGTGTTGTAGGGGTCTCCGCCGCTGACCCTGTTCCCCAGCACGCCACACTCATCTTGTGGTGATGTGTGACAGTCGCTTCTGTGCCCGTGGTTTGCCTGGAGCCCAGGAAGTGGAATATGCCCATGTCACCCAGGTCAGACATGGCCGTGTATGCCAGGCACAGATCACCACAGAGCAGTTGTGCTGTGAAGGTTTACAGCCGGAGTCCCCTTGGTCGTGCAGCTTGTGACACATGTCCTAGCACCGTCATTCCCGCCTTGTGTAACGTTTGCGGTCCTTCCGAGTGCTGCAGGCGTCAGGTTAGCTACAGGCCAGATGTGCCAATGTACGCAGTCATTGCTCTGGTGTGTGATGTGTACAGGGGTACAATGAACACCCCTGATGTTGATGCGATTACTTCCAGACCAGGAGGCCACAGTGGAATGTCTTCACACCCACATTGCCATTGTGTGTGTTGACAGATGGTAACGACAGGTGTCGTAGCCATTTCCATGAACATGTCCACCATCTGGAATGGCTTACCACCTACATGTGACATTGGGCCGAACATGTCCTTCACACTGGGTAGGTCTGCACCTTCTCTGGCATGTAGTAGCAGGCCATGGCTCTGGCACCAGTTATCCATGTCTATGACGCCCTAGGTGGATGTCCGTGTCACATGGGGTGTTGTGTATGGTGGCCGGTGCGTAGTCATCTGCATACCTTGTCTGCCACAATCCCCCTATGATTGCATGCACATTGGAAGGTCGAATGCCATATGGCAGGGGGCCCAGGACTGAGCCCTGTGGGCCTCCACTGGAGACCAGGTATGAGTGTGACAAGGCACCAGGAACACCAACCCTGTGTGGTGTGACCTCCAACCTTCTGAGAAGCATCGGGTGACATATGTCCACACATGTATGCTGGCGAGCCTTTCCATGAGTCCCATGTGTAGTGTGCTCTGAACGCTCCCACCAGGTCATGGTACTGTGCACAAACCCACGTATCCCCATCAATGGCCTCGGTGACCACTCCAGACAGGACGAGCAGGTTCAGGAGGCAGGATCCGCCCTTGACTATGTTGTTGTGGGTATGTTCCGGTATTGGCTGTACACCGCTGTCTGTATCCATGGGCACCTGTATGGACCTCCCCACAGCTTTGCAGACAAGGCTTGTCAAGCGGATAGGGTGTGGCTGTCTACAGTCCATAAGAGCACTACCCTGGCATAGTGGGACCACAGATGCCATATGCCATCCATTGGGGACATAGCCCATAGTAAGGCTAACATGACACAGTGGCCGCATGTGTGGGCCGAGGCCCTCAATGAGGATGCTAGCACACAGCCAGGGACACCATCGGTGCCCATTGGTGCTGTGTCAACCGCCATAAAGATATGGGATCACTCCAGGCCATATGAGATGTTTTGGAGGCTACACTCTGGTGGGATGGATATGTCCTCTTGGGGGTGGGATGTATGCATGGAACATGTCCGCTGGTTTGCAGACAATGTCTGTGGGTGCAGTGACCGTTGTACCATTCTGGACCATTTCCAGCCAAGTCTGTGTGCCCCCAACCATGTCCTTAACACAGTTAAGGAAGGCCCTATGGTTGTCTCATGTGCCCTCTGCAGTACCACTCCCACAAGCGGCCGTGGATGATTGTATGTGGCCGTATGGTGACGCCTGCATGAATGGGAGATGGTTTCCTGGTATTGACATTGCTCTGTCATGTATTAGCTCCAACTGTTGATGTACAGCTAGTCAGTGGCTGGGGTCCACCACACCATGTGCCTACCTGTGGTGGACAAGGTCCTGATGTTATCATGTTTGCCTGTTGCAGACATGCATGTGGGTGCTCAGAGAATGCATTCGTTAGGCGGTTGCCGGTCTGGCCTGGGTTCAACACTGGCATGGAGGACTTGTAGGGTACCACACCGTCGTATGATGTGTGGTTTGTTGTGGAGAGGTCATCACTTAGGTCCCCCATGCCGGTGTTGGTTACAGGATGTGGATGACCAGTGGATCCACTATACAGTCTGGCATCACCATTGAGGGCTGTATATCCTGTGTGGGGCATATCCTCACCATGTGTGATGGGCAGAACTGTCAGACACCCCCCCTAGTATGTATGGTGCATGGCTGTTTAACAGTGGCCAGGTGTGAGAACACCTGTGACCGGTGGCGTAGTGTGTTGTGCCATGGCTAATGTTCCCAGTCTATGTATGGGTGGTTCATGTCACCCAATACGGTGCTGTTGTGAGAGCATGCCCACTCACCAGTGTCCTCAGGACATCTGTGCAGGTAGCCTGTGTTTGGGAGGGTTGTCTGTAGCATGCAACAAACTGTAGGCCAGTCCTACACATGGTTAATTGCACCTAGATATTCTCGGCAACGGCCATGTCTGTGGCATGGCCGGGTTGCTGTTGAGTGGCTGGACACACACGACGGTCCACATTCCGCCACCCATGCCGTCGCACCATGTGTATGCATGTCTGCTCTGTGCCGACTCTGTCTGAGCATGCCCAGTAGGCAGCTGTGTAGATAGACACAGCACAGTGCACACCGCGCCTACCGCAGTTATACCGGTGCATGCCTGTATCCCTTTGCAACGGCCACGTCTGTGGCATGGCCAGGTTTCTGTTGTGTGGCTGGACACACACGACGGTCCACATTCCGCCACCCATGCTGTCGCACCATGTGTATGCATGTCTGCTCTGTGCCGAGTCTAAGTGTCTGAGCATGCCCAGTAGGCAGTGATGTACTGATCAGTAGTTACTTGGTATTCCCGACTGCAGCACTAACGCAGTTACTGCACGACCTTGGGATGGTAACAGGCCGCGTGACTGCGCATGACTCTGACCTAACTCCCGATCGGGCGATTGCCTCTGCAAATGATACCACCCACGTAGGGGTATGCCTCCTGACAGCGCCTGCTCAGTAAACTCGGTAGCGCGCTCTGTAAATGCTTCATACTGTAGTGTGTTCATGTAGATAGGCGAGGTTCGCCTCCCATCCCTTCCGTGTGTGTGTGTGTGTGTGTGTGTGTGTGTGTGTGTGTGTGTGTCTGTGTCTGTGTGTTTCCAGCTGCCTCTGCATTAACATGCTTTTAGGCGCCCGCAACACAAATCTTGGCTATTGCCAACTATTGTCTTGCGGGTGATGTCACCAGCCTACAAGTATGCCTCTGACAGCGCCACTTCAGTAAACTCGGTAGCTGCTCTGTAAATGCTTCATACTGTAGTAAGTTCATGTAGATAGGCGAGGTTCGCCTCCGCCCTTCCGTGTGTGTGTGTGTGTGTGTGTGTTTCCAGCTGCCTCTGCGAATGAACATGCTTTTAGACGCCCGCAACACATACCGTGGCTATTGCCAACTATTGTCTTGCGGGTGACGTCACCAACCTACAAGTATGCCTCTGACATCCGTCCCTTCAGTAAACTCCGTAGCTGCTCTGTAAATGCTTCATACTGTAGTAAGTTCATGTAGATAGGCGAGGTTCGCCTCCGCCCCTTCCGTGTGTGTGTGTGTGTGTGTGTGTTTCCAGCTGCCTCTGCGAATGAACATGCTTTTAGACGCTCCGCAACACATACCTTGGCTATTGCCAACTATTGTCTTGCGGGTGATGTCACCAGCCTACAAGTCTGCCTCTGACAGCCTGTTCAGTAAACTCGTAGCTGCTCTGTAAATGCTTCATACTGTAGTAAGTTCATGTAGATAGGCGAGGTTCGCCTCCGTCCCTTCCGTAGGTGTGTGTTTTGCTTTCACAACTTTTTCTGAGAAAGCAATTTAATTGTTCACAATCAACAATGTGATATTTAAAATCTTGTTAAGACTCACATTGTTGATTGTGAACATTCTTAGACTTTGCTTTTTTCTGCAGATGTTGTGGAAACAACGAAAACGCTGCATGTTTTAATAAACTGTTTAAATGTTACGTAAGACTTGTGTTGTGTCGAACCACGGGACTATTCTTGCCGCAGGTTGCTGGTTTGTTTGTGTTTCATAGTACAATATCATGTAATACGGTGTTCATAGTATGCTTTCTGTGATGTTGACGTGTGTGTTTCGTTAGCAGTGCGTCTGTGCTTTCTATGCTGCGGCTACATGTTCATTGTTCGCATAGAAAGTGACAAATGGAAGTGTAAGGGTGGACATTTAATGCTTGGATACGTCCATGTTATGTGTAAGTCTCACGGGGCCTACGGGTGATAGCGCATACATGTCTATGAAGTACCTTTGGATACCATATGCGACGTGTCGTGACTAAATGTTTAAGTTGACTGTTCCATCTACCTATGTGTGACATGGTTTGTGGCCATAGGGTGCCAGCAAGTCTTTCCTGTTCATTGGGTGTTTGCCATGGTCTATTGACATCAATCCTATTAATTCACCGAAGGATGTCTTTCATTGGTGGGAACGCCATAGTTTGACCATCGTATGTCATTCCCAGCAGACGTTGAGATTGTGCCATTGGTATGTTTACACAGGTCACCCATCTGTTCCACTGTATAGAAGTGTGTGATCCCCATTGATGTGCTGGCAGATTGAGTGCTGTGTACGCCGGTATCTGCCCAGCGGTCTGGCTTTGTATGGGGAGTGTCTACTGTAGTCCCTATCTGTATTTCCTGGGTTATGCCTTGCAACAGCTGTGGGATTGCCCCAGGTTTGCAGCTATGGGTGCCATTTTGGCCGTACGTTTGTCCATCCATGGAACTGCCTACTGACACTAGTATAGGGCTGTAAACATTTCACAGCTGCATTCTCCATTTCCGTGGATGATTGGCATTATTATTATGAGTAACGATATGTTATGCCACGCCCGCACACGGGCGGGACAACGAATCATCTGCCAATCCACACCGACACCCATTTTGCATACCCACGATCCCATGTCTGCAACCCTCGACAGTACCCTTGCACA
The DNA here is from genome assembly GCF_019279795.1 of Protopterus annectens. Taxonomy (NCBI): domain Eukaryota; kingdom Metazoa; phylum Chordata; order Ceratodontiformes; family Protopteridae; genus Protopterus; species Protopterus annectens. Next base: position 497,514,968 of record NC_056736.1, read on the forward strand.
CCCTTCATGTGTGCGGAAATGGGATGTGAACGCACGTATGGACGCAGCAGCCTGGGGAGTCCTATTCATATGTCCTGCATTTCATGGACGGTTGTCATCACCCTTGAAGATGCTTGTGGTGCATATATCTACCTGTGCCGTAGTCACGGCTGTCACCTCTTCTGGTTCACACTATGCTGCCCACACTTACTTAAGGAGAAATTTTTGGTCCTGCAATGGACACCGATGTGCATATGTAAAGTGTAGAACATGTTGGACTGTGTCCATTCGGCCAGTGGGTTTGACTGCCGCCGTATGTTCCCCAGTCCCGGATGTCTGTCTGCCTACCCATATTATGTAGTGCTACGGAACCCGTGTCCTTCCACAATTTACCCATATGGTGTTACTGTAGTACTGCAGGTTGGCAACGGCTTTAAGTAATCCTCAGAGGTACCATTGTGAACTATCTGCCACTGTATTGTCATTATAACACAGCCGGTACATGTAGAACCTATTTATTCATGACAGTATGTTATTTATGTGTGGGAACACCATATTTTAACCATAGTATGACCTTCCTAGTTGACGTTGTTGGTGTGCCATTAATATGTGTTCCACAGGTCGCCCGTATGTTCCGCCGAGTGGAAGCGGGTGATCCCCACATACTTGCTAGCACCTTGGCTGCTGTGTATGCCGGGATTCGCACGGCAGGATGGATGTCTACGGGGTGTGTCTACTGTTGTTTCCATCTGTATTTCCTGTATTATGCCTTACTACGGCTGTGTGATTGCACCAGGTTTGCTATTATGGGTGCCATCTTGTCCGTACGTTTGTCCATCCTTGGGAAATGCCTACTGGACACTGGTGTAGGGCTGTACCCATTTCACAGCTGCATGTAGCATTCTCCGGTGGATGGTTGTCAGTATTGGTGGGTGGTAAGGCATGTTCTGTACCCACATCCTCCCACGGGCGGACAATGGATCATCTGCCAATCATCTCCAACACCCATTTTGCACACCCACGATCCCATGGCTGCAACCCTCGACAGTACCCATAGCAAATCCTCTATGTGTGCTGGAATGGGATGTGGACGCACATCTGTGGACTCGACAATCTGTGGATTTCTGTGCATATGTCCCGAATTTCATGGACAGTTGTCATCAACCTTGAACACGCTGGCGGTGCATATATGTAGCTGTGCCGTAGTCACGGCTGTAGTTCATCTTGGTCTTCCGCTTGCACCCAGTTGGCGTTGCAAAAGGAAAAATTTTTGGGTCCTACAATGGACACAAATGTGCATATGTAAAATGTAGAACATGTTGGGCTGTGTCCATCTGGCCAGTGGTTGTGACCGCTGCTGTATGTTCCCCACTTGCGGATGTCTGTTTGACTACACATATTATGTTGTGCTACGAAACCCATGTTCTACTACGATTAACCCAAATGGTATTGATGTAATGCTGCAGGTTGGAAAGTGCTTTAAGTAATCCTCAGAAGGCCCAGTAGGACATATACGTCACTGTATTGTCAATATAAAACAGACAGAACATGCATACCCTATTTATTCATTGAAGCATGTTCGTTATATGTGGGAACGCTAGTGTTGAAACATCGTATGACCTTCGTAGTTGAGGTTGTTAGTATGCCATTAGTATGTGTTCCACAGGTCGCCCATTTGTTCCGCAGTATGGAAGCGAGTGATCCTCATGTTGTTGCTGACAGATCGAGTGCTGTGTACGCCGGTATTCGCACGGCGGTCTGACTTTGTATGGGGAGTGTCTACTGTAGTCCCTAATGTATTTCCTGTGTTATGCCTTACTGCAGCTGTGTAATTCCACCAGGTGTCCAGTTATAGGTGCCATCTTGGTCGTACACTTGTCCATCCTTGGGAATTGCCTACTGGACACTGATGTAGGGCTGAACACATTTTACACCTGCTTTTAGCATTACACAGTGGATGCTTTGCATCCTTAGTGGGGACTAAGGCACGTGCTATACCCACAGCCCTCCCGCTGGGCGGGACAACGGATTATCTGCCAAACAACACCGAGCCCCATTTTGCATACCCAGGATCCCATGGCTGCAAACCCCCACGGTACGCATTACACATCCTTCATGTGTGCGGGACTGGGATGTGGACGCACTTCTATGGACACGACAATCTGGGGATTTCTGTTCATATGTCCTGCATTTCATGGTCAGGTATCATCAACCTTAAACACGCTGGTGGTGCATGTCTAGCTGTGCCGTAGTCATGGCTGACACTCTGTCTGGCCGATCTCAACGAGTCGAAGGTGTAAACGCAACTATTTTTGGAGTCCTACAATGGACACCGATGTGCATATGTAAAGTGTAGAACGTGTTGGACTGTCACCATCTGGCCAGTGGTTTTGACTGCCACTGTATGTTCCCCAATCGTGGATGTCTGCTTGACTAGCCATATTATGTATTACTTGGCCTATCTATATCCACGTGCCAGTAAGCGGAAATACAGCAAACCTTGCGTCCTGCCCATCTTCATAAACGACATTATTGAACATATATCGGCCAAAACAGACAATGACAAAAACGATAGACTCCACAGTCAAACGATACTGAGCTCTTTCACCTACTAACATGGGGCATCGCGAGCATGAAATGCATTACATAGTTGTCCCTTATACACTTCCTTCAGAGTCAGTTTAAAGTCAAATAATTAATAAACCTGCTCATAGTTAAGTGGACAGTGCTACAAGTCTTGATTATAACGTGTCATATACAAATCAGTGTTGCATACATTACTTCATGGAAACAGTAATACGACAACAATGTGTTAATATAAATACAATATTGGTCAATACAATCAGTATCTTGAAACATAGTTGATAATTGTTGTGAGTAAACCTTCGAATGTAGTGTGTTGATCAGGATATTTTATATCAATGTGTATAATTGTAGCATTACGATTCCAAAGCATGGAATCAGTAAGTACTATTTAAGCATATATTTTACAATTATGAATGTAAATGAGTGGAGGACACATCCTTAACCTTCCCTGCTTCCAGTGGATCACACACGCACACGCACACCGCATTTCCTAATTGTGGGTTACGCGCAGGCGTACATGCATATCCGTATTCTGTTTATATATGTTTACTGGGTCTGTGTGGTTACGTGTTTTGTGTTAGTTGCGACTATTCCGCAACATATGTCTGATCCAGTTGACGGACGGTGCAGAACGCACTTACAACTTTATACATGTAACAGTCTTTGCAGCATGGACGATTACGCATACGCTCACATCTATATGTTCCATAGTCGTAATTCAAACGTGGCTGCATTCACGCTTGCCAGTTACTGTGACTACTACACGTTCGCTCTTCGGTGTGCTTAATATGCATACCCATGGTACTTAAGTACATTTACATATCCCCCGCACTCACGCATCGCCACAGGCATCCATTCTCCTGCTGGGAAAGGTGCGGTACTGCATGTTAAACATTCCTTATTCCCCCTCGCTCATGGCCCAGGATGCATATGTCGTGACCGCAGGGATGTTCAGATGACAGGTGCTTATATCCCCTACGCATACAGGCCTTCGATTGTCAGGGTGTTGCTGTGGTGCTTTGGGTTTGGTCTTGTCCGCCCAGTGTACGGAACTGCCCTGAACATGTACGAATGTTAGATGAGTCACATGGGCACATTTTGTCCGTGTCTATGGTACCATGTCACCCCCCCCCAATTATCCATAACCGTGTGCGCCGATTGGCCGGTGTACCCGTTGTAGATCTTGTTATACTAATTGCACACGGTCTGGTCGAACGGACCTATTTCCATTACTAACCCTCGGTATGTATGACCTGTGTCGCAATATTACATGGGTTTACCATTGCGTGACGGCTTTCACTGAGCCACAGACATGTCCGTTGCTTGGTTTGGGCCGGTTCCGCTGTGCTACACACATTTAACATGGCGGAACAGGTTGAACAGCTCAGCCACGGGGACATCGGGTTCTCCGTCGCTGTTTAGTATTGAATCGCTATGTGGAGTTTGTTTCACAAAGCGAGACAATGTCGACATTGGTAACGGACATCTCAGCAGTACGTCCGCACCGCCGCGGGTGATGTATGTCTGCGTTTGGGCGGTGGACAGGCATTATGCTGTGCCATTATGTCTGTGAATATATGGTTTCTTGCCATAGATGATATGCCATACTAGCAATGACCAAGGCCTGGGTGTGGGTACTGCTGTATTACCCACGGGAAGAATGGCCTTAGGTTAAGTGGTGCCCTAGGCAGAAGTTGCCACCGCAACATCACCCGCTACCCCCCTCCTGGTCTACCTACACCAAACAAAGTCTGGAAAGGTGCCCCGAGTAGAGCAACGCCCTAGACGGCTGCCTACTTGGCCTATGCCTAAGGCCGGCTATGTGTGTGGTCCCTCGGGCATCGGACTCGGGAACGAGCCACGTCTGCCGTGGGTATGTCCAGCATTACCCACATCCAGCCATGGTGTATTGACATGATGTTCCATGTGTACAGTGGTGCCGGTTACCATACATATGCCTTTCTCAAAAGCCGATTTCACACTTCTGAACACTACTGTGGTCTCCTTTAAGGCTCCTGAGCCAGTTGTGAACATCACTCAAACCGCTGAATCACGTACATATGCCTTCCACCAGCACCTACAGGACTGCATGGATCAGGCAATCCCATACAAAACTGAGACTCTTTGTACCACAGACAAGCATGCAGTCTGGTGGACCCCAGCCATGAACAAGCTCTTCAACGACAGGAGGTAGATACTACAAGTTAAAGCGGAATACTTGTAAGGTAACACACCCTTGCTCATTATATGTGAAGAACTACAAGCTGTCACGAAATCATCCAGGGGAAATTCAACAGAGAAATTAACAAGGACTCAACAGACATTCATAAGTTCTTCTTTAGCTATGTTGGACACCTGGGAGGACACTCCCAGATATGCTCAAACTGGGTTCACAATGATGTGAAGATGACTGAACCTACACACATTGCCAGCATACTGGCTGACATGTTCAGTGCTAACATTTCCCCACATGGAGAGTTATCTATACCTGAGACTTGTAGATCCTGGAACATCTGTAACGCACAGGTGGGAAATGCTGTCTCCAAGGCAGTCAACACAGCATCCATGGGACCAGATGGTGTCCCAGCTGTGTACTCCATGAACTCTATTGGGAATTAAACCCACACTTAGGACAGCTGTTTAATCGTAGCCTCACCTCAGGATACGCACTGAGTAGTAGCACAAGGCGCACTGTAGTCACACTTCACATAGATGGTGCCTCCACTGACCCTGGTTATTACCATCCCATTAGCTTGACAAGCCTTATCTGCAAAGCCATGGAGAGGGATCATAATGGAACTCATAGATAAAGACATAGGGGACTCGCATACTTTGGATACAACCCAGTTTAGCTTGGTCAAAGTCAGATCATGCCTTTTACATGTGTTTGACTTTGTAGGATCAGTCACCAAGGCCATTGATGAGGGTAAAGCAGTCCATACAGCCTACCTCAACCTGGCAAAGGCCTTCGACACAATACCGGCCTCGGGTATCAGTGATAAACCCGTCATCTTGAACGTATATCCATACATTGCCATATGGGTTGCAAACTGGCTAAGTCACAGAACACACATGGTCATAGTTGCTGGCGCCATGTCATACTCACAGCCAGTCACAAGCGGTGTCCCATGGGGCTCAGTCCTGGGTCCACTATTTTCAGCATCTACGTTTCCAAAGTACAAGCAAACACAGGGGGGTTATGGGTGACAATGTTTGCAGATGACTGCAAACTGGGTGTCATAGTCAGACACACATCTGACACAGATATCCTTCAGGAGTACCTCACAGATGTGGGTAAGTGGTGCCAGAGACATGGCCTACAGCTAAATGCCAGGAAATGCATAGTCATACCCTTCGGGAAGAACAAGGTTACCCCTAGCTACCATATAGGTGGCAATCCACTGAGCACAGAGGGAGTTAACAGGGATCTGGGGACCCGGGTTGTTGTTAACCGTTCGTTAGACACACACGTTGCTAACGTAGTTAGGTAGACCTTCCACATTGCCCACATCATCATGAAGGGATTCACATCTAGATCAGGGGAGGTCATTGTCCCCTTGTACTCATCACGCATTAGACCTATGATTGGGTACAATGCCCCGTTCAGAATGTATCTGACCCGACACCTGCAGCAGCTGGAAAGGCACCAACAGTTCATCGACAAACAGATGCAGGGTCTCAGGAATATGTGTTATACTGACCAACTGAAAGAATTCCAGATGTATACAGTTGCATACCACTTGCCCAGAGGTGACCTGTGCCTGGCATACAAGGCCATGTCGAACCCAGATCTGATGAGTATGCTTCACCTAAGGACGTTAGATCCCTCAGAACCACGAGGGCAGGTGACGTACACCTTGACACTGTCATTAATAGAACGTGTTGGTGGGACAGATTCATCACCCAGACACTCACTATGCTGTGGAACAACATCCCAGTACATGTGAGGGCAGGCACCTCGCTGGCCTTGTGTTAGTATTTTGACATGGATGTCTGAATTGATTTATTTAAGTAACCTTCTAAATGAATATTTACATTACCACGTTGTGAATCTTTACATTTCGTTGGTCTATTTTACATTAGTCATCATCATACGGTTTATCTGTGTATATTATGGTTCATTTATATTACTAGGTGTCTGCAGTTCTTTTAATATATTGGCACAATCCGTAGAACATATATATGTAGCTTACACAGTCAGACATTTGGAAAGCATTATGTTGGTTCATCTTTCATATATATACATATATTTCTATTTCTATGAAGAATGTACCTTCAAGCAATGTCTGATGTCCTCACTGTGTGGAATCTGTAACACAAGTAAAGTTTGTTTGCTTGTTTGCCTTTAAGGCATGTAATTAATACCTAGCACATCTAATTTACTGACCAATTAAGGGTTTTACATGTAGTAGGTTGGACTGCATTGTATGTATTCTGAATAAGTCTGCTTATGAAGCAGACGTAAAGAGCTTCAATAAACTATGGTGACTGCATTTAATTCCTGGTGTGCTCTGAGTGGTCACTGACGGTGTCTACAGTACCTCGTCTTTGCTTTGGACTTCATCGGCTGGTTGTCTGTGTTTGTTGTATGGGGAATGTCAAGTGTAGTCCCTATGTGCATTACTTGTGTAATGCCTTACTACAGCAGTGTAATTCCACCGGGTTTGCAGTTATGGGTGCCATCTTAGTCATACGCTTGTCCATCCATGTGAATTGCCTACTGGACACTGGTATACGGCTGTACACATTTCACACCTGCATTTTGCAGTCTCCGTAGATGGTTTGCATTATTAGCGGAGAGTAAGGCAGGTGTTACACACATCCTCCCACGGGGCGGGACAATGGATTGCCTGCGAAACAACACCGAGGCCAGATTCTACATACCCAGACTCCCTTGACTGCAACAGTCGACAGTACCCATTACACATCCTTCATGTGTGGGACTGTGATGTGGACGCAGTTCTATGGACCCGGCACCCTGGGTATTTCTGTGCATGTGTGCTGCATTTCATGGACAGCTATCATCAACATTGAACACGCTATGTGCATATGTGTACCTGTGACGTGGTGACGACAATGAGATCACGTGAGTAATGCAGGAAGCTAGCAGGCATTCCATGAATGGAATGTTTGGGTCCTACAATGGACACCGATGTGCATATGTCAAGTTAGATGTTGCTGGACTGTGTCCACCTGCCCAGTGCTTTTCACTGCTGGTGTATGTTCCCCAATCGCGAATGTCTGTTTCACTACCCATTCTACATGGTGCTACATAACCAGGTGATTTAGTACTGTGAACAAATGACATACATCCAAGGATGCTGGTTAGCAACTGCTTCATATAAACCTCAGACATCCCAATGGGACATATCCGTCACCGATTTCCAATATAACACCACCGAACATGTTGATTACCTATGTTTTCATTTAACCATGTTGTCTTCATAGGTGGGAATGCCATAGTTTACATATCCTACTTGACGTTGTGTGTGTGCCATTAGTATGTGTTCCACAGGTCGCACATCTGTTCCGCTGTATGGTAGCGGGTGCTCCTCATTCTGTTGCTGGCAGATTGAGTGCTGTGTACGCCGGTGTTGGCACGACGGTCCGGCTTTGTATGTGGAATGTCAACTGTAGTCCCTATGTGTATTTTCTGTGTTATGCCTTACCGCGGCTGTGTAATTTACCTGGGTTTGCAGTTGTGGGTGCCATCTTGGCCATACGGTTGTCCATCCATGACAATTGCCTACTGGACACTAGTATAGGGCTGTACACATTTCACACCTGCATTTAGCATTCTCCGTGGATGGTTTGCATTATTAGCGGAGAGTAAGGCAGGTGCTATGCACACATCCTCCCACGGGCGGACAAAGGATTGCCTGCGAAACAACACCGAGCCCAGAGTCTACATACCCAGAATCCCTTGACTGCAACAATCGACAGTACCCATTACACATCCTTCATGTGCGGACTGTGATGTGGACGCAGTTCTATGGACCCGGTACCCTGGGTATTTCTGTGCATCTGTGCTGCATTACATGGACAGCTATCAGCAACATTAAACACGCTATGTGCATATGTGTACCTGTGACGACAATGAGTTCAGGTACGCATTGAAATAAGACATCATTCTGTTCTTTCCACAATTTTTGGGTCCTACAATGGACACCACTGTGCATATGTAAAGTGTAGAGCTTGTCGGACTGTGTCCTTGTGAGCAGTGGGTTTCACTGATGCTGTGTGTTCAGCAATCGCAGATGTCTGCTTGACTACCCATACTGTGTAGTGCTACAGGAACCATGTCTTCCGACACCAGAACCCAATGGTGTACATCCAATGTTGCAGGTTAACAACCACTTTCATACCCAGGGGTCACGATTGGGAGGTATTGCCACTTTATTATCGGAACAACACCTCCAGACTGTGTACATCACGGGAACTTTAGGCCAGTCTTACCGGCCATTTGCAATTGTAATTAGCACACACACGTGTCAATACATGTATGATAAGACATATTATCATGCAGAAGTTAATCTATGTTATTTGGACATTGGCTTCTGCTATTGGCATCCGTTGCTGTGAGTGTTGCCAGTTACCATACACATTGCTTGCTCAGAGGCAGACTACACAATTCTGCACACTACTGTGGTCTCCTTTAAGGACCCTGAGCCAGTGGTCGACAGTACTGCAGCCACTGCATCAATCACATTTGCCATCTACCAGTACCTACAGGACTGCATGAACCAGGCATTCACTTACCCAACTGTGGTTCATTGTACCAATGCCAAGCATCCAGTGTGGTGTACCCCAGCCATACACAGGATGTACAACACAAGGAGGTGGCTACTACAAGGTGGAGCAGACACCTTGTGAGGTATGACACCCTTGGTCACCATATGTGTAGAGTTACACACTGTCGTGCCATGGCCCAGGGCACATTCCACAGATATACCTACATGGACCTGGCTGACAATCATACCACCTTCAGTTGCTATGCTCAACACCTGGGAGGTCACTCCCACATATGCTCTGACTGGGTTCACAAAGAGGTGGAGTTTACTCAACATACACACATTGCCAACAAACAGGCTGACAAGTCCAGTAAGGACATCTCCACACCCTCCCCCACACATGCGGAGATGTCTGTACCAGCAGTTTGTGGTCACCAAATGTTCTGTGACACACAGGTGGGACATGCTCTCCAGGGTAGTGGACATAGCATCCATGAGACCAGCTGGTGACCCCACTGTGTACTCCACTATCTCATTGAGGTATTAGACCCACAGTTAGGACAGCTATTTCTTTGTAGCCTCACCTCAGGTAAGGTACCCAGGTTGTGTCGCATGGCAACTGTAGTCCCACGTCACAGGGCCAATGCCTCCACTGAGCCTGGTTATTACTGTCCCATTACCATGAGGAGACCTATCTGCAAAGACATGGGGAGGGATCATACTGCGGCTCGTATATGACTGCATAGGGGACATACATACTTTGCATCCAACACGGTTTGTCTTGTTCAGGGCGGTTCATGCCTTTAAAGCATGGGTGACATTTTCGACAGTCACCGAGGCCATTGATGGGGTGTTGCAGTCCATACAGCCTAGCTTGGCCTGGCAGAGGCCTTGACCACATTACCCAGGCCAGGTATCGCTGATAAACCCATTGGCTGGGATGTGAACATGTACATCACAGAATGTGTTGGAAACTGTCTATGTGACACAACCCACACGGTCATAGTTGCTGGCAGCGTGTCAGACCTACTGCCTGTCGCAAGTGGTGTCCCATGGGGCCCTTCCGTGGGTCCACTCCTGTCATACATCTACATTTCCACGGTACAGGCACACACAGGGGTTTTGTGGGCAACATTGTTTGTAGATGACTGCAAAACAGGTGCCATAGTGGGACGGACATCTGACACAGATATCCTTCAAGGGGCCTCCCAGATATGCATATCTGCTGTCAGGGACATGTCCCACAGCTAAATGCTAAGTAATGCAACATCATACCTGTGGAGAACTACTAGGTCACCCCTGTCCAGCATATAGGTGGCTGTCCACTCAGCACAGGGTGATTACCAGGATCAGGGACAGAGTTTGCCAGTCACCATTCATTCAACACACACGTTGCTATCGTGGTTGTGTGGGACTTCTACATTGCCCACCTGTTTGTGCAGGGATTCACATCTACATCAGGCTAGGTCATTGTCTCCTTGTACCCATTACGTGTTACACCTATGATTTACTACATTGCCCCATTCAGACTGTATCTGACAATACACCTACAGCAGCTGGGAAGCCCTCATAGGTTAAATGTTGTACAGATGCAGGGTGACATCATTTTGTGTAATGCTGCCCCACTTGTAGGACCCCTGCCACATTACGTCACATACCTGCTGTTTAGTGTTGACCTGTGCCTGACATACAAGGCCATGTCAACCCATATGTCATGTGTATGCTTCACCTACTGTATCTGCATCCCTCAGAACCACTAGGGCAGGTGACATTTACCTTGTCACGGTCATTAATGGGATGTGTTGGAGTGACACATATATCACCCAGACACACATAATGCTGTGGATCTACATCACAGTACATGTGAGACAGAGATCCTTCCTAGCCTTGTTCGCAGGTGTGTTGTCCATTGGATGGAGAATTGCAGGTATAGGCCAGGGATTACATCATTATCCCTGCTTGACGGAGGTACAGCACTATCATGGGTATTTTATCTGAAGCACAGAAGGTTGGCAAAGTCATCCTAACTATGGTGTAGTGTTATGGCTGAACCTGGGACGATGGCCTACCCTGTAACTATGGACGTATGAACCTATATTCATAGTTTGTCACATTTACAATTGTCTATCCCCTATACTCTTCCTCCAGTGTATATTTCTGTGGCACATGATTGTCCTCTGTATTACATGCAGGTATGCTGTGTACAGTGCACATACGTCACAGTTGATGACAGTGTATCTGTGTCCCTAACACTGTGATACCGAGGACTACCACACATCCTTCACAACATTACATGCATATGTCCATTCTATTCTTCTTTGGCCTATGGGGTGTTAAGGCAAACATTACACAAGTCCCTGTTTGTGCATGCTTCATGTTGGTGTTTGACCAGGCTCCGTTGCAGTCGTGTGTTGGACAGTAGTGTTTCTGTGTGTTTGCCATGTGTTTTATTGCCGGTACATCTGTGGGAGGTGTGGTTGGCACATGTTCCTCTTTGCAGGGACACCCATCCTGGGGTTTGTGTCATGCATCTGCACTTGGCACGTGCCATATGTCCTGTACTATTCCCACAGTCGTGCATGCCTTCATGCACTACTACTGCGTGTTACTGGCTGTTTGTATGTGGTACACATGGACATTGTGATGGTTGGCTTGACCTATTCCCATGCTAGACCATACACATCTGTCAATTAAGTTGTTTAAATCAAACTGTAACACTCATTCGTATTTTCAAACTGACAGTCAATAACACAGGAAGCTGAGATTAATAACGGTTTACTACTGTGCAGCAGGAGGCAAAGAACTATGCAGTAAATGTTTAGACATTTGTTTTACTCTATACATGTTACAGCTGTATGAGCATTGGGTATACTATCATCTTTTGCACACATTAATGATGTGGTCAGTCACAAGGCATTTACATCGCTAGAGTCCACAACGTTGTATTCCTACAACGGTGCTCAGGTAATGCTTATTAAATGTTTTCCCATGAGAATAACACAGCCTTGCAAGGCACCTTGTCAATTACAGTGTCCTTCTGTGATTGTAGCTGTTTCAAGGACCCTAGACTGTTCCGATACTGTAGTCGGTTAATTTCTTAATACGTTGCTTTGTCTCTCTGGTAAGGAGTTGTACTGTTATCTTCGATAGAGCTCACAAGGCCATCCTCCTCAGTGGAAGGGGTGATGTTATGCATGTACATACATTTATTGTTCTGTAACCCAGCAGATAATTAAT
>NC_056736.1:497532500-497567927 GCF_019279795.1 Protopterus annectens
ATATATATATATATATATATACATATATACAGAGAGCTCTATAAATGGCTATATATATGATGCACTATACAGATGTAAACAAATGCATATATATGAATATATATGTGTATGTACATGTAGACATATAGCTACATATGTATATGTATATATCCATATCCTTGTCATGTGTAAACATTACTGTTGTGTATACCCTCCCAGATGTATCACACTGTATGTATCTGATATGCGTATATTTAGATATAAAAACATATGTGATGTAACAATAATATCACTGACATGTACTATACAATTGTAGAAGTCACAGTGATTGTTCAATACTATTCAATATGTCTACTGACAGATGTATTGGAAATACAACAGCTGTCTTCACAGCTGTCATGGTTTAGTGGTTCACTGTTGTGACTAAAGTGTACAGGGTCCTGAGTTCAAGACCTGCAAGGGCTGTCTATTTTGTTGCCGGATAGCACAAGGGCTGTGGGATACAAAGTGTTTAAGGCAGTTTTGAGCAGCTTTAAGTGTGTTTGCATGGGTTTGCATGAAGCTAAGTGGTGTTAACTTATGGATAAATGTACAGGCACTTACACCATGTAGGCTTCACTTACCAGTGCGCAAACGTGCATAGTTGTTATATTGCAGCAATGCTGACACCTGCTAAGCATGGCTCAGCCCTGGTAACCTGTGCTCACATTCCAGTCTGATAACATAGCAGGATAATGACATCTGTAATAGGTGTATGTAATGCCATGTACATAACATCCATCTATGTGCTGTCAGTACAGTAGCAAGGAGTGTGAGTGTCATGTCTGGGACATCTGAGTATATAAGACCTGTACAATACTCTTATCCATGTGAATGTGTTACATACAAGGGTAGTATCCCAGGTTATGTGCCATCACACTGGCATGTAGTGTATCATGCTGTTACTACTGTTGACAGTGCTTTCCCAAGCAAGAGTAGATTGTTAATTGTAGTACTGGCAACAAAAACCCCTGCATGCATAGATGGACTCTGAGTCCTCACTGTTGTGTTCCTGGTTTGTGAGCTGCGTCACAGTATATATACCCTACTGGATAATGATCTGACATGTGGAAATTAACTGTAGACTACTGTCAGCATAGCACATGTCAGTGAGGGCTGCCAACATGTAGTACTGGCATACATATTGGTATCAGATGTCTATCTGCTGACACATTCATCCTACTGCATAGCTAGTTGGCAAGCTGATGTCTGTCAGACCCTGTACAAATGTAAAGATGTCAGGTATCCAGCTTGGATATGTACAGGCAACCTATGCTTGACTGACACTGACCTGTCTGCCTAGCTGTGTTATAGTTGGCACAGATAGGGCACAACACCCTGTATGCACCACATGCCATGGGTACTTCCACTACACTACCAAAGTCAACAGAACATACTTGGGTACAGGTCTCCAACACAGACACTAGCCATGTTTTGTAATATATGTTGCATACATGTCAACTGGATCACCTCACTGGCCATTTGCAGGAGGCACCCAAAAGATTGGCTGATGCATGTCACTCTCACCCTGAGAGTCACCACAGTGGTCTCTGTAGATAGATTGCCTCCTAACACTGGCAGGTGGCATGATACCACTGTACACACATCCCCTACACTTCCCATCTCTCCATGGACAATAGCCAGGTACACACCTATGGCCACCTGCAGCAATGCGTACATGTGCATTACTGAAGATATCAGTGTCTGTGGTTAGTACACATGTAGTTGAGAATATCATGAGGGCCTTCACCCCCAGTGCAACAGCCATTGACAGAGTTAGACGTGACTGCTGCTGTACTGGGCATTACATGTACCCTGTTATGCTCCTCTCCCTAAAGGCTACCTGAGCCTTGCAGTACCAGCACAACACTGTTGTACAAATGGGTTGATAGGCATGGGATACCCATTGAGTTCTAGAAAGAGTGTGTATGTGTTCATGTGTGTATATCTGTAGGGTACAGCATTCGGAGGCCACATACTCCTATTACAATATGCATTGCCACACAGTATTATGGATAGTGATGTTGCTGCCCATAGGAGAGGCATGACAATGCATTGCCATACTATGCCTGTGGCATGTACATTACATGCATATCCCTGTAGTACCACTGTTGGGATGGACAATGGGTTGTATTGCAGTCCTAGTCAATGTGTGATGGTGGGTATGTCAGAATGTCATCCTGGGTTCCAGTGTGTACAATATCCACAGTGGGGTGTGAGTGCTGTGTACACTGTCATTACACCATGGTACCCCCGGTACATGTCCCATTTACCACTGTATGTTGATCACTGTCACCATCAACCATACAGGTAACTGATACAATCCAGCCCAGTTATGGATGTGTTGTGTGCAGCCTACCTGTAACACATTGGACACACTGACAAGTTAGTTGGCACTGATAGGCCCAGGTCTCTCGGATTTGTGTCTGCCTGTTATGTGTATGTTAATGTGTATATGATGGCATGTCACAATATGTATTGTCCATAATACAACCATTACATCCCCCATTATCATACTGTATATGCCTGGGGATGTTCTGCATGTAACATGTAACCTGAAACACACCTCAACCTAAATGCTGTGTGTACAATTAAAGCCACGCCCATCAGTAGCACTACATACCTAAGTAGGGGTCCAGTCCTAGTGTTGCCAAGTAAGAGTGTGCATGTGTGTGGAGGGATCTACTTCAGGTTGCTGATTCTACATGTCCCAGGGGGTCAGCTTTCCATGTGGCACAGGCAGTAACTGTTATACAGACCTGTGACATGTGTTCAACTGTACCCAGGATATGGCATAGCCATGGTGTCACCACAGTGCCATACCCTTTGTGAGATATGACAGCAGACCATCCTCCTGCTGACATATGTACACCTACAACACAAATGGATAACATTATGGAGACCACAATCACTCAGTGTTACTAACAGCTATAATGCATAATGGCTGGACAGCTACACTACCTGACATGCTAAGCATTAAACATTATGGCTAACAACATGTTACACAGCAGTACATTGGTACACTGTAGTACAGTCACCATGTGCATCAGAACCATATTATCCTGTCCCTGCATCGATGTTATGGATGACAGGGATGTGGCATAGGTATCATCATATGCACAGCGTGTATTGTTGGTTTGCCAGAGACCTAGGGTGGGCCATACATTTGACACCATGTGTGTGGGTGAGGGGTGTAATTTGCTGATATGGGTGTGGTCTTGTGGTATGTGTAGATGTGTAGTTGCCCTAGGTGTGTTTGTATAGTGTGTGGGTATGCATGCACACAGTTCTGCCATGTGTCTGCCCTATACAGGTGTTTCTTGGACAGCTGCAGACCATACCTGGCAGGGTGTGCAGTTCACCACCTCCGGCCATTGACATGTGGACTGTGCCTGCCAGGGGTTTCATGGGCATGTCCAGGTACAGGCCCTGATGTGCTACTCTCCCCTGATGATGACATATGTCCACTGGTACTGCTACTACGGGAGTGGCTTGGTGTCCTTGCATGTCCACATCGACTGCCAAATGTTGCGTCCACGCAGCCATCACTCCACTCCCACCACATGTTCTAGCATGGACAATCCACGGTCGATGAGGCCCACCATCTTACCCAACCATCTATCCATGACCCTCGGTATAATCACTGAGGGCACCAGCAAGTTCATGGATGTTGTCACTTACAGATGAGAAAGCAGCCCTCTGCAGCCTCTGATCATGTATGGTGTACTGTTCCATACATGCCTACACTCGCATGACAGTCTGAAACATGTGTCTGGTGGTACCAGTTGTGGCACTTCTGCCAGGGGCATGATGACCAGCAGCCCTCCCACGAGCACCCTGGTACATCTGCCTATGTGGTGCCCTGCTGGACATCTAGTTATACCTGCTGCTTCCAGACACAGCAGACATAGATACCACACTCTCCTGTGCACTGATACCAACTGCCAGCTGTCCCTCTGCTATGGCCACTGGTGATGGGGTAACTATAGGCACTGTGACTGTATGCAGGGTTGGGGTGGATAACAGAGGGATGTCAAATGATGGTGCAGTTTCGACCTCTGACAACCCCGCCTGTGCCTCAACAGACCTATCATCATTTTCGGTGTCTGTGTGGGCACCAACATCAGATTACATGTAGGAGGGAACCTGACCCACCTTGCCACCTGTGAGGGGAAAACATGAAATGCACTTTAAGACCTGTATGGTATTGCATAACAGTACACACATATATACACACACACTCATACACACACATATACACACATATACATTTGTGTGATGCATGGGCTGTGTTAGTAGGTGATGCCCCTTCCCTTGGAAAATACTGCACCCATGTACACAATATTGCTGTGCACCTGTTCTACACCCTGCCATGTACTGTGCACTATACCTCACAGGTGTACACACCATTGCTGAGTGTGAATTACTGTGTCAGTTATGTCTGCTCTAATGCTCACAGCCCCTATGTGTTTTTCCAACACATACATGGGATGATATGTGGACAGATGTCATTTGTGAATGCCTGATGTCTGATTTACAGATCTCAGCATCAGCGGTGCATGTATGACCAATACGATACTATTACACTGACAACCGTTAAACCTTACCGTGGCTATGGGGAGTGTACACAACCTTATTGATATGATGCCCTCTTCCTTGATATGCCATGGGACCACATCACTGCATATGTTAATATTATATGAGCCTAATATGTGACATATGTCCTGTACATTCAAATGCAGTGTCTAACAAATGTGATAGTTGTGCTGATGCTGACTGCGATGCATACACTTTGTGGGTGCATATGTGTGCACACCCTTATCATGATGGTTTGTTGCGCCTACTGTTATGTGTACTACAGCAGTCACTATTCCTGGCAGGTGTATACTAGCATGAGCCATATGCATTTGCCAGTATATGGTCAGTCTGCCCTACACATGTCCCCCAACTATCGTCACTATTGCTGTGGAGTCAGGGTTACGTCTGCCACAGTTCCTGAACCTGACTGTGTGCAGATACAGCCATTCATAGCATCCGTAGGATCCCTGCTGCAGTGCACTGGTATGTCATGATGACACCCCCTCCCTACCTTCAGACCCTTTGCAGATGCTCAACAACTATTGCCTACACATGTGTGTCAGTTTGCAGTGTCCCAAACACTGAACACCATGTGTAAAAGCCTAGTCGCAACTAATGAATGGCAAACATACAGGTGTACACTGGCACCGGCACAGTATATATGGGGATGGTGAGGTGCATTCAGACATCAGGTCCACTATCTCTACCTCTCCTTCCTGCACAGCTGCACTGTTCTGCCTTGCTACAACACAGACAGGTGCCACATATGGACACAGCCTAACATTAGGGGGTGTATATATAGGGACAGATTGCAGGTAAGCCTATTGCACACGTATGGCATTTCAGCATGCTGCATTACATGTTAACTTGAGTGTCCTGCAGATGGTGGGCTCTGGAACCCACATGTCCATCATTATGGCATTACTTCCACCACCAGCTATTGGCCACAGTAATATACATGTGTTCCATTACACAACACACACTATGATGGCGTACATCTTGTCAGTCAGTGCTGCTCTGCACAGTTGATGGTTATAGCCCACTACCCACAGGGACAGACTTTATTGTCCATAGCAGTTGTTCAGCTGAACATCATTACAACAACACCTGATGGCACATATAAATCATTCCACATCATCTATCCCATTATTATGGACCAAGTACTACAGTCAATTATATGCATATATAGTTCACATACCTGATGTGGGAATGATGTCTGTTCTGGATAGTTTGTGTGGGAATGATGTCTGTTCAGGATAGTTTGCTTGTAAGGTTTTGTTTTGTGTTTTTTTTTTCCTTTGCCTTTGACTTGACCTTTAGCTTCCTTTCTTTCTTTGTTAGTTTCTTTCACTCTCTCTCCAGTAAATGGATTGAGCTGCTTTGAATAGATTGCAACATGGACTTTGTAGGTGATGCACATGATTAGATGATGGCCTCTGCACCAGTCAGTGTCCTCCACTTGCTACCTGAATGCAGAATGCTGTGTACTACTTCCAATTACCACTGTCATGGCAGCCCACTACTATAAATCCCTACATGATGTGGGCATAGTCCCTTTACCTTTCTTGCATAGTGGACATCCTTCCTGTATGTGGGCAGCAGTGTTAAGGACAGCAAGTAGCAATACCTTTTACAAGAGGACTTGCAGACTCAGGCCAGCTACATATTTGTATAAGGTTCCAGAACTACAGACAGAGTGTGAGTAGTGTTGTTATATACATTGTATAGCACCAGTTTTAAAGGGTTTGTGTGTCCATACTAGTTTAACATGGAATGCAGTCTGTCTGCATAGCTCTCAACTGTGAGCCTATCCACATGATGGCCAGAGGTGTGCCTGTTACAATTTATCTGTCCACCACACAGGTCCTGTGTCAGATATATCACTGGCAGTGTGTGTGTTGAGTGCTATCAGTACATGGCTACATCAATTTATGTTTCTGACCTCATATTCCTGACTACGGGTATGTTGCAGACTATAGTGTAACACTAGCAACGTGCTTAGTGTATGACAACACTATTTCACATATGGGCCTGTGTTCCGGCCTTTGTCCTCCACCTACATACCAGGCTTTGTCCATATGACATGCAGTACGGGGTTGTTATGTAGTGGCCTGTGATTATGTCATGCTGCCAATCCTGCCATTAATCAGTGCTGTTGTGGCCCCCACACATATTGTGGGGTAGGGTCCATATATATGTGGGCTTCACCTGCACAAAACATGTGTGCCCTTTTGTAGTCCAGAGGTCAGTGTATGTAACAGTGTTATATGCCCCTGTAAGTCAGTCTATGGGGGGTATGCACCATAAATAACATAGGTTGTTACAACAAGTGAGGGATATCATTAGTAAGCTGCCTTAAGGTATATGGATGTGCATTACCATACATTTCACCTTGGGAAAATTGCTGGCCTACTGCTTACTGCCATACAGACTGTTCTGTTTGTCAGTGTGATTGTGATGGTTTCAGTTGCATTGTTACGTAACAAATACATTCCACTGTGTCAACTTAAGAGCATAGTTAGAGGCTGCTGGACTATACATCTGCATTACTTACTGTTGATTGATTGTTATCCTGTGACCCAGTCTGTCTTTACTGTTGTAGTACTTGCAGGCCTTGGCCTGGACAGCAACATATGTTATGCTTTCAGATTACTGTATTAAATGATCTGCTTGAAAGTTGCATTAATCTGTTTGTATGCATTTCACAGTCTAAACAGCCATATGACATGGCATATGCAACTCTGATAGTACACAAAACGTCCTATGTATGCAAACCTTTGTGTGGTGTCATATCCTTTGATTTCTCTGAGGGTATATGTTTCAGGCAATAATTGTCTTTTGCATGGGTGACTCATACACTGTCCACTTGATAAGGTGGCAACTGTAGGAATACTGGCTGTTCAGTATGGTGTGCACCCTCTAAATATGTAACTTCCTATACATATCTCTGTGTGTGTATGTGTAGTTACATATACATCTATACACATATATATATATATATATATATATATATATATATATATGTGTGTGTGTAGCTGCATATATTTGTGTTTATATGTATTTTTGGAATGTTTATTGCTTCAACATTGTACATTACCTATGGTAGCCAGAGTGTACTGCATGATATGTTATTGATACCATCCTGACATCATACAGGTGGGATGGATTACTGTTAACGTCTTGTGCCCATGTTATGTCGGGTACTGGGTATGGGACTTGCAACAGTTGGTATTGTATTGCAGGGCAAATCTGTTTTGCTGTGGGGGATGGGGTAATATCAATATTTACAGGACGTATTTAGCTTGGGGCCCCTCACCCCCATTAATGTTGCCTTTGGTCATATATGTATTTGTTATGTTCTCTGTTATATCTATAGATATATGTCTGTATATACATAAATGTATATATATATATATATATAAATATATATACATATATATATATATATATATATATATATATATATATATATATATATATATATATATATATATATATATATATATATATATATATATATATATATATATATATATATATATATATATATAAATACACACACACACACACACACACACACACACACATACATCTACAGGTATAAATACATTTCCTGTACTGTTGAATGACTGTGCTGGATGATATGTTTGTGAAAACATCAGGGTTATGTATATCTGACATGGCTTAGTGGTAAATTGCTATGGTGTGCAGGGTCTTGAGTTCGAGCCTTTTAGAGGCTGTTTATTTTGTTACTGGGCCGTTGGATTCAGAGTGATTAAGGCACTTGTAAGCAGTTGTAAGCGGGTTTACATGGGTTTGTGCAGAGGTAAGCAATGTTAAGTTTTGGTTACAATTTCTTATACTGATTTAGCTTCTCAATTGCTTAACCTGTGTAGGCATTGCTTACCCCAGCGCAAACAGGCTTAAACCCGCTTACTGCTGCTTAAAAGTGCTTACTCCCACTTACCCCGTGATCATTTCTTTAAAAGAAATGAAAAAGGGTTGATAGAAAAGTGGTGAAAAAGGGACACAAAAGGGAAAGACAGTAGGGAAAATTGCTAGGAATGTGCAGGATGGGTGTAGGGAAAGTCCATAGCTGCCCATTTCTTCTACAGCAACAGCTGTGCATATACACTGAATTTGGAGATAGATTTAGACAGTCAAACCTCTGAGAGAGGGATGAGGACAACAGTAATATGCTGTAAAGCCAATTAGACCAGATTACATGTGTCCAGTGGACACATGTGTGAAATGGACAGCTATGTATGAGGCGAGAATTTTTTGGGAACAGAATACCCTTTCTTTTTTTTCAGGTGAGAGTGGGATGTTGGGGGGATAGTAGGTCTATCGGGGGAGGTAGATTTGGTAGGATAACAGACAAGACAGACAAGACAGCATACAGGGGCAGTATATAACATGTGGGGGGTAAACCCCTTGATGGGGAGGGTTGTTTGGAAATCGGAAGCCCATGAGCCCCTTAGTGGATACAGTGGGACTGAAGTCTCCACCCATGGGCAGTCACCACTGCATCTTCACAGTCCCAAAGGTGGCTGTGCTGGGGGCTGAGTTGGAGGGCCAGGCTGACCCTCTAGTTGTGACACGTGGCCCTCAAGCTGGCATAGCAGATCTCCAAACTCCCTGTGGAGCTCACTACACACCATGCCCCGGACCTGGCGACAGGTGACAGTGTCCTGTCCATGCTCACTTCCAGGGGCCACATCCCCTGAGGCGGTTCAACCCGAAGGTGGTGCAGGACCAGCAGATGAGGAGGTCCTGGGGTGGGCCCCTGATGTGCTGATGCCTGGTGCCACGGCCAGATGAGGTGGGACAGGTGGGTCCACTGGGACTGGCCTTCCCAAACATGCTACACTGTTTCAGTTGTACAACGTTCGTGGGTTAGTAATAGTCAACACATTCCAGGATTAGGTATAACAGCATACATAGATATTCCCATTAACCCAAAACACCAGATATGGAACAGTGGCATATCAAACAGAGCACATGCATATATGGAACCACAGTGGCCATTACAACAGCATGCAGGTACATTGATGGCAGCATGCCACCAATGTGGGAGTATTTCAACATGGCACATGCATAGGAACAATTTTAAGTATTTATCACACAGTAGGACATATGTCCCAACAATAGATTTAATGGAGGACATACCGATTGAGTTGTGTATTTAGTTTATTTTTGCAGATATGGTGGGGGGGGGGAAATGTCAATTAACAACTAGTATATTTCTGTAGATCTCATTACTTTCCTAGTCATTGCTGTGATCTGTACCTTACAGTTATTAGTACACTACCCTATGGCCTTAGTTTGGACAGTGGTATGGATGTAGACAACTATATACATGAACTGAGTTTTACCTGCAGTATACACTCTTACCTGGTATACCTGTGGAGGTATTGTTTGTTAACACTACCTCACTGTTTCTACACATATTCCCAGATTCCAGGTTGATGTTATGCACATACCTGTCCATCTCTTATTGCACACACTCTGGGCATGTCTTGAACACATGCAGGTGAACCAGGACATATTTTTGACTATTGCCCTCTTAAACCTTTGGTGAGTTGTACAATGACTGATTTATTTTCATTGACATTTTCCAAATATGTACAGGCCTGACAGTCAGTTATATGACATGAAATGCTGCCTACATGTCAGAGATTAGCACACTGATATGCCAGGAGGACAGGGTAACAGCCGGCAGATATGGGCTGATTAACTGGACATTTTGGACAATTCTGTACACTTGTGGGATATGATTCTGTATACAGCTTACTACCACTCCCAGGATTCGAACCATGGCTGTGTCTGCTAAAAATAAAACAGTGTCCTTCACAGTTGAGTGTGCTATATAGATATCACTGTGTATCTCTTTTCTGATGTCTATCTGTAAGTCTCCTGTGGTTTTACAATCTGACCTTGTAATTACTACACTCTTATACAGGATTTCCTAGACAGTTTTATTATGTAGCACAGTGTGTGTGATGAGTAATACCTTATTATTCAGAGTAACTGCAACACTAACAATGCCATACAATACCACAGTAAACAGTACCAGTGCAGGATATCAATCTTTTATTTCTAGGCACAGTTTTTGTATCTGACAGACCTGTGGGGGCAATGTTTGTTAGCACTACCTGAATGTTGCCACACATATTACCAGATTCCACATTAGTATTATGAATATATGTCTCACTCTGTTACTGCACACACTCTGGTCACAGCGTCATCACATGGGTGTAGAGATGGGACATACTTGGCTAATTACTCTCATAACATTTTGGGGAGTTGCTAGAGTAACAGGCTTGTTCTTATAGATGTCTGAAAATCAGTTGTATTTCTCATTTGCTGCCTAAACATCTGGAATCATCCCACTGATTTGCCAGGGGGACAGGGTGACAGGCAGCAGATATGGGCCAATTAACTGGGCATTCTGGACATAACTGTATAGTTGTGGGGTATGATTCTGCAAACAGCCTACTACCACTCCCAGGATTCAAACCATGGCTATGTGTGCTAAAAATGCAACAGTTCACATCTCATTTGAGTGTGCTATTTAGATTATGTTGTCTATCGTTTCACTGTTTTCTGTATAAGTCTCTCACAGTTGGACTATATGACCTCTTGTGATTACAACAGTTATATACAGCCATCCCTACACATTATATTTATGTAGCACATTGTGGGTAACAATGCTTAATACAACAGTACTATTAAGAGATTGCAACTCTACGTTACCATATGATACCAGAGTAAACACATGCAGTCCAGCAGTTAGACCTTTATTGTCAGGTTATTATGTTTTCATTTACATACAACCTATATGAGACTTTTCCTGCCATACTCTCTGGTGTATGCAGTACATGCCTTAAACAATACAGGTTTTTATACAGGCGATAAACTTACTACTACTTTTAGATTTATTTCCTATGACAGTGCATGCAAGAGTATTACTAACCTACCTTGCGTCACAACTGCTGCAATCTACAGGCATGAGCTTCCTGGTTCACAGCCCACTCATCTGCCACTGTGAAAGACATAAGAGGAATATTTAGTCATACTTATCCATAATATATATGAGCTGGCATTTATTAAACATGTAGTGGACTGATACACACAGCTGGAACATCCCCCATCCTCCTAGCTTCCTGGATCCACTGATACAAGATATCCCTCTTTCTCTGCTTCAGGTCAGCATAGTGATGCCTGACCTGCTCACCAGTTCGAGGTATGCCAGTGGCACTGGTGAGGTCATGGGTGAGACAGTCCCAGGATTCCGCTTTGTATTGGGAACCCTGGTACTGGCCCTTCAGCAGTCTCTGGTCATGCTCTTTAACAAGGAGTCCTGCCATGACTCTGGATTCCTGGATGCCCCAGCGCTGCACCTGAAAGCGCACACCCTCTCCCATACCAGTCATAGTGAATACAGAAGGAAGCTGCAACCAGTTATGAGATGTATTCCCACCTGTTGGGTTTAAATAGGGCCAGTTTCCCACACTTTGCAGTGATTGGATGGTTTTGAAAATGCTAAGCTATGGGCAAACCTGCTTACCTGAGGTTGGCATTGCTTAAAGGGGTATACCAATGGGCAAACTGATTTAGCTGGCCTACACATTTCTTACACCTACTAAGCTGGGCTGTGCAATGCTTAGCATTGCTTAATTTTTAATTTGCATACTATTTGCTGTTTGGCATTGATTTATTATTCATTACATGTTATATATGTGTTTGGTATCCATAATTCATGTGTACGTACACTGTATGGGGTCCTTGTGTTTATTAGGGGATTTCAACACTTTATTAGAATGACACCTCACATCTGGACTTAATGCAGTACTCCATTTCCCATATTTATGTTATGTAGTAGGTTATACAACATAAAACTGGATATAGATTCCTTTCATATGTTAAGTTTGATTTTCCTAAAGTGAGGATCTGTTTGTTGATACCTCAATCGCATGTAGTGCTGTGATGGATTAGTGGTTGATTACTGTGACTATGTGTACAGGGTCTTGGGTTCAAGACCTACAAAGGCTGTTTATTTTGTTTCTGGCTAGAACAGTGACTGTTGCATACAGAGTGAGTAAGGCATTTTAAGCAATTCTAAATGTGTTTGTGTGAAGGTAAGCAATGCTAAACTCTGGTTAAATATGCTTACAGGGAGTTAGCTTCAATATTGCTTCACCTGTGTGTGCACTGCTTACCCGCATGCAAACAGGCTTAAACCTGCTTACTACTGCTTAAATATGCTTATTCTTGCTTAATAGTGCTTACTCCCGCTTACCCCCACACTAATTTAGACAGTAATGTAAAATGGCTCTTGGGAAGGTGGTGGATTTGGACACTCTATGGATTTATCATTCATTGATTTCACACTGTACCTTTGGTTTGTATCCCTGATTCATGTGTACATATACTGTATGGGGCACTTGTGATTATCTGTGGATTTTGCAACAATATGACAATGACACCTCACATCTGCATTTAATGCAGTACTCCAGTTCACAAATATATGTTATTTAGTAGGTTATGAATCAAAAAAATTGTTCATAAAGTGATTTGACATGGAAAATGGAATATACAGGAGTGAGACTCGAACCGGGAATGACTGCTCGTAAGGCATATGCTCTGCTCACTACACTATTGCAGTACTGCTTCATTTGCATGTATCTTGATTTTTATCCTCTTGTGCCATTTAAGCTGCAAAAAAAATGTAGCTAAGCAATGGGCAAACCCAGACAACATTTTATCTGTTTGATAAAAAAAAGCTTGTTTATATTTTATATTTTAACTATTGCTCTTATAAACTTGGGGGGGGGGCTGTTGCTGGGGCTATGCAAACACCTATGAGTGGTCTCGCTCATTCTTATTGCTAACCTGCTGTTCTTGCTTGCAGGGCCATGTATATTCTGAGAGCTCTGCTCTCAGACACGCCCTCTGCACTCATACATGCTCCGTGTATGTTTAGGAGCTCAGGCAGCGCGACTTCATTAATATGCCTGGCACGCTGTCATTCTGCTCCTAAACAGCTGCTTCTGTGCATGATGAAAAGTGAATCCAGGGGTTAATATTTTCTGTTTCCAATTGCATATACAAATGATTGCTTAGAAACTCATAACTTTAACAAAATGCTAGTATTGAAACAACAAAGTAACTTAATTTGTTGCTATCAATTCTTAAATGGTACTGATTTACCTACTGTTGAAGATGTAAAGTCCAAATACAATCAAGACTGTGATAATTGGTTAATTTTACAAATATTTAGAGACTTTGTGAATGCAGAGATAAATATGATATTTAACCTAGATAAGACATTGTTCCCCAAATTATTGTAATTCTTAATAAATATCAATAACAATGCAATGCAAAAATAAATCATATTTGTCAAAAATGTATAGATTTCACATATTTAGGCAATTCCTAAAGGAACTATTCCTCAACATTTAATAATGAAAACTTCTTTGCAGAACACTAGAAAATAATATTAAAATCTGCAGATAAAACCAACATCTTCATTATACTGGAAAATTTTCTCTTGGAAATTCTTACACAAAGCTTTTGTCACTCCGAACAGAATTACAATTATGTATAAATCAAATAGAATTAAATGCTGGTGATGTGATTCTGAAATAATAGCCAGTTTGACACATATGGTATATGAATGTGAAGTCATCTCCCCTTTTTAGAAATAAATTAATAACTTCATTCAAGCTCAATGGTCAGATAGATGTAATATTTCTAAAAATTTAGTTTTATTTAATGCTCTGATTCCTGAGATAATTCCAAAAACCCAAGTCCCTTTTCTTTGGTCTATTCTTGCTATAGCCAGAAAAGTAGTTACTAAAAATTGGAAAAGTAAAGTTACCACCTCTAGTGTTTAATTTATTACTATGGTAAAACTGTTTACAGTATAGAATTGCATACTATAAATATGAGAACTTCTGATATTACACATTCATATAAATATTGGCTTAAACCTAAAGACTTGCTTGAAAAATATTAATTGTTGATATGTGTAACTTTGATGTACTGATCAGCTGTGGACCTATGTAAATAGTTATTTGTTTGTTTTATAACTGGTTTGTTTATCTATTGTTTTAAAACCAAATTAACAAATTTAAAAAATAAGTAAGAGAAGGGGATTTATCTACAGGATGTGAAATCTGCAGAAGGCAGAAATAATTGGATGGAACACCAGGTCCTGATGTTATGCCTCATAATTTTTATTCTAAATTTCGGGGTTGTTAATTGGAATATTTAATACTATCTAACAATGAATGGGTTATAGAGGATAAGTTAAACTACTTGTTTGTAACTGTCCTTAAATTTATTTGGACAAAGGATGATAGGATCATTTTGAAAAAATGGAGAATATTAACAATTTTAAATTCACCTGTACATAAAATATTACAATTAATGACTTGCAATGGCTTTCCTGATATTTTCAGAGAAAAAGTACATAAACAGAGTGCAGGAAAGGATGACAATAACTGGTTGTTCCTTACTAGAGAAATAGCTGAAATGGTTAAAGATGGAATGGATGTTATCACATTGTGTGATGACAGCAAAGATTTAGATAAAATCCTCAAATAAGTTTATGTTGTCTATCTTTAAGTAATATTGTTTTGGAAATAAACTTATTAGGCTTACTTCTAATATATATGATAAGGGTTGGGTATAACCATTGATGAACTGAGTATTAAAAAGAAAAGAACATTTTTGAAAGTGGGTAAGTCATAGTTACATTATTTGCTTTGACTATGAATGTTGCTGTGGGAGGACTTATCTAAGAGAAACACATTCCAGTACAGTGATGGTTAGTCATGCGGAAGATTTAGTGATTTATATTAGGGATAAATAAAAGGTAATACAGGAAGTACATAAATAAGGCTTTAGAGTTATTGGATGAGGATAGTGTGGAAGGTGATCTTCAGATATTTAAGGAATGAGATAGATGTAGATTTGGTGAGATATTAATTTCAGATAGCTATAATGAATGAAGGCATAAGACTGGCAAAGACTGTGTTTTGAGTTGAATGAGCTTACTAATTATGTGAATGATTTACAATATCATTTAAGGAAAAGTGTATTTACTGAAGAATGTTTTATTGGCAAAGTTAGGTTATTTTGTCATAATTTATCCACTTGTGCAGATGCTTCATGTGGAGACTTTCTTAATTGTTTCAGCCACCATATGTTGCACAGATTGTCTCTAATTAAAAGAAAAATTTGTATACATCAACACATTAAGGTGACTTTAGCATGGCTAACCATATAATGAGTTTAGTGTCATTTTTTAATTTAAATTTCTATTTTAGTAAATAGCAAATATATAAAAATAGATATACTTTGATTTTTCACACACGGTTATTGCAACAAGTATTAAAAAAGTAGAAGGGGAAGAAAATTCAGTATAAAAAGGTGCTATCTCCTTTTATCAGTCAAAAATATGATTGAAGATGTTTGCAGAGGAATTCAGAATTCAGAGATGACAATTATGTAGGTTTATTTATGATTTTTCCTTGAGAGAATTTGTGTTTAGATACACAGTGTTGTGAAAGGAGGAGGTTTGAGTGGGAAGGCTACTATTTGCCTTTGAGAAATTTCTTATGGAAGTCAATACTCAGTTGGTCAGTAGATTCCATGCTTGCCTTTGATGTTAGAAGAACAGAAGACAGTGGGTTCTAGTGCCACACCAGGTATTTGGGTTCATTTTTCAGTGCTGACACCTAGCCACAAGACAAAGGGGTGTTTCAATCCTGAGTATGCCATCCATGGATGAGACATTAAACTGAGGTAAATGGTCCCATGACACATACTAAAAATAATAGAGTATGTCAAATCTTATTAAATAAGTAAAATTTGACCAGAAAGAACCATTAAAACATTATAATGCAATTTCTAAAACACTAAACATGACATAAAAAGATGTCAACATCCATCCTTTATGACATAGGCAATAAAATGCCTTATAAAACAACATTATTGTCCCATTTGTGTTCTTGAAGAAGTTCACCACACCTTCCACTCAAAATAAACAATACACTAGAAACTAAGAGTTTATCAAAATAACATTTGATTGCTTAAGTAGCAGCCCCATGATAACCATGCAAAATAATATTCAATATAATTATAAAGGATTGCAAAACATTATCTAACTAGATCCTAAAACCACTGATTGTGATTAAAGAACAGAAATGTGCCGGTAATTCTTCATTATGACAGCTATACATTAAAAAAAAACTTTTTGATTGTTTGAAATGCATGGCACCCTTAACAGGCAACTTACCTAAGTAAGCCTCTAGGAGAAGTCATGCCATTCAGGGACATTCTTAAATCTAAAGCCATCTTCAATTAATATTTTGATGGAGCTTCTCAGCCAAGTTTTCCCACAGATTAACAAAAGGTAATCTGCCATTACATAAATAAAGCAAGCTTTCTTATCTGTCCCAATAAGCATGGTGTCAGGTTTCCACGACTTTGTCAATCTAAACCATTTCAATTTTAAGAGATTTCCAAGATTCCCATACTGAATAATATTTAAACAGTCTACACACCAATAACAGTATGTCCACATCGAGTATGCAGTTCATAGAATAAACCAAAAGTAGAAGAAATATACAAGACACTCCCTAACATTCATTAGCAGTCATGTCAGCTTCGGGTGAAGCCTACATGAATATAGTGTTAGAGTGATGAGCAGCTCATTGAATATGCATGCTGTTCATTGAGCTTACATGTTTCTTAGCACCATTTCATGGGTAACAGCAGTGTTGATGGCCATTAAATGGTGCTAGGAGCATGAGCACACAGTAAATCAAATGTAAGGAGTAATGGCTGGATTTGAACAGACTTGCTAAGATCACAAGGTACAGAACACTGCCTGAATTGCATGTACCACATGAGATGTTCTTTTACAATTGTGACAATGCACATCTGTATGGATGACATCACCATTTTACCATTCTATCATACACTAATGTTCTTCAAAAGTGCATGATTGTGGTTGAAGTGCACAGTAGCACTACACAGCTACACATACTACATTCATTACAAGCCTTCTCTTCACATCATGACAGACAAAAACCCACGGACAGTAGACAATCTGTGTTAGATTCAAACCTCCTCTCTTTGTACTTAGTCTAGACAACACAGTATCAACAGCCAACACCACAAGATAACTCATATGACCACTGTAATTTGGTTCATTTTGATAGAATGATGTAAGCATTGTGTTTCCAAAACTGTTTATTGTTTGGGGGTAATGCAGATCTACAGGGTAATCCTGTCAGGGAAAATGTGTCCCCTAAGTGGAAGTTTACATAAGGGTTGTTATCAAGGATACAATTGTTCATGACAATACATGCATTCATATTAGTTACCCAGTGTTGGATACAAGATCCCTACCTATCAATTTGCACAATCTGAACAACACAGAATTATCTGCAAGCTCCACAGGAGAATTCTGAGTTGTAAAGGCATGGTGTATAATTTTGACATGCTGACCTCATCAATCAGATGGACAGAAGATGTTTGGAGTAAATGTGGGATATGGGGATGGGAGCATCCTCTCCCATGTTAAAATCATCTTTTGGCTGGAAGTTGATACTGCATGTCCATTCAGGAAGCTATATGTAACTGACATTGAAGACAGACACACAAACACACATACACACATGTTCCCCACTATGGGATTTGAACCTCCTACCTATTTATTTTTACAATCCATAGATAAAAAGCATCAGTTGCAAGCACCACAGGACAAGTCTGACTCTTAAGGGGAGAGAGTGCACTTTTAATAGGATGACCTCATCACTGTTGCAGATAAGTTTGTGTTAAAAGTGAAATAAACTGCAGAGAAATCTGTATCCAAAGTTAAAGTGTTCCATTGAGTGGAAGTGGATACAGCACATCTGTTGTTGAAGTATTATTTTATGACACTAGAAGAACACAGACACCCAAGTTCACCACTGTCAGATTTGAACCACCTACTTAACCAGTTATACAATCTAGAAAGCACAGTAACAGCCACAAGTATCTCAGGAGAAGTCTGACTCTTATTGGGAGAGAGTGCACTTTTGACAGGATGACCACATCATTGTGTTGCAGGGAATATGTTTGTGATAAAACTGGGATAAGGAGAGGGTGAAATAGTTTCACAAGTTAAATTTTTTTCTCATGACTGGAAGTTGATACAGTATGTCTGTTTCAGAAGCTATGGAACCTGATATTGAAGACAGACACACACCAGTTCCCCACAGGGAGAATTGAACCTCCTACCAAGTTACACAAACTACAGATCATAATAGTAATCTCCAGCACCACAAAATAAGTTTCACTCTTAAGGGAAGAGAGTGCACTTTTGACAAGATACCATCATATAAGTGTGTTGCAGACAGAATGTTTCTGTTAAAAATGGGATAAAGTGCAGAGGGAGTTGTGTCCAAAGTTAAATGTATTCTCAGTATAAGGAGACTCACCATATTTGACAGTGAGCTGTTACTCATCTGTTATTAGCCCCCCCCAACACATATATAAGTTCCCCACAGTGAGGACTGAACCTCCTTCCTATCTAGTTACACAATCTACACAGAATGGTATTACTCACCAGTGCCGCAGGAGAAGCTGGAGTTTAGTTATGTGAAAAAGCTCTTTTGTAATTATTAAAAATTCACTGTTTCGAACAGCTGGTTCTGTGTGTCACAGGTTTTGGGACAAATGCATGTGTGTGGATAGGGCAATGTAATGACAATGTGCTTGTCCCATGTAATGACATACTTCTTTACTATGATGTATATACTGTCCTTCATGTATGGTGTGTTACTGAGAGGGTCATGTAAGTGTTTCACAGTATGGGACATCAATGACAATCACAATTGTAACCCAGAGGATTATCAAGCAAGCATTTGTCCCAGTCCCCTTCAATAAACACATCACACTAAATAACATTTGACGACCTTTATTAAACTTCCAGAAAAATAACTTGTTATCCAACATTTATTAATTGCAACTGAAACATAGTATAGCTTATTTAATCACAGCATAAACATCCAGGTAATGTTAATCAGGACAGTTTGACCTCATACATCCTTACCAAGTAAGCAGTGTCCATACCCCCACTTGCTTACTTTACTTATGAAGCAGTATTTCACCATGCACTTCATTTACCATTTACTGAATTAACCATCCAAACAAATAAGTGTCCTTACCTCTGCTCACTTATTTTATCAAGCAGCGTCCAACTGCTCCCTTACCTTTTCAAACTTATTGAAATAAACATCCAACACCAGAGGAGGAACAGAAGAGGGAAAGCATGCCCCTCTTCTCTGCCCTACACATGCTGATAAAATAACCACAATCCCCACTAGTCTACCAAAAAGGAGGGGTTGGGGTAGCAAGTTCATGCCAAAATGTGACACCTTACCCAGTTACACTTGCATAAATCCCTTAAGTCCCTCCCTACCCTTACCTCATTTCCTCCCAATCATCTCTCATCCCATTTAAGCTTTACCTCTCCCCTACCCTCTTAACTCCCATTAATATATTTATCTAACCCCCTTATGAATGAAGATGTCCCTGGACAAATTGGTTTGTAACAAAACCTCATTTGTCCTGGTCCCCTTCAATAAACACATCACACTGAATGACATTTGATGACCTTTATTAAACTCCCATAAACATAACGTGTTAACCAACATTTATTAATTGCAACTGAAACATCATATAGTTGATTTAATCACAGCATAAACATCCAGGTAATGTTCATAGGTTCATAGGTGTGTACTAGGCTAATGGCCTTGGTGCCTTTACAAGCCTAGCCATAGGATTACCATGGCATTGTGCCAACTAACCTTAGTTCCCAGTGCATCTGTCGAGTAGAGCCACTGGAGTTATCCCAGGGTGAATTTCCGATTTCCCATCCACTCATCAAGATTTCTCTTGAAGAGGGTCAGTGAGGTGCTCTGCTTGACATGTATGGGAAGTCTATGCCATAGCATGGGCAGTCTCTGGGTTATGAACCTGTCCCTCCAGTACATTCTTTTGATTGTGGTAATGAGGTTGAGGTCTCTGGAGCGTGTGGTGTGAAGGGATTGCGATTTCTTTAGGTGTAGCATTTCTAACAGAGCTGGGTCAGACATGGCTTTGTAAGTCAAGCAGAGATCGCTTCTAATTAGGCAACATGAGACAGAGAATAGTTGGAGTTTTTTGAGTCTGTCCATATAGGACAAGTTTTTAAGGCCTAGGATCCTCTTTCTGAGGTACGTTTGCGGCCTCTCCAGTTGTTGCAGGTGTCTAGTGAGGTACATGCCAAATGGGGCATTGTACTCAATAATTGGCTTAATGAGGGAAGAGTAGAGGGAGACAATGACCTCTTTCTTCCTGGATGGAAAACCCTTAGTAATGAGATGTGCCACACAGAAGGACTTTCTGACCACAGTGGCAATGTGGTGCTCAAAAGAGAGGTTGCTGTCAACCTGTGTTCCCAGATCTCTTATAATGCCTTGTGTGTTCAGTGAACTATCATTGATGTGGTAATTCATGGGAACTGGATTTTTCCCAAAGAGGATGATGACACATTTTTTGGCATTGAGCTTCAGGCCATAGTTCTGACACTATCTGCTGCAATTCTGTTTTCATAGCTAGCGTTAGAGGATTTGATGAGGGATCTCAAGTTTTTGTTGAGGCTGATAAGGGAGTTTTTCCAGTCTTGGGACTTCACCTTATTCTGCATCAGTTTCCTCTTTCTATTCTGGAGTTTTTTTTTTTTTTTTTTTATAGCAGGACTACCAGATTGGCTTCCTTTTTTGGCAGAGAGTGTATTGTTTCTATTGGGTATGGCGAAATCCATGCATTTGTGTACGTGTTCGTACAGTGCATTGGTGTATGATTCAGAGGTCATGCAAGTATTCTCCATTTGCATGGGTGCCGTGAAGTTAGCCACCTCTGTTTTTAGGAGTCCAAAGTTAGCTTTGGATAAGTTTTTCATGGTGGTTACTTTTGGTGGGGGGGGGGGGGTGTGGATTTCCAAGGTGATTAGTTTGTGGTCAGATTTAACCAGGGAGGAGTTGACTATCGGTGTAGAGCAACATTCGCCCATGTTAGTAATGACCAGGCCAAGGATGTTGCTACCATTAGTGGGGGTAAGAACGAGCTGGTCCAGGGCATTGGACATGGCATGTTAATCAGGACAAAGTGACCTTCCTCATAGTGACCAAGTAAGCAGCGTCCATACCTCAACTCACTTATTTTACTTATGAAGCAGCGTTCCACCACTCAGTTCATTTACCATTTATTGAATTACACATCCAATCAAATAAGCAGTGTCCTTACCTCTGCTTGCTTATTTTATTTATCAAGTAGCGTGGAACTACTCCCTTTCCTTTTCCAACTCATTGAAATGAACATCCAACACCAGAGGGAGAACAGAAGAGGGAAAGCCTGTCCCTTTTCTCCATCCACCAGCCTGATCACGCTGTTCCCCCTTCTCTCCTACCAAACATTCAACAACCTACCCACTCATTAAAAGGTCTTAATCCAAACTCCATTTCTGCAGTCTCCATCCTCTCTTACCAGACTAGATCTGTGTCATCTCCTCCCAAAACACTATCATATAATTAGCCAAAGTGGCCAATTGTCTAAATGACTGAAAGAAAACCCTGATCCCACCCCAATGCAAAAGTGACAAGCCATAACCTCATAACGTAGCATAACCTTCACATATTAACTAAACTCTCCCTTACCTAACTACCTTAGCTTCACAATGATTCCTTGGCCATTACCTGTCAAATGCACCACCAAACCACTAAACCCACACCACACAAAACCACACAAGAAAAATTGCGCCATCAAGCCTAACTGCAGCCCTGTTTTATTGCCCTCTGTACCTATTAATATTCAAAATGAAACTTCCTTTCCAAACAATATAATAGTAATCTCTCATCACCAACTATCTGATATAAACACAAAAACATTTAATGAGATCACAGCATTTTGTGATCAACAAACCACCCTCCAAATGACTTCAATAAATCCATATCCATGTTGATATTTATGCAATGATCCACCAGAACTCTAGAAAGACCAATGTAACCTGAAATAAGGCAATGTCAATGACATGCCATTATGTCCAACTGCAACTCCTTTTACCACCCAACATATATACTAATGACCAAAATTAAATTTGTTTCTTTTCTTTTTTTTTTTTTGACTCGATCAATTGCATAGTCATCCTGCCATCATACGCACTATCCTTATAAATGAAGAAAAATCTGACAACCAAAAGCCACCTTGTTAATGTCTTTGATCCCATAAAAAAACACACAAACTGTAGCCCAATGACCCTCCATTTTCCAAACGCCACCCCTTGCAAGCAACTAACTTTGACAATGGCAATATCTGCTAATCTTCACATTATCAAACCTACACTAATCCTTCCAGCATATGAACCACCGCTTAAGATTTAGTAAATGAACATAACCCTAACACTCGTACAACTGTAGCAATCTCAGTTAAATCCTCCTTGACCAACAGAAATGCCCCACCTTGTTCACATGCTTAAACCAAATAAAACAAGAATCCATCCCATCAATTTCCTACCACTTGACAGCAGCAACACAATTTGACCCAACTTGCAACACGCCTATCATATGCTTTACTTATAAAAACTGCCTGAGGCTCCTGCAACACACATCTAATCCTTCTAACCTAACCTGACATCAATCAGGTAGCACTGCCAACAACCCATACCACTGCCATATTAACCAAGATAAAATGGACCCTAATCGTCCAAATTCTCCTGCTAAAACTATGATGCCTGTTAGATTGGAACCACTTCAAAGCCACACATCCCTCCTTCAGTCATCCTACCCTACTGACTGACAAGACACAAATGAATCCCCCCAAAAATATAGCCCAACCCTAATCTCCTGCCGCAATGGTAACCAATGCAAATCCGCATGAATAATCCAATGCAGCTATCAAAATCTCAACATCCTTAATCCACCAATTACCCTTGGACTTCCCATTTAAAGCTTTCTTTCTGATATGTTACCTTCACATCCAATAACAAAACAACCCCTAAACATCTGCTAGGAAAAAAAATGCCCTGCTTAATAGTCACAACTTCAGCCTAACCACTGGAACAGCTAGTTCCTATCCTCCAACACTCGCATACATGCAATACTCCCACAAACCCTACCTACTGTTAAGTCGCACATATAACACATCACTTCCTATCAGCCCAAGTAAAAGAGTATCAGGTAAACTGAATAACCTACCCATTCCCCAATCCTACCCGACCATAACTTCACAAGCATTATCTTCCTTTGTAAAAGACAAATAACCTACAAACTGACCCCCACACTCCTTGATTCAATAAAAATCCTTAAGGAAACCCCATCTATTACCCACGTAACACATTCAAGCTGCTGCAAACTCAATTACCCAACATGCATCTATCAAAAGCTCAGCATCCTTAATCCACCAATTACCCTTGGATTTCCATTTTAAAGCTTTTTTTTTCTGATGTGTCGCCTTCACATCCAATAACAAAACAAACCCTAAACATTTCCTAGGAAAATAAAACATGCCCTGCTTAATGGTTATAACTTCAACCTAGCCACTGGAACAGCTTGTTCCTATCCCCCAACACTTGCATACCTGCAATACTCCCACAAACCTACCTACTTTTAAGTCGCACATGTATCACACCACTTCCATTCAGTCCAAGTAAAAGAGTATCAGGCAAACCAAATAAGCTACCCATTCCCCATTCCTACCCCACCATAACTTCACAAGCATTACCTTCCTTTGTAAGAGACAAATAGCCTACAAATTGACCCCCCACACTCCTTGATTCAATAAAAATTCTTATGGAAACCCCATCTATTACCCACATAACAAATTCAGGCTGTTGCAATCGCAGTTACCCAACATGCCTTCCCCCATCTAAAACCTGTTCAGCCAAATACCTAACCACACAATTTGAATGTACAAAACTACATGCCATCCACAAACATAAACACCGCCCCCTGTAATTAAGCGATATTCACAAGGCAAAGGCCATGTCCTACTGCAACCAAGCCTCCATGCTCTACATGAAAATGTTATACCTAAGGAAAATTAACACCCTGAAGTCCACTCACATGTAGGGACTAAACCCAACCTTAGTCATTATGGCAGTATCCCATCTGCAGATGGCCCCAAACTCCCCCTAATTAAACCTAAACACCTGCTGTACTGAGCTCCTGACATATGTCATCCTTACAAGTCCCCTAAGTACTCACATGTCACACCAACTCTCATGCTGAAATGAGAAAGTAAGACTGTATCACTACCTCCAAAGCCAACTTCACGCTTCTTAAGACAGAAGTGGTAAACTTCATGATACCTATACAGATGGACAATAGAGGTATGACTGCTGAATCCTACACAAGTGCACTATATAAACACTTACACGAGTGCATGGATCATGCTATCCCTAACAGAACCAAGATGCTATCCTCAAAAAAAAAGGAAGCCAATCTGGTGGTCCCCTGCCATAAACAAACTCTACAACAGAAGAAAGAAACCATTGCAAAAAAGAGTAAAATCCCATGACTGGAGGAACTCCCTGGTCAGCCTCAGTAAGAAGCTGAGATCCCTCATAAAATCCTGCAAAGCTAGTTACGAAAACAAAATCACCACTGATTCTAAAGACAAACATAAAGCATTCTATAGCTATGTCAAGAATCTCAATGGCAACACTCAGATCTGCTCTGAGTTACAGCACAATGGTACTAAATATACAGAACCAACTGATATTGCCAACATCCTGGCAGATAGGTTCAGTGCTAACTTTACCCCCCCCCTCACCCCCTAAAGGGCCCAACTCTATACCGGAAGAATGCAAAGTTCCTATAATCACGGCTGCACAGGTAAAAACCACACTCTTCAAAGCCAAGAACACAGCATCCATGGGACCTGACAACATCTCAGGCTGTGTTCTACATGAACTACAGAATGAACTGGCACCCCACCTAAGCACCATGTTCAGTCATAGCCTCACCTTAGGCTTTGTACCCATGGAATGGCACACAGCAATGGTTATCCCACTCCACAAAGGGGGAGCCATCACGGACCCCGGGAACTATTGTCCCATTAGCCTAACAAGCCTGGTCTGCAAGGCCATGGAACATATCATCATAGAATTTATAAACAAAGACATTGGTAATCTCCAAACTCTGTACCCCACCCAGTTCTGGTTTGTAAAAGGCAGATCATATCTTCTAAATCTGATAGACTTCTTTGAAGCAGTCACCAAAGCCGTAGATGAGGGTAAGGTAGTTCACCCAGCCTATCTAGATCTCGCCAAGGTGTTTGACACCATCCCCCACTCTGGAATTATAGATAAACTCACTAAACTAGGTATAAATCCCTATGCCACAAGATGGGCTGCCAACTGGCTCACTGACAGAACCCACACTGTAAAAGTAGCAGACTCCAAATCCGACTTCATACCAGTGACAAGTGGAGTACCACAGGATTCAGTCCTGGGTCCTCTCCTGTTTGGTATCTACTTTTTTGAAGTACAGGCTAACACAGAAGGTTTTGGGCTAATGAAGTTTGCAGATGACTGCAAACTAGGAGCCATAATCGAAACTCCTAATGATGTGGACATCCTACAAAAGGGCCTCACTGAGACAGATGCCTGGTGTCAAAGCCATGGCCTCAAGCTCAATGCCAAAAAGTGCATTGTCATCCCCTTTGGTAAAAACTCTGTACCTATGAGCTACCACATAGGTTGTAGTCTACTTTACACCAAAAGTGTGATAAGAGACCTTGGGACACAGGCAGACAGTAGTCCCTCCTTTGATAATCACATTGCCACAGTAGTTAGGAAATCCTTCTACGTGGCACACCTCATCACAAAAGGTTTCTCATCAAGGAAAAAAGAGATCATTGTTCCCCTCTACTCATCACTCATTAGAACCATTATAGAGTACAACGCCCCTTTTGGTATGTACCTCACAAGACATCTTCAACAACTAGAAAGGCCATAGAAATACCTCACAAAGAAGATTACCAGGCTCAAACAGATGCCCTATGCAGGTCGTCTCAAAAAACTCCAGCTTTACTCCATCGCATATCGCCTACTCAGAGGCAATCTCTGCCTAACATACAAAGCTATGTCAAACCCAGAGCTGTTGGACATGCTTCACTTAAAGAAATCCCAATCCCTCCGAGTTACATGCTCTAGGGACCTAAACCTTGTCAGCACAATAAACAGAACATGCTGGATTGATCCCTTTCCCAGAGACTTCCCATACTCTGGAACAAATTACCTATCTATATCAAACAAAGCTCCTCATTAGCACTCTTCAAGAAAAATCTTGATAATTGTATAGGAAATAGAAAATTCATCCTGGGGATCACCTCTGTGGCTCTGCTCGACAGGGGCACAGGAAAATAATTTTCTTGGGTGGTGAAAGACAGGGTACCTTTTTGGCTAGGCTTATATAGGCTCTAGGGCCAATAGCCTAGTACCTACCTATGAACCTTTGAATGTATGAACCTGGAACTACACTCCGAGCAGCTCCGTCAATCAAAACCCCTTTGCAGCAGCATCCATCACCTGACGAGACCACCTCCTTCCAACCAACAGTTGATACAACCTCTGCGGTGACACCATCTGTGACAACACTGCTTAACCTCCAACTGCTGAAACACCCATCATAGCACCACCATCTGCAAGGAAAACAGTGATGTAAATCAGATGAATAATCTGAAATGTAAACACATCAGAAGACAACCTGCCCCCCCCCCCCCCGAATGCTCTCAATAAATCCAGCTTCCTTCCCACATCCAAGGCCCTATTGCTACTTGGCCAAAAAAAAAAAACTCTCAGTCCTGTAGGACTGAATATTACCTTATATGTACACAGCAACTTCAGTATAGAGATACCTGTATGAGTCGTATGTGCTCATCTTGCATTTTTCACCTCTGCACTCAGAGGCTGGGCTGTAACTGTGCCATTAAGTACCAAAATAAAAAAAAATAATGGCCAGCAGTTTTCTACCTCCCCAAATCTCAGCCAGCTTCACTATAAGCAACTCAACCCTCTGAACTCACTCTCCCAAGCAGTCAAACTCATAAGCCGTGAAACGCCCTCTCAACCCCCCCCCCCCCGCCAATACTTTTGCCAGTGGCTTCTGATAAGGGAGAAGTAAGATCCATCTGTAATCCTCTCTGCCCCCTCCCCCTCAATCGCTACTAGCACTATGAGCATGCATGACTAACAGCCATCACAAAGCCTGCAAAGAAGCTCCTACAAACCAATGCAGCCTCAAAGTTGTTAAGCACAACATCTAGCCATTCAGTGAAAATCCAGATAATTACAAGCATGCCTTCCAACTTCTCATTGCAAAATTGTGGGCACAGCTGATTGCTTCCACAAACTTAGAAAGTTGGCATAGCAAACAGGCTTTGCAATAGCATGAACCTCATGAAGTGTGCAAAGTCCAAAACTCAAATGCCTGTCATTTCTCCTACTCCATTCTTTAAAGATTTGCCACCAGCTTAGCATAAAACCACCAATGCTAGCAAAAAGAAAACATCTATAGTGCAGACAGAACTAGCTGTAATTACATTAGCCCCACCACTACTGTACTGCACCATAATCAGTATACAAACACTGCATGTTTTAGATCATGAATGTTCCCATAACTTGTAATTGCTGTACACCAAAAACTATTCTGTTTATCTAATTCATTTATTCATTACAAACCCAAATATATCTGCTCCAGACAACTGTCCACAAACATGTGCTCCTCCTTCAGAGACCCTTCAGTCAACTCTGAGTCCTTCTCCAGTCCCAAACACCTCATCCAGTATTGCCAACCAATTAGAGACTTGGTTATAGTTTGTTTATTTAAATATCTTTCATTTTAACATTGATTGGAAAAGCACTTCCTTCATGATGATATAAACCATCATTATAACTTTCCATGGTATGTGAAACAAAAAATGTTCTAATGAGAGCTAGTCATCTACTGTAGATTATAACAGCAATTAAAATTAAATAAAGAAAGAAAGAAATCATTAAGCAAAATGTTTCAACACGGCCCAAATACACCTCATTCTAAACACTGAGATCCTGTGTTTCGATAACAAGACTAAACTGAAAGCACACACTTGATAATCATGTCACTTTAAGCACATTACGTAAATCAATATAAGCAATAAAGGTCCTTATGTGACTAAAGTCCAGCAAATGCCAAAGCCAGCCACAATTCACCCTTTCTATGCCACCTATAGATTGTAATATAGTTCTGTAATTCTGATCCCCCATGCTCTCGTATAAACTAAACTAAGAAAGAATGAAAAGTAAGTCAGTCCAATAACCTGCTGAATTCATTCACCAGCAGTTTGCTTTCCAGTACATGATGTATTTCAAACTGAAGAACGTGTAACTTTAAATACCTGAATCAGTCTTCTTGTTAAACTATGATAGCTCGTCATTAATAGGTTATTCAGTAATTAAAAAATGGCAGCATATGCATGCATCTTAAGGAAAATAAAATTGATTCAAACAATTAATGCAAGGCATTGAAATGCTAAAGACAAACATTAGTTACCTACCCACCCCCCACCCCCCCCACAGCTTATACACCTGAACTCAAAGACTTTGATATGGTACAAAAGGGGAATAAATACCCAACATCACATGCTAGAGGTCAAGTAATATACTGCCTGTAATCACACTATTGCACTCACTGCTCTGAGTAGTGATCTTGCAATCTGAAGCCTATCAAAACTATAAAAGTGGTAGCCATTTCTACTCTAAGTGCCAGCAACTACCATCGCTAACAACATTAAAGAAAATAAATCACTTCCTGCTGCCACTGCAGTAATCCTGAGCCAGGGTGAGTGCCTCTGAATGAATGAAATTCTGCCTATTTGAGCAGAACGTTGTCTGAGCTTCCACTAACTCCCTCCACTCCTGTAACGGTCATCACCACTCCACTCATGCGTGCAACTACCATTAATCACAATCACAGGACAACCTGTGAAAACCTTCATAGCACCTAGCAGCCAAGTATAGTAAAACTGACCAATTTCTACACACAGGAATAATCATGTTAGCAACCTTCAATCTGACTGGAGAAATAAGATTCTGAAACCCCCACTAACGGAGCCTACACATTATCACCACGTGAGGCTAAAACAACCTCATTGCTTCTACCAACAAGTCAAGATAGCTGATGCATGGCCAGGCTGTAATGTTATAAAATAACCAACATTTTAATGCTACGGGCCATAACACCACACACCAACCATGGTCAACTGACATCACCATCCCCCAAAGCTACACAACGACAGATGCAACCTGACATAAAAGGCTGCACACCTTACCTAATTAAACTAACAACTATCCCACTTAAATGCCCAGAGCAAACATGATTAGAGGAGAGAAAAAAACAACTAGCTTCAAACCAGTTGAATAATCTAATAAAATATGGTGCTGCAGCCACAAGCAGACAAACCGCTACTGGCAAAACTCATCCTATTCATGCACCCACCAACTAAAGGTAATCCAAGGCCTACTTGTAACAGAGTACCTACAGGTCATCTTGGACGTCTGACATGCATTAGAAAGTTCATGCCAAAATGTGACACCTTACCCAGTTACACTTGCATAAACCCCTTGAGCCCCTCCCTACCCTTGTCTCATTTCCTCCCAATCATCCCTCATCCTATTTAACTCTTACCAACCCCAGTCCTCTTAACTCCCATTAATATATCTATCTAACCCCCCCCCCCCGAAGATATCCCTGGAAAAATTGGTTTGTTACCAAACCTCATCTCTGCCAGTTCATTTTGGATGATTATGGAAATAGTGAGCATTTATAGTGCCTGTCATTTGTCTTGTCTCATGCTTGCACAATGTGCATTGACAATACAAACAGACACTTCCTAAATATGACAGTGCACTGCAGAATAACAATGATGGATTATGTGTAAATAGGTTAACCAATATAGTAAAACAGTCGCATGTATAATCATTGGAGTGCATACATACATTAACAGATTGACTTAACTGAGTCAATATAATTCTGAAATCCAGATAACTTATTGTCAAAATTCAGTACAGACA
The DNA here is from genome assembly GCF_019279795.1 of Protopterus annectens. Taxonomy (NCBI): domain Eukaryota; kingdom Metazoa; phylum Chordata; order Ceratodontiformes; family Protopteridae; genus Protopterus; species Protopterus annectens. The sequence continues at coordinate 497,563,249 of NC_056736.1, forward strand.
TACAGACATTTTGCAACCTAAACAATTATTTTTTGTAAATGTTTTCACTCTCTGCCTAAAGCACAGCTCTGCCAAGCTCAATTGCTCTGCTAATTAGCACATGCATATAATAATATCTTGAGGTGTTGAACTTAAAATGGGAATTTGCAGTACCCTATGGTACTCCGTACTGACTTTTGCACAAAGAAGCAGCATACACATACAACCATGTCTAAATATGATGGAATACAGAGCAGATATGTGTTAAGGCCATACTTCATCTGTCATGGTTTACCCTGGTTTACACACTTGTCATGACAGTTGCAGTTCTTCAATCCTTATATGTATGCTACAGATGTATTATGATACAAGTGAGGGACCAAGCATGACATTGTTGGAGGAAACATGGCTTATGGAGACATTTTGGAGTCAATGAAGTTTATCTAAATGAGATTCAGACCCTGGATCATCTGAGCCCATTCCTCTCAACCTGGAATCATCAAAAATCTGGACAAATGCCAATGAAAAATAGGTACAACACGCCAAAAATCTGTATGATTGTTATTGTGTCTTTCAGCTTTTCCCGGTTAAGGGTTGCCACAGTGGACCTCCGGTCCGCTAATGATTGGTAGTTGATTTTTATGAGCCGAGTTACCAGCCCTGACGCACAACCTTCAACGAAGGTACACCCATTCACGCATGTCTCCACGCAGAAGACGCTCTAGCTGAGAATCGAACCGGACAGCGTCTTACTGTGAGGTGACAACGCTACCACAGCACCACCACCGTGGATGAAAAATATTCACATAAAATTTACATAAATAATTATGTAACCCCAGCCACTCCAGTGGAATTGTGGGATACCAACTTTTAACCGCAAATTGAAAAACAGGCAAAATATTAAACAAAATACGACCAGAACAATAGTTTATTTACATTAACATTTGAACTTGTATCAAACTTTGAACCTATGTAAAACTAAAATATAATTTTCTTTTATAAAAAAAAAATTAACTGCTTCTACACTAATATTAAATAACTCAAAATATAACCAGAACAAAACGGTTTTATTTATATTAGCACTGGAACTTGTATAACACATTCAACATGTAGAAAACTAAAATACAATTTTCTTTTTTGGGAAGAGAGTGGTGAGCCTGAAAAATAGAAAGAGTTTGGAGTTATAAACTGTGGATGAACCAAAATTTCCCTTGATAATTTCAGGTTCAGACTATATTTTGGTTCTGAGGCCTTTCCTGCCAGAAAAATAATCTCTACCTGACAGAACTCAGAAGCAGGGTTCAGATCCAGTGATCAACTCAAGCCAAACCTGAGCACATGCTTAAAATGCACAGTTACCAGTTTGTTGTCCATTGTGGCATGCCAGCCTGTAAAACAGTTATACCGAGCTGGGTTGCAATCAGAGAGGAGACAGAGCACTGCTAGACTGAAAGACTGGAGTTCTTTAGTTGATAAGAACACCTTGTAGTTGCAGCAAACTTGTGACTACCTGTAAAAATGTTTGAACTCTTGGTAAAAATTATTGTGCTGCTAATCTGACTAGCTCTTCTAAATAAGTTACAATCAAGAAACATTTACTACATTTAGCCTAAAAGTCCTTACTAGGACTTAAAATGCCATATTATATTTTTGTATTATTATTATTATTATGATTATTATATTTCCTCTTAATCTTGTATTTCTGTAAACAATGTCTTATCCTAGATGACAGGGAAATAACACAGCACATCCTGTCTAAACTCCTTCATTTTTCGGTATAAAGAAACAGCATACCTCTTTCACAATAGATTTCAGTATGTGATAACAGAAAATTATTCTATGAGACTACTGTCTGACTGGAACTTAATAAGAAAACTCTTCTCTGTTATTTAAAATTACAGTTTTATGTAGATATGTTATGCACAGTTGTCAGCTGGGTACTAACTGAGTACCTTAATAATGAATATGTCTGAACCTCCCTCAGTTATCATCAAATAAAATGCACTGTTATCACACATTTAAAATGCTCTTTTCTACATGCTAATTACCAAGAGGGCAGTGGCGTAGCTAGAGCCTGTGCCACCTGGGGCTGTCTTTGAGTTTGCCATCCCCCTCACAAAATCATGGTGTTGCATTAGTTGGCTATTTCTCCCCATTTACTATAAACATGAATGTGCATATGCTTTATGCTTTAGTTCTACAGTGATTATTTAGATTACATTTAAAACTTCTATTTTAAATGTTATACCACAAACAGTACATCTGCTAAACAAAGCAATTCCGTATCAGAATAAAAACAGACTTAGCATTAAAACTTCTCTGCCCTTAAAACTCACATTCATTGAAACAGCACTAAAATTCAGATTCAAAGAAAAGATATCTGGCCAGTGCCAGATAAAGTTTACTTTTGGGCTGTTTTCAAGTCATAGGCCCCTTGCACACATACATAGGACCATGCAAACATACATGTGTTCTTTGATTCACCTTCCAGATTGTATTAAATTAAATTGCTTGTATAATACAGCACACTTGTTAGAGTACATTTTAAATGTGTTGTTTTGAACATTTTTCAAGTAAACAATGAAATAAAATGTATGAACTAATAATGACAAAACTTCCCAATTCAGAACATTTCCATCGTTAAAGACTACTCAAACTTCTGTCATTACAATCCATCAATATCAGTAAATATGCAGAAACTCTGCAGAAGTAAAAGTCATCTAAATAATTCCACATTAAAGAGATCTGTAACTAATGAAAGAGTTGCTGCTAGCAAACAACTTTATATTTCATTATTTCATCTACAAATAAAGTGTCTCTTGCCAATGAAGAATAAATTGCCTATGTTATATTAAAAAAATGATAAGCTAGTAATATTGCAATATGGAATGGATGGCAAACTGATAACAAGTTCATAGTTATAGGTATCTCCACCAAAGGAGGACATTCACAGGACTGCAGCATCCACCCCCTTTAAAGTACAACATAGTATCAGCAATCCATCTACATACTGTGGGAGTAGAACCCACAGCCTTCTGCATCAAATGCAAGTATACTACCTGTTAACATGCAAAAAGACTTGACAAAAGTAGCAATAAACTTCTTTACCCCTGAAACTCTCAGATCCCTGTAAAATAAATATATAAAAAAATAAAAGTTAAGTGGAGGTAAAATCCACAACACGCAACTATATCTCTCAACTATTCAACACAATGAATCTGGAAAAAGCTAATATTTATTGGTGGGGAGAGAAAGGCCCAAAATGAGGGACACATTTTAAACATTGAATGTATAATCTTAGAAAATTGCTAGAATAAAATGTTTTGTGTTACCATGTGTTTCCCGAAGAATAGGAAGACAAACTTAAATGGTTATCATTTAGTAAATTAATTTTGCACTGATTTGCAGAAAACCGAAATTTTTAAGAGGAACAAACCAAAAGTATGAGCCAAATATTCTGAGAAAATCTGTATAGTTGAACGGTATAAACTGAACTCCTTTAATCACAAGAGGTGGTATGGGTAGAGAATTCAGACATTTGCAACTTGTACCTAAGGTACAGTGTTTCAGCCTGAGTAACCCTAACAACTAGGTATACCTAACTGGGGTATTTTACACACACACACACACACACACACACACACACACACACACTGAACTGGGGCATTGCACAAACCTAACTGGGGCATTTTACACACACACACACACACACACACACACACACACACACACACACACACACACACACACACACACACACACACCTAACTGCAGCATTTTACACATATAGACACACACACACACACACACACATATCTAACTGGGGCATTTTACACATACAAACACACACACATATACCTAACTTGGGCATTTTACAGACACACACACACACACACACACACACACACACACACACACACACACACACACACACCTAACTGCAGCATTTTACACATATAGACACACACACACACACACACACACACACACACACACACACACACACACACACACTTAAACACATACTTAACTGGGGCATTTTACACACACATACACACATATACCTAACTGTGACACTTTATACATGCCGAAGTGCACACACTACACACACACACACACACACACACACACACACACACATACCTAACTGGGGCATTTTACACACACACACACACAAACACAGACATGCACACCCACACATATACCTTACTGGGGCATTTTACACACACACACACACACACACACACACACACACACACACACACACACACACACACACACACACACACACATACCTAACCAGGGCATTTTACACACACACACACACACACACACACACACACACACACACAGAAAAACACACATGCACGCACACAAACACAGGCATGCACACACATGCACGCACACACACATATATCTAACTGGGGCATTTTACACACACACACACACACACACACACACACACACACACACACACACACACACACACCTAACCGGGGCATTTTATGCACACACACACACACACACACACACACACACACACACACACACACACACACACACACACACACACACACACACACACACACACACACACACACACACACCTAATTTCAGCCTCTTACACATACACACACACACACACACACACACACACTTAAATGGTGCATTTTACACACACATACAAAAAATTTATTTTT
>NC_056736.1:497568427-497583427 GCF_019279795.1 Protopterus annectens
TTGTGGGGGGTAACATATACGGTTTGTGGGCCTTGCATGTCTACATAATCCGTATATATGTGTGTGGGCTCCATCCCTGATTAGAGAGCTAACAGTTAGTAGACTTATGTTACGGGATTGTACATTGGGCCATTGTTAATTGGTTTCTATATTGTCTGCAGGTGAGCTTGCTACTTGTATACCTCCGTAATTGCAGCGATATATCAGGGGATATGTGTAGGTGACAGCTATCCCTTGTATTTCTGTCCCAGATATTTGTAGTCATTGTGGTTGTGTTGTTAAAAGAGCCTGTTTGCCATGGGTTGCCACCTTATCATATGGTCATTATTGGACACTTGCAGGACACAAAGCAGTGTTTACAGGCCAACACGTAGCCACAGTCAGTACACAGGTAGCACATACTTTTATCCTCACTACATACCTATTGTTGTGACTTTGGATACTTATCATATTGCATGTAACATTTAAGTTTCTTACATACAGGCATAACTATTAAATACGACTGTTACATTATATATGGGACATATTTATGTCCTACCATCTCGGACATTTGCCCTTTGTACTGTTTTATGTCAGGACACACCTGCCCAGGGTGGGGATGTCCCTCCTACTGTGGTACAGGTAGTAACCGTATGCCTACAGCTAGCTATACCCACACCTACCGTACTGGTCTGCCTCAACTTGGCACCAACATACACATGTTGCGGACACACACACACATTACAGTCACACAGAAACTCACACGGCACCCTCAACGCACACTTACACAGACTACGGCACTCACAGACACAGTTGAACACAGTACCTACGTGGACCACGACACCGTCAGCGGTGACTAACCGTCCCTTCATATCATCATACTATTACTCGTGGATGTACTGTTCTGGTACTGTGTTCTATTGGTCTTTCAGCCTCGTGGTTACACATGTTGGTATGTTACACATTCCATGGTTGCTGGTATCCTATTTATTTGTACCTCCAAGATGTTGTGAATGTCGTTGAACTATCTATCATATTTGCAGATATCGCTGAATCTATCTATATCACCATATATCCCTCTATTGCCCTTTCTATCTGTATTATATATATGCATATGTGTACATATATATATATCTATATATATATATATATATATATATATATATATATATATATATATATATATATATCTGGTGGGGAACGTGACAGGCAGACAGCACCACCATATGCTGTAAGACTCATGTACTGTTCAGGTGTTGGCATTCCGTGTTGCACTGGCTGTTGTGTTTACAATGTTTGAGGGCTGCCTATGTAGGAGTCACACATTGGGCCACCTATACATTACAATTTACAGGTGGTCATGTTTGTGTGCCATCCATTTTACTGTGTGTGCAGGTGGAGAGGTGTCAGTCCGTAGGGGCCTACACGGTCAGTGTATGTGCTATCGTTCCCCTTTGCCAAGGCGTAGTCATATTGGGCACGCCTCCGTCTGCCTACTGGGGCTGGCACAGTGTGTTCATGGTCTGAATCCCTCTGTGCCTGTACTGGCCTTGGCAATTGTGGTGGGCTATGAGGGCCTTCACCATTTTGTCCCTGCTGCAGCTGCTTCCGCAGGATCATATTATGTAGCATGGCACATACTATGATGATGTGGGCATACGTGCCTGGAGAGTATTGCAAGGCTCCACCAGATGTATCCAAGCACCGGAACCGTGATTTCAGCATCCCGAACACACGCTCTATGATGATTCTGGTTTGTGCGTGTGCCTCATTATGGCATTCTTGCATGGGTGTGTGTGCATTTCTGATGGGAGTCATCATCCACGGCTCCAGTGCATAGCCAGCATCCCCCACGGGCTGGCCATGTGGGATGTCCCACCTGATAAATACCTAATACAGCTGTGAGGCATGCCAGATATGGGAGTCATGGTAGCTTCCAGGGCTGCCAGCACACACATCCATGATAATGCCCTGGGCATTGCACATGACCTGGCAGTTGATGGAGTGGAATCCCTTGCAGTTTATGTAGTGCATACCCTGCTCACCGGGTGGTGACTTGATTTGTATGTGCGTGCAGTCTATCACACTCAGTACCTCCAGGTATTGTGCCACAAGGTGGAAGTGACGCATATTGCTGGCCAACTCCTCCTGAGTTCTGGGGAAGTATATCTGCTCATTGGCATGTGGTAACATGGCATCCAGGAACTGGTGTAGTACCCTGGATGCTGATGCCTGTGAGATACCCATTATATCTCCAGTTGGCCTTTGAAAGGTACCTGTGGCCAGTATTCGCAGGCTTACACATACCTTCGTGTCCACTGGTATGGGTTCTCCTCTGTTGTTTCTGGTTCTCAGGCATGTCCGGCACAGCTCTACTATTTGCTGTAAGATGTCCATGTCCACCTTGTAATGCTCTACTATCTCCAGGTCATGTAGCCCCTGGCAGGTTACCCTTGGTCTGAATACTCTCTTTCTCCTCCGAGGCCTGCGGTGGTTGTCTGCATCATCCTCCACAACACTGTCAGTCTCTAACACATGCGGATGAATCACAGCTATGGCAGCTCCCAACATGTACATTTTAAAAGTTCCCCGTGTGTTTACACCTATGGTGCAGTGTTTGGGAATACACAAGTGTGTGTTGGGTGCTTACACACTTTATACTATTGTGCTGTGAACACCGATGATGTCATCGGGTGTGCATGTACATTCGTAGCTACAGGTTATGTTATGTGTTTTACTGCCGGAACTACTATTGTGGTGCCTTTGGTGTTGAATTACATTTGCCTGCCGTGGATTACCTCTTGACCTTCCCTTTACATTTCTGTGCGTTGCACCTACCATTTTCTGGCGTGCATCCTGCAGCCTACTTTCATTTGTGCTTTCCTGGACCTGGCGTATCTTGCGTTATGTGTGCTACTGCCGGTCTGCTGTCGGTTTACTTTGCTCTGCTGTGTCAGGTCTTCTATCTTTGCAATCCAATATCTCCCCTCCTTTCTTTGCATTCACATGCCTCCCCTATCCTGTTTTGCAGGTTTCTGCAAGTGGACTTGTCAGCTGCCGTCGATTGGCCTTCGTGGGTTGATTGGTGTTGATTGCTCATTTGTACTCCAATTACCCTACTTCCACATTTCCTTTTCTTCCCCTGACCTTCCTGTTTCTGCTATTGTTTGCGGCGCGTGCATCCGATTACTGGGTTTCAGGCACGTTTTCATCCTCGTACACATGCGCTTTTGGCCACCATGTGTGCTCTCAGCTAAACGATTCCTCCCCACCCCTATCCTGCAGCTTTGCTTAGCAACGGACAGGCCAGATTTGGAATGCTCCAATGTGCTTAGTGCTACAGTGGCACACCCCTCTGCTGATGTCATGTATCTCCTCTGAGCCACTCCTCTGTGTTATACCGCTGCGACACATGGTACAACTTTCCTCCGCGGACATTTGCGATTCAGTATTATCTGCCTCATTTGCATGGCATTGACTACTAATTCATAGTTACCGCGCCGAACACTATCGCAAGCCCTTAGCAACCCTTGCACCTTGGTTGTGGTGTTCCATGCCTACCATTGTGTGTTATGCTGTAAACCTGATTTCTATTACGTTGCGATTTTATGACATTTTTATATTATTTCTTTATGTTACAGCTTCCGCACACATGCCCTGCGGTTCTGCTGTGTGTTACTGTGGACATGACATTAAATGTTGTTATTTACGTGTTGTGCTTCTTTTCTTATGCCATTGGCTGTGTATTTTGCCATTGGCATATGTTCACGTTGTGATACCTGGGTCTGGCCCTCTTCCATAGCTCCGATGTTATGTTTGGGAAAATGTAAACCGTGTTTTTTGGTTTACATTTCCGTGGGCTTACGCTACGCCTGCAACACTTCATGAATCGCTATATGCCTTCATTTGCATGGTGCAACACTGCACATGGGGTGATTTGCATACCTACGCCGGGGGCTGCACAGATCTGGCGTACGCCAGTAGTGCACGTGGAATTAGATCATACCTGAATCGCTCAGTGGCCATATTTGCCATTATAATGCCTACGCTATGCGTGCGCCTGGCGCAAGCTTCATGAATCCCGGGGTTAGTGTATCCTTACCCCTAATCTGAAACAAAAAAATATTTTTCCTAGCTGATTTGGCAAAACATATCCCTGTTTTTTTTTTTTTTACTTACTTTACTTGTCATTGCCAATTTTCATATTCTAGCAACTCGTAAAAAATATAAAACTTTTACAGTTATACATCACTTACCTTTGGTGTATCTCCCCTGACTCACTAAGGAATTAACCAAAGGAATCCTGGGCAATACAGTGAAACTTGTAGTTCACTCTTATGACATTGATTGAAAAAATGACTGAATGCGTTCCTTCCAGAAAGGAAAATAATTTGTTAGTAAAAGAAAAAAAAAAAAAATATATATATATATATATATATATATATATATATATATATATATATAAACAGGTCACAATACAAGTGGAAGGCCTGCAGCAGAAAAATTAACAACAGTAATTATTAAAAGAGGAGACTCCAGAAAAAACGATCCAAAGTAATAAATAAATAAAACAAAAGCTGTCACATAAGGAATGCAGCACCACCATCCGGTAAAAACTGTATGGAATTCTACAAAACACTGCTGCTGCTAAGGTATATTTAAAGTTTTGTTAGAAAAGAATGTCTTTAAAACTTCCTCGCCTGCACAACTGCAGTTGCTGATGTCAGGGACGCACCCCCTTCACTCTCAAGCACAATACCAGCTAAACGATGAAAGACAAGCCGCATCTAAGAACCACAAAGTCGGTTCATTTTCACACCTCTTTCCCTTGCCTTTTGAACTGCGATAATTGGGTAATTATCACCCGTTTACTGAAAAAATGACAATGACGCAAATGCCAGATGAGCTGCAAATTACTATGTTGTCTCAATCAAGGCACTTGTGTGTGCTAAGTTGTTATTTTATTTTATTTACCTGAATTTTAGATTTCACCCCTGGGTCCTAGTGCCCTCCAAGTTCTACCCCATTTACAAAAAAAACTGTACTGAAGTGCGTACAGTGAGTATGCCTCCCAACGTCCCAGGTACACACACACCCTGTAACACCAGTACTATACAAAGAATAACACAACTCTACTCACAGTCTGTCTGTAGTTCCTGATCCTCCTACAAATACGTGGCTGCCCTGTGTGTGCCGGTTCTCCTATAGCAAGTATTGCTACCTTGCTGTCTGCAACACTGATGCCCACACACAAGAAGGATGTCCATCACACAGAAAATGTAAAGGGACCATGCCCACATGATGTAGGGATTTGTAGTGGGTGGTTGCCATGACACTGGTACTTGGAAGACTACACATGTGTAATCATATATATATATATATATATATATATATATATATATATATATATATATATGGCTATCTGGAGAAGTATATGTACATATAGTTCCACCATATGTCCTGGACATGGAGTGTAGCCCTACCCCAGCCCCTATAGTCCCAAAGTCGTAGTGCGAGGGGATGTCAGGTATGTATAGCAGGTATATTAGTGGACTATTGCTACTGTCATTGGGATTGTCTTTACAGACATGGTGTGTGTGGGATGTCACATCTGCTTATAACATGTGTGCCATTGGCTACTGACAGACATCCTAAGGACATCATTGTAAAGTACCGTTGCTAGCACGTAATTCCCCTGTGGATTGCAGCAGAGATATTGGCCAATATATGTGGAAATTCTGACACACTCTGTACAGTCCAGAGGTATACACATAAGCCCTTAGTGCAAAACATGTGCACCATGCCTGACAATATGCATGTAGACAGCCATGTAGATGGGTATAACACATAACGACTGGTATACGTTTGCCACCATAGGTTATGCATTCACACACCCCTGTCTGGCCTGACACATGATGATCACTGGTATAGGGGTGCTATGGCCACATACTCTCCACTAGATCTTGACATACATCTGTACAGCATCCCGCTGCTCTGTCTGACATACATGACTTTTAAAGGACGACCAGCATCAATACATCTGGCAAGTATCTGCACATGACATCTCACTGGGTAAGTAAACTAAGCTGCTAGGCATGTAACAATGCACTGTGCAGGTACAGGCACACTGGCTCAACACTGGCCTACATCTCCTATGGTGGAATGCACATGTACCTGCATATATAGCAGGCTCAGCAGGCATGTCACAACACAGGGTAAGATACACCTGTGTGAAAGTGCATAACCACAACCAATGTGAACACAACCACAGCCCCATATAGTAAGCTAGCATATTATTACATATATGGACTATCTGTTCTACACCATCCTCATATGTGCCACTCACAGACTGACCCTACATATACTGGGCTGCTACACAGTTTGGTCTGATGGCTCTCTGTGGTATGGGACATGTGTGTGTATGGCCCTACAAACATGTACGCCAATACGGTACCATGCAGTGGAGCAGCATGTAACATCAGATAGGAGGGGAACTAGAACAATGACATTTACCACAGTCTGTACACAGGCTAAAGTACATATTAACAATACACACACTGTCAACATTCACCATACGTACACAGACCTCAGTACAATACAAACATCCACAGAATGTCCAGGTTATGTCATGAAATTTAACCCCTACTGTAAATAACATGTGTAGCAGTCTGATATATCACTGGCTTGTTATCAGATATGATGACACTAATTATGGTGTACAGCACATATGCACCACTTAATGCACGACATATGTACAAAAGTTGACAGAGGTGTGGCTGGAAGCACATATACAGGGTCAATACTGACATGTTGCTGTGATAACCTCGTACATTTATTGTTGTAACGGGGTTTGTTGCAACATATGTCCTATGAGGGATATGAAGCTTTCACCATCTACAGACTACAATCCTCACACTACCTTCTCCAGTCTACAAATAGATGCTCCATGGGTAACACATGAAACCAAAGGTACAACACTGCCCAGTGTGCAGATGACCCTGCAGATGGGGATTTCTCATAAACATAGAACTGTCATGGCAGGTATTGAGACGTACGACAGCCATATCCACAAACATTACTCCAAATGCAATATAGCAGCACATACAGTCTGTAGTCAGGTCAGGCACATCCCCCTTCTGTTTGTTGCCATGTTTCCACAGTGTATGTTGTTAGAGGTAAATCCCCAATCCATCTGAGATGCTGTTTGTCAAACAACAGATCAGGTTCCTACTCACAGTGAATGAAAAGGGCCAACACCACCATGATGTTCCTAGACACTGGAGTGTGTTTCCATGCAATTGGCTATGGGAATGTTACCACAGCTGTTCCACATGCAATCAGCTAGGGGAGGGCTGCAATTCATGCAGAGGCCATCAGCTGATCATGAGCATCACTTAAAATACACATACTGCTGCCTAAGCAAAGCAGGTGTAGGTCTCCACATCCACCAGAGAGGGAGTGAGAGAGGCATACAGAGGCAAAGACATGTCAGGGAGGGGTGGGAGAGTAAAACTGAAGCATGTTTGTGTCACACACCTATCACCACAGGGTATCAAACCTCTGACAACTATGTAGTGCTATCACAGTTTGATGCAGTTAATGGATGCACCACATGGGTCATCTGCTGTAGAGCACTCAGAACATATATGTGATGGTGAGTGACATCTGCAACAGGGATACGGTAGCTATATGGTAGGTGACGTACACGTGCCTGTCCACATGAACAGGTGCCAACGTCAACACAGCCACACTCTCACAGGGACACACACACATTGACACACTTAGCAGGGCCAGCAGTACAACTCATCAGTAGTGATATTGCCACAACACATCAATGTGCAGGTATCACATGCACCACATGGGTCATACGGAGGTTGGATGGGAAAAGGGTATAAGGAGGTGTCTGACATCAGACAGCATGCTTCAGTATGCCCATGGGGGTTGTAGTGAGTGTAGATGTGAATATACACATCATACAACACACACACAAACACACAGGGTGCCAGTACTGACATGCATGGGTGCATGTCTGCACGGGTGTGTGGTGGTCAACTGTGCCAGCAGGCTATACAAGAGTAGGCAATGAGTATACCTTGACATCAGGCCACATGACAATGGTCTGCATTGTGGCTCAGGGCTGTAGTTTCTGCATTTGCCCACACAGGTGGGTATTGTAACTCCCGTCCAGTCACCTGGGTGACTATTGTGTGTGGCCAATGCTGTGCATCGCTTGCCATGTATATGTTCCCTAGTCCATGACATGGATGGTATCTGGGATGTACATACCTCCCACATGCATATACAGTAACATGTGGAACTGTACCTGGGGTGTCTGGCCCATGTTGTGAACACAGATTATCATTAGATGTGCCAGTCTTGCCCACCTGTGGCAGGAACTGGTAATGAGCAGCAGGTTTACCCTGCACCTACATTGATATCATGCTAGCAGCATTCCCTGGTGTTAGTGGCATCTGTCCATACAGGTCATGTTGTCAGGCATGGTATGTCCATTGTGGGTCACATGTGATGACACCACAGGTGGTGCAGGTGTCCATTGGGAACATGGGGTAGGTGCACTGTCTGTATGTACATGCATATTGGACAGATGGACAGGAAGACATGCCCTCTGTAGCCCACTGCTATTGCTCCATAGTTGCTATCAGTCTCCAATATGCAGTGTACTACCCACATATTGGTTGTTGCCTAGGCATGTGTGTGTGTGTGTGTGTGTGTGTGTGTGTGTGTGTGTGTGTGTGTGTGTGTGTGTGTATGAGATATGGGTTGACAGTGTGCTCTGGGTAATACTGGGGTTGCTAACTGTGATTGCCTGGACTTGATGTCACATGTATGGGCATGGCTTTGCACCCCAGCCTCTCAGCTATTTTACATCTGTTATCCCTGTAGGGTGGACATTGTGATGTATAGTAGGGCCATCATATAAGAAATATGCAAAACCCGCTCCACATTGGCCACACAATCACCTCTACACAGGATACAAGTTACAAACACATGCACACTTACACACACACCTGGCATGTCTGGGAGTAGAACCACTACATAACCAGTTTATTATACTGCAGCACTATGCAGTTATAGTACATGCCATGGACATTACTAAAGCACTCTTTCCCCAAAGGTGTATTTCACAATGAATGACATCAGCAGGATTGCCAAAGTAGGGCATTTGAAATGTACTGCAAGTGACTAGTCTAAAATGCATTGCTCCCTACACAGATAGTGACACACACACACAAAACATCCACAACTGACATGTGTGGGTATAGACCCCCTAACAGAGGTCTATATCACACTACAGTATGGAGCTCTTATAGGACACACCATGTGGATTACTAGAAATCTCCTTCCTCAAAGGTGCATTTAACAATGAATGACATCAACAGGATTGCCAAAGTAGGCCATTTGAAATGTACTGTGCATGACTAGGATAAAATGCATTGCTCCCTACACAGACATTGAAACACACACAACACATCCAGAACTGCCATGGGTGGGGATGGAGCCCTACCACAGTTCCAAATCACACTGCAGCAGTACGTAGTTACAGGATGTGCAACAGAGATTACTGGGCTACAACCATCCTAGAGGTGTATTTCTAAGTGGGTGACATCAGCACCCTTGCCAAAGTTGAGTATATGAATTGTAAGGAATGTGAGTACCCTAAAAAGCATTGCTCTCTACACAGACAGGGTGAGACAGGCACATGCACACACTTGCCATGTCTTGGATTAGAACACCTATCTAACTACTTTATCACACTACAACAGTACACAGTTACGGGACACACTACAGACATCACTGGCTACAACCTTCCCAGAGGTGTATTTCTAGGTGGGTGACATCAGCAGCCTTGCAAAAGTTGAGTATATGAATTGTAAGGAGTGTGAGTACCCTGAAAAGCACTGCTCTCAACACAGACAGGCACACACACTTGCCATGTCTGGGATTAGATCACCTACACAAATTACTTCATCACACTACAGCAGCACACAGTTACAGGACACGCTATGGAGATCATTGGGCTACAACATTCCCAGCGGTGTATTTCTAGATGGGTGACATCAGCAGCCTTGCCAGAACTGAGTATATGAAGTGTAAGGAGTGTGAGTACCCTAAAAAGCATTGCTCGCTACACAGTCAGACACACACTTACACATACAGTTGCCAAGTCTGGGGTTAGAACTCCCACCTAACTAGTTTATCATGCTACAGTAGTATGCAGTTATGGGAACACATCACAGAGATTGCTGGGCTACAACTCTCCCAAAGGTATATTTCACATTGGTTGATCTCAGCAGGCTTGTCATAGGAGGGCAATGGGGAGGGCGGTGTGTGCATGGGCCATAACCCATTCATCTAGGGGTTGACACACCACATGCGGGCACACATAGGGTCATATGTCACAGGTACATGTATACAGCTACTAGATGACTACTTCCTTGTACAGTCATGTTGCATAGCTGGTACGTGCACCACATAGTCGGTAATGCTGACAGATACTGGTGGCTAGTATCTGCAGTGAGTGACATCTGCACCTCATGTGTTTGGGGCCCTTTGGTTGTGTGCTGGGTGGGAAAGGCCTGGATGGCTCCTTGTCACGGTCACCCTCTTCCACACATCTTTGTCTGTCTACCTTTGGCTTATTATAGTGTGTTGTCCTTACATATATGTCTGTATTCCTATCCACTGTGTGTGCAAGGTATGAGTGGTGGATACTGACAAGTGTCTGCACTAACAACTGCAACTGCCAAATATGTCTGGTCCACTGGTGTTTGCAGACATGGCCTTCATGTGTTTAAGTGTGTAAGCATGCCCAGTATGACCTTTCAGTATGTTGACTGACATTGCCTTCATTTCTCTAAGTGTGTGTGTATGCCCAGTATGGCTGTCTGTATTGCATGTGTGGATCAAGTCCAAGTAGTTTGTACTGTGGTGCTGACCTTTGTGTTATACACCAACAGGTAGCATGCTGTGTCTGCAAGGTATCCATCAATCATTTGGCATTGATTATTGCTACATTTCTGCATAGCAGGGGGTTGTTCCTTCTTTGGGTCACTCTGTGCCTGTGCAGGCCTTGGCATTGGTGGGGTGCTGTGTTGCCCTGCCCCATGCTGTTATTGTTGCAGCTGTTTCCGCAGGATCATATTGTGTAGCATAGCACATACCATAACAATTTGGGTGCATGTAGCTGGTGAATACTGCAAGGCTCCACCAGATGTGTCCAGACACTGAAAACATGACCTGAGCATCCCAAACACACCCTCTGTTATATGTCCGGCCTGTGAGTGTGCCTCATTATGGCGTTGTTGTTCAGGTGTGTGTGCATTTCTGATGGGTGCCAACAGCCATGGCTCCAGTGTGCACCCAGCATCCCCCACTAGGTGACCGTAGGGGATGTCCCCTTTAGCAAATCTGTGGTACAGCTGCATCAGATGCCATATGTGGGAATCGTCATAGCTTCCAGGGCAGCCAGCACACACATTCATTATAATGCCCTAGGCATCACATACGACCTGGAAGTTGATGGAGACGATGCCCATGTGGTTGATGTAGACCCTACCCTGCTCACTGGGTGGTGCTTTGATGCATATGTGCGTGCAGTCTATAGCACCCACTACCCCAGGGTATTCTGCTATTTGGTGGAAGAGACGCATATTGCTGGCCAACACCTCATGGGTGTTCAGGAAATATATGTGCTTACTGGTATGTGCTGACATAGCATCCAGGAACTGGTGGAATACTCTGGATGCGGATGCCTGTGAGATCCCCATGATATCCCCAGTTGTGCTTTGGGAGGTACCTGTGGCTAGCATACCTAGGCCTACACATACCTTGGTATCCACTGGGATGGGTTCCCCTCGGTCAGTTTGGTGTGTCAGGTGTGGCCGGCACAGCTCAACAATTTGCTGTAGGACGTCTCTGTCCACCCTATAGTGCTCCACTGTCTCCTGCTCATGTAGCCCCTGGTAGGTTACCCTAAGTCTGTACACTCTTCTCCATCTCCTCACTGTGGGTTGTTTGGCAGCATTCACATCCTCACCACCCTCAGCCTCTTGCACATGTTGTTCTGTGTTGCCTGCTGCAGCCCTTTTCATTTTGTAGGTTTGTTTGTTAAAATTTCTCTGCTTGTATACACCAGTGGTGTAGAGTGTGGGGAAAAACCAGAGGGGAAGGTGTTTGCTTAGTTTATAGTAGTGTTCTGAGCTGGGCTAGTCTGCTGCCTGTGTAATTGGCTGATTCTGATACATTTCACCTGCCAGCTATGCTAGTTCTCCTTGAATACCTTCCCACTGCTGTTTTCCCTTCCCATTGCCTCCCTGTTAAAGCCCGTGTGTGTGCCACGCAAACAGAGTGTACTAATGTGCACACTGCTGCTATTTCCTGGTTTACCTTCTTTTTACTTCCTTTAAAACCTGGTGTGAGGTGCGCACACCCACTTAAGCTTTGTAAAGAGTTCTATGCAGGTTTAGACACACCCCCTAGCTTAGCTGTGCTAAGCTAGGAGCAAACCTGAGGCACACGGCTTCAATCTGCTTACATTATGCCTAACATCCCCCCCCATGATGTTACCTACCTCCTAGGCTTGCACCCAGCTATTCATACTCCTACACTGTTGGGACCTGACCCACATGCTGGGGAAAACTAGGAATCACTATCCTCCCCCTCATTTGCACAGGATTGCCTGTTAATGCATAGTTACATGTCTCACACTGAGCCTCCCCCCTTAGTAACCACTACTCACTGGCCATTTGTCTTCTGCCTGCCATTGACTTACATGACAGAATACTGATTTTAGTTAGAATGCTTATTTTAGGTTTATTTTATTATCCCTCCCCCCAATCCCATCCGCTGCCCTATGCTTAAACAGCCGAGATCAGCAAAAAAAAAAAAAGTTGATTTTTTTATTTTTTGTATTGTTTGCAATGCCAATGGCCTTATACTCGGCCATTGGCATGTTTCCTCAATGATATGCATCCTTTATTTGGAGCTATCATAGCTTCGTTTTGGATTTTGCAGAAATGTACTTGGTTACTAACCGAGTACATTTCTACAAATAGCACTAGTCTTGCACGGACTGTTGCAAGCTTCCTGGATTGCAAAATCACCTCATTTGCATGGATTTCACCTGCATATCAGGGCTTAGTCCATGCAAGGTTAGTGCAGGAATGCTCGTGCATGCCCCTGAAGGCTGTTGGATCGCACGGCAGACATATTGCCTGCTTGGGCTCCTGCACCAATCTTGCACTCCCTGCAAGATTTTGAGAATCCGGGGGAGTAACTATTAGTTTTGTAATAGTTTGTAAACAACTTACAATATCTCAGCAACTGCTCGAGTTACACACATACTATTGACAGTATTTTATTCATCTAGCTGAGAACTTTCAAACGAGGCTAAGCAGTTTTGTCTGTGTTACCTAGTTGTGAGATATTTAGAAAAATGTGAAAATTATATCTATATAAATTAATATCATAAAAACAACAGTTAATATTTCTTTATATGCACTTGACAGAGGTCAAATAATGCAGTTGAGTTTACCATTTTGTAAGTTTTAAGCTGAAATCTTTTAAAACCTTGACCATAGCATGGTTTTAGAATTATTGATGCAAATACGAACAAGCAATATTTGACAACTAGAGGCATCAGTAGAAGTTAAATGCAGATGCACCTGGCGGCATCAGTTATATGTAATGAGTTAAGGAATACAACCTGTTATTTCTGTGATGCTTACTTACATTTCCAACCTTACATCTAACACTTTGTATATCTAATCTGACACACCCAGTGGAAGTAAGGCAGCCTGCAGTGCTGTTACTCCCAATCAGAAATCATTCACAGTTGCAATCCATTAACAACAAACACTGAGGGAGTGCCTGCATTATATTTACATCTCCTACACAGATGTAAGATTTCGGGATTCAGCAATTCTAATGGGTTCATACCTCATTTGCATATTCACTGTGCTGACAACCCTGAATCTACACCATACAAGACAACCATGTAGCTAGAGAAACTGAAGGTGAGGAGATTTGCTTATATGGAAAATGCATTAAAGAGGCTCTCATTTTGGGATGTATCTGCATAGAGGATTATGGAACTTGAGAAGACGTGCTTGCATTTTGTCAGCTACATACTGCATGTGCTGAAATGTAAGTCAGAAAAATCTGTTTAATAGTTTTATATATATAGTTTGAGTAGCAAAGGCTGTTCATATTTTGGGGGGAGGAGCAAGCTGCATGTTTGTTTTGGCACACACAAGGATATGCTATTGTTACTCTCCAGTTTTACTACACAATACACTCCAGATTAAACACTTACCTTGTAAATCGTAGGTCTACTGGCAGCAGCAGCAACAGCATATGATTCAATCTGTTGCACATACAAATGAATTAAAGCAGCAGCAGCCCCTAACCTTCTTTCCATGTAGACTCCTTACCATGGCTGTATTTCAGCTGTATTAGGTTTTTGAATTTGCAGGGAAAGCCACCACAGAATCTAAATGGTTGCTTTATAGCTTGTTGAATAGCTCCACCATGTTGGATTGGTTCATTAGCGTGCAATTCAGCTGCTTATACCATAATTAGCATGTCACAATATTTTCCTTGCATGTGTGGTGCTAAACATCATGTAGAGCCCCTTACTGAATACAAAACAGTGCATGTTCACTTCACTGAGTGACAAGCACATGGTGAAAATGGACCATGTAGGCTTTATTGATTCCCTCAGACAGAAATAATATGGAAGCCCAGTGAACTGTTTTTTCTTTGTCTCTCTTTAAATGTCATGGCTATATCTGAAAACAATCCTGAGGATACTGAAGAATCAGTATACTTTGTTCAAAGAAAAACTATTTTCCAGACTGAAGAATCAGTCATAAATATGTTAATCTGCAACTTCCTATGTAGTATACATATATGATTTGTTTCACAGTTACATATTCCATTTTGTCTGCAACTTTCCCTTAATGTAAATATATGTTCATGTATATCTCTATCTATATCTGT
>NC_056736.1:497588427-497663427 GCF_019279795.1 Protopterus annectens
GACAGAATAATAGGTTGTGCATAAGAGGGAAGGGATGAAACTGCTAAAACGCACAAGTGTGTGCAATGTCCGAAGTCAGTTCTGTGCTGAAAAAATCAAATGTGAGGACTTTCTCACACATGGAATCATCCCTGTGATCTGCCTGCTACAGCAACGCCAATTACTAAACTGGTCTATTTGTAAAATAATTATGCTGAACATAATTAGCCTCTCATGTGTAACGTGTGCGTTACCACATAGTCATACTTATTAATTTATTGTAGTGTCATGTTAATGGGAGTAAGGATGTAATGAAGTATAGAGTCTAATCTTGAAATAAAGACATGCATGTCCCATGTGGGACAACCCAAAATTTGCGAATAGTGTCCTTTTGGTCGCTAATGTCACCAATGTTTGAGGACTAAAAGTTCGGGATTTCTGAGGATACGGGGAGTGAGTCAACCGATGGGATGGTTCTACAGGAGTAGGGAGTGGCGAATGTGTAGTGGTGTGGATACACCGCAAATCCAACTGGAGAATGGATGAGTGCAGTGTTAGTGAGGTGTTGGGGTGGATGTATGGGGAACCAGGAGTCATGGGTATATGGGTATATATGCAAATGAAGCAGCACAGCAATAGTGTATTGGTTAGAGCATCCACCTAATGAACAGACATTCCCGTTCCGAATCCCACTGCAGCACATACCATTTTCCTTTGGTAATCTGTACATGAACATATTTCAACATCTGTCCACTGTATAACCTGCAAAATAACAATTAAAAGTGAACTGGAGCGAAGTGTCAGTGTCATAATGAATATGGCACTAGTAAGCAGGTTTAAGCATATATAAACACCAGTAAGAGTGTGTAAGTGCGTTTGTGCAGGGTATGCATTGCTTTACAGACACACACACACATATATAAATATATAGGTGTGCAGGTGTTGACTGATGTGGGCCTATATGGACAGCCCCAGGGATGTAAGCAAAAGTGTTCATTGGGCAGAGGCATCGCCCAACGAACAGCCACACCCGCTACGAGTCCGACTGCAGCAAAGTGTAATCTACATGGCAAGGAACAGAATAACCAGATGTAGATGTATATATGTAGAGGTATGGGTGTGTATATCTACCCATAGCGACATAGAGATACACCTCTCCCTCTCCGTAGTACAAATGTACACATACAGAGACAGAATACATATACATACCCACATATAGATATATACATATGCAGTCACCCATAGACCCATATGTTGTTAGATATATATAGACAGCAATATATAAATATATACATGTATGCATACATATAAAGATATATATATATCTATATATATCTATATATATATATATATATATATATATATATATATATATGTGACTGTACATATACACATATATATAGCTAAGATATGATACAGCAGTTACGAATTACATATGTTCACAGGCTGTGCATATAGGGGTGAGGGGTCCAATAAACAAACGTGTAGCACGTAGCAGCAACCCCCCCACCCCCCCAGCTAGGCCGGTGAGACATACAGACACACAATAAAAGTAAACACAACACTGCTTCCCAGACCACTGGCAGGATACTACCAGTGGGAGAGACCTGCCAGGTCTAATCTTGAAACAAAGACATCAATGTCCCTTGTGGGGCACCCCAAAAATTACTGATCATCGGAGTCAGTCCCTGTAATGATTCATCAAACCAGGCTGTAGATGTATACAGAACAGTAGGTTATGCAAGCCTGATAACCCATGGGTCGACACAATGTACGACATGTGTCCTGACACGCAGAGAGGGAGCAGTGTGTAGTGGTGTATTTATACCCCACCTGCACCCACAGTAAGGATGAGTTCTGTAGAGGAGGGGCAGGTGGGGGAACTATGGGTATGCATTTATGGGCTTAGGCGTGCAGATGTTGGCTGGTGCAGTCGTATTAGGACCACCCCGGGGATGTAAGTAATATTCCAAAATGGGCATAGTGTACGCCCATACCTCTCAACCCCTAAGAGCAAATCCACTGGACAGGACATAAACCATTGGGGGAACAAATAGGGACCATACTTCTCAACTGTCCCTGATTTCCTGGGATGTCCCTGATTTTGACTCAAATTCTAACTCTGTCCCACTTAATCCCTCCTAAAACTAGTGACTTTTGCAGGAAATGTGGTGAATTACACGTAATGAATAATGACAACAATTAAGAGTTATAAACTTTATTTACCTCAGAAAATGTGTATTAATTCATATGCTCTGAGTCTCTGTCAATGTGTCAAGTTAATAGCACTAAGATTTTAAATGTGTCCCTGATTGTCCCTGATGTTGTCATGACTTGTCCCTGATTCAGTTGATATTTGTAACCAATCATTTGAAAGGTCTGATAGGGACAGAAAGCACATATTCCACTTAATACCTTAGAAAAATGATAGAATAATAGGTATGTGGTAGCATGACTCAGCTGAAAGATGTGGGTCCCAAAACCCAATTACTTGTTTGTATTGAATGGTGTCAGTTCCCATGTATTGACCAGACAGGTGCAGATTGTAAGAGGAATACACCAATAGTATGAATCAAACTCTGGACAGGCCACGGATTCTGTACAGTCGAACGGCATGCTTACGCCTAATGGGCAGCCATTCCCGATACTGTAGGCATGTAAACCGATGTAATAGGCATCACAAGGTAATATCATAGTCCTCACTCCCACTCAGGGGTGTGAGTGTCAGATGCAAACACCAAATGCAGTGCATTTGCAAGTGCGGGAGCAAGTGGGTGTAAGCCTGTTTGGCCGCCGGTATGTGAGTATCACACTGGTGAAGCAATGTAGAGGCTAACTGAGTGTAATTAACTGTAACCGGAGGTTAGCATTGCTTAGCTCCGTGCAAACCCATGCACACCCATTAACAACTGCTTTAAAGTGCCTTAATCACTTGGTATCCAACAGCCTTGTCTGCCCAGCAACAAAATAAATGGCCTTGGCAAGGCTCGAAACCAGGATCCTACACACCACAGCCAATGTGATTTACCACTAAGCCATGTCAGATATACAAACATTGGATGTTATCACAAACATATCATCCATTCAGCACATTCAACAGTATAGGAAATGTATTACATCATGTAGATATATGTGTATGTGTTTATGTCCAGATATAGATACATAGATATATATAGATATATCAAGAACATCCCATGTGATAACAAAGCATTAAAAAGGAATGAAAAGGGAAACACAGCAATGCCTGCATTATGCAGTGGTGTTGTCCTATGTAGTATCAAGACTCCCTCAGACAGACTTGTCATTAATACACACAAACATTTGTACATTGGCCAAATATATCACTCTGTGCATTTTATTTACATTAACACAACAGTTCCTGTCCAATCATTATGTGAGAACAGTACTCTTGCAAGGTGCTGTGTGTGACATCATCATCATGAAAAAGGTAAATGGGGTAACCATAGAGGGACCGGTAGTGTTGTGTGCACAATGGGGTCATCTGCATCACATGTACCTGGAAACTTTAGGAGTCATGTGCATACCTGGATCGTGTGCCTGAGAGACAGAGGTGAGGACAACTGGAGTATGTTGTGATGCAAATTAAAAAGGTTACATGTGTCCAGTGGACATGTGTGTGAAATGGACAGCTATGTATGGGGCAAATGTTCTAGGAACAGATTGGCCTTTTGTTTCCGTAAGGTGAGAGTGGGATGTGGGGGAAGGAGAGTAGGTATGCTAGTGGAGGATAGGTTGGGTAGGATGACAGACAAGACAGCATACAGGGTCGGTATATGACACATGTGGGGGGATACACCTTGGACTGGGAGGGTAAGCCCATGAGCCCCCAGATGGAAACAGTGGGACAGAGATCCCCACCCATGGGCAGCCACCACTGCACCAAAACTGCTGCAAAGGTGGCTGTGCTGGGTGCTGTCTAGGAGGGGCAGGCTCACCCTCTAAATGTGACACTCTGCCCTCGAGCTGGTGTATCTGGCCTCAAAACCCCTTATTAAGCCCCCTACGCACCACGTCTGGGACTGAACAACAGCGGACAAGTTCCTGTCTGGACCTGCTCCCAGGGGTACAAGCCCCATCCTCAGTGGAGGTTCCACCAGAAGGTGGTGCAGAGCCAACAGAGGTGGAGGTCCAAGGCTGGGCCCCAGATGTGCTGGTGCCCAGTGCCATGGCCAGCTGAAGTGGGACAGGAGGTTCCGCTGGGACCTCCAATCCCATACAGCCTATGGTTTTGCAGTTTTAACACAGATATGGCTTAGTAATAGTCAACAGCATTCAGGATTACTTATAACAGCATGCATAGATATGGCCATCAACCCAACACAACAATTGACATTTGCAGAGGGAGCACAACACATGCATATATACTGCATGACATCTATACAAAGTGTAGAAGACTTGGGACTGCAGCTATGAACAGTGGCCCATTATTGGCATGTCACTGTTAGAACCTCAGATGGTGACTGTCATACCACTGTTTCATGTGACATATGTCCAATCAGGGATGCAATGGCAGTAACTCTCATCACTATCACCATGTACTGACTGCAATCCTCATACTATGCTTCTGCAGTTCACAGATGTGTGTTCAGTGAGTAACACAAGAAACAAATGGTTCCACACACTGACCAGTCCACAGATGGCCTTACAGATGGGGGTTCCCTCACAAACAGAGCACTGTCTTGTCAGTTTTAAAACATGCAGAATAGCCATTACCACACACAACTTGTTAAACTGGCAGTAGTCTCAATGAAGCATAGCTACACTTACATGCTGTAGTCATGTCTGGCACATCACCCTCCTGTCTTTAGGCTATTTTCCACTGTGTATGTTGTTTGAGGAATATCCAGATGTCATCTGTGATGCTGTTTACCAAACACCAGATCCAGGTTTCACTCACAGCGACTGTCATGGGCAAACACCAATATGATGTTCCTAGATATTGTACTGTGTTTCAATGCGATTGGCTATGGGAACGTCACCACAGCTGTTCCACATGCAATCAGCTAGAGGAGGACTGCAATAGGTGCAGAGGCCATCCCATCACCTGATCATGACCATCACTTACAAAACACAAGCTGCTGCTGAGCAGGTGTACAACTCCACATCCACCAGAGAGTGTGTGGGAGGGACAGACAGAGGCAAAGTACATCAGAGAAGGGCTTGGAGACTAAAACCTAAGCATCATCTGTCACACACCTACCAGTACAGGGGGCGAAACCCCTGACTGGCTAGCTATTACTATTTCAAGTGCATGCAGTTACTCCATGTGCCACATAGCTGACATGTTGGTGTGCTGTAAGAACATATATGTGCGCTGGTGAGCAACATCTGCAACAGAGATATAGTAGACATACATTAGGTGTAGCACACATGGCTGTCCACATAAACAGATGTCATTGTCAACACAACCACACTCTCTAAGGGACTCAGACACATTGACACACTTTGCCAGGCTCACAAATATACTTCCTAACTACTTAGTTTGCCACATTGCAGTAATGCACAGGTACTACATGCACCACAGGGGATATCCTGAGGTTCTATGAGCTAGGGCATGTGAATGTGTTTGATATCAGTCGGTATGCCAATGGGAGTTATACTGGGTGTGACTGTGGTTGGGAGCATCATACCCCACATGCAGACACAAGGTGCCAGTACTGACTTGCATGTGTGCATTGCTTCATGGGTGTGTAGTGGTTTTCTGTGTAAGATGGCTGTACAAGGCTGGGTGAGGGTTAATCCTTGGCATCATGTCATCCGACAATGGTGTGCAGTGTGGTTCAGGGGTGTATTGTCTGCAATGTTCCACACAGATGAGTATTGTATGAACTGTCCTGTCATCCTGGTTACCACTGTGTATGGCCATTGCTTTGTAATGCATGCCATGTCTGTGTTTGATAGTCCTTGACATGGACATTGCATGGGATGTGCACGTCCCACAATAATGTACAGTGACATGTGCAAGCGTACCTGGTTTGGTTGGCACATGTTGTGTACACAGACTATCATCAGATATGCCACTACTGGCCTGGTGTGGCAAGACCTGCTAATAGACAGCAGGGTGACCCTGCACCTGCATTGATAGCATGATACAGGTATTCCCTGGTGTCAGTGGCATCTGTCCATACAGGGCATGTGTGTAAGGCATTGTATGGCCTTTGTGGATCACATTTGATGGCACCACATATGTTGTAGGCATCCAGTGGGGAACATAGTGAAGGCACATTGTCCACAATTATGTGCCTAGTGTACTGCTGAACAGGGTGCCATGCCCTCTGCAGCCCACTGCAATCACACCATGCCTATCAATGTGCAGGGTACTAGCAACATAGCAGGATATTCTAGGCAAGTGTGTTTGTGTATGACACATGGGTTCAGAAAGTATTCCTGGTAATAGTAGGGTTGCATACTTTGTTCACCAGACCTTTTGCCAGATGTAGGGGTATGGCTTGCCAAAACAGTCCTGTGGCTGATTGACATCTGTACTCATGAGGTGGACATTGTGACATATAATACGGACACCATATAGGAAAACTACAAAAAATGCTCCCCAACATGTCCAGTGGTTAGGCACTCACAGCCACTTCCACACAGGGTCTGACTGTCAAAGAAACACACACACATACACACACACCTGCCATGTCTTGCAAGAGAACTCCTACCTAACGAGTTTATTACACTACAGCATTAAGCAGTTACAGCACACGCTATGGAGATTACTGGGTTACAGCAGTCCCAGAGGTGTATTTCTAGGTGGGTGACATCAGCAGCATTGCCAAAGGTGAGTATGTGAATTGTAAAGAGTGTGTATACTCTGAAAAGCATTCTTTCTTTCTCAGGCAGACAGACACACACACACACAGTTGGCATGTCTTGAAATAACCCCCCTACCTAACAAGTTTATCACACTACAGCATTACACAGTTACAACACATGCTATAGAGATTACTGGGTTACAGTAGTCCCAGATGTGTATTTCTAGGTGGGTGACATCAGCAGGATTGCCAAAGGTGAGTATGTGAATTGTAAAGAGTGTGCATACTCTAAAAATCATCCTTCTTTCTCAGGCAGACAGACACACACACACTTGGCCTGTCTGGGATTAGAACACCTACCAAGCTAATTGATCACGCTACAACATTATGCAGTTACAGCATGCACCACAGAGATTATTAGGTTAAAGTAATCCCAGAGGTGTATTCGTAGGTGGGTGACATCAGCAGGATTGCCAAAGAAGGGCATTTCAAGTGTACTGTGAGTTGTACATGTCTGTTATCTGCGTGTACCTGCTGCTTACTGTCATGAAAGCACATTTATACCCACTTACAACTGTCTTATTCAGTCCTAATTGACAGCATCAATAAGGCTTGTAGGTCTTGAACCCTGGACCATGAACACTGAGGTCACTGGACTTACCACTAAGCCATCTGGGGTGTATATATGTTTTATGGATTTTATAATGCACATCTTACTACAGGTATGCCACAGTACTGAAAACAAATGGGACAGTCACTTTGTGTACATATGTACAGTACCCTTTAATGTACTGTACTCTGTGAAACAACAAAGACAAGTCTACATCTGTACAACTGTCATAACTACACACATGCACACACACACACACACACACACACACACACAGATATATATATATATATATATATATATATATATATATATATATATATATATTAATATATGCACCTATGGGATGTGTACACACACACACACACACACACACACACACACACACACACACACACACACACATATATATAAATACATATGCATATACACAGACACAGCTGTAGCCATATATATATATATATATATATATATATATATATATATATATATACACACACACACACATGTCTGAACACCCTTTGTGACACAGAAGGATTCCAAAGGAATTGATGTGTACACAAAACTGAGGCATCTCTTGTTTTATAACATTTAAATCCTAATCAGTTCAGCAGAGAAGGGATGGTAGTTGTGTATGTGGAGTTTGGGGTGGGGAATGATGGCTAATGTAATCTACCCCAGGGATTGTGGAGTTTGGGTGGGGGAATGATGGGTATGAACTTACACCCTGGTGAACACTTCTGTGTTACTGCTCAACAGTAGCACAGGAAAATAACATACCCAACTGTAGTCATTCTTGACTATGTATTCTTTAACATTCCTAACTATGTAATACTTTGTAGACACCAGTCACCACAGATGGCTACCATGGTGTGCAGCATGTTAAAAGACATTACACATGTGTATGCCTGGCTACAGGGTAGTCACACACACAAACATGCACACACTTGCCAGTATTGTGCTTACACATCTTGCCTATGCAAAGGTAACTAGTACAGTGGTATGCAGTTGGGGTATGTGCCACAGAACACATACAATTACACTTACTCTGATTCCACTTCTGAGCTGGGTGACATCATAGGACTGATTACTTGCAGTGGGGGGGGGAAGAGAGGTTTAACAGTTGACAAGGATAAAGGCCAGTGCAAAAGGTGAGGAGGGGGGGGGTTAGCAGTTGACAAGGATAAAGGCCACTGCAAAAGGTGGTATCTCTTTGAAATGCAGCAAAACCCATGGTCATGACAGGATGCAGACACAAATACACACAACCACACTCCATCATTTGCTGACACACACACACTCAGCCATTTGCTGACACACACACACAAACAAACGCACACAGTTGCCAGTGGTGGGATCAGAACTCATCCCTATCTACAGATCACTATTACAATACTATGCAGTTACGAGACGCGCCACAAAGATTACACATTCCAAGATAGTCAGAATGCCCTTCTAAGATTGAGGACAACAACAGGGATACTGACAGCCATGATGTACATAGCTGTAAACCTGTGTGTTTAAAGTAGGTGTCTATTACAACCTGTATGCACAAACAAGACACATCATCTGCAGGTAATACATAGGTAGACCTGAGAGGTATAGTTGTAGCACAACAAGAACCTGAACTGGAATATGCCCATCTTTGGAATGGACAACTACTTTCACTATACAGGGTTATAGTGGTCATGCTCATACAGATAGAATCACAGAATTTGTTTGGATGCATTGACTCCAATTACACAAGGTGGCAGTGGGCATGCTCATACACTTAGTAGCACAGGGCCGTTTGGGATGCACTATGACTACAACTACACAAGGTTATATTGGGCATGCTCATACACTTAGTAACAAAGGGCTTGTTTGGATGCACTGACTCAAATTACACAAGGTGGCAGTGGGTACGCTCATACACTTAGTAGCACGGGCTGTTTGGGATGCACTCCGATTCTAACCACAGAAGGCTACATTGTGCATGCCCATACACGTACATGTACAGAACACATTGTAATGGACTCCTATTGTAAACACACAGGTTTACAGCTATGTACATCTTACCTGTCAGTATATATGCACATCATACTGGTTTACTACCAGATACCTGTATGTGGCCCGTAAATGATATATCTGTGTCTGTGCTGTGTGATACACATGCATACATGTGCATGAAGTACTGACATATATATGTTAAGTATACACAATAATGCATGTGTGGATGCGACAGACAATAGGTTAACTGGTACACACAGGCAGATGCTACCTACAGCATGTGTCACACACCTTGCTGCCCTGAAAGGCATACATTGATAGCAGGTTGTGGACAGTGGCATTATACTTGGAACAGTGGCATGTGCAAGCATAATGTGTGAGCCACATTGTGTAATGGTACCGAGGTGTAGGTGTCAAGATGACCTCTCCTGGCTGTGTTAGTAGTTGTCATTATTAGCAGGACTGCTACTCTAAGTATATCTTACATTGGTTATATATACAATGTCTGCTGCTGTCCGTCACCTTACATGTGGCATTTGCTACCAAGCACATTACTGCCACTTGCAGTGATGTCATGGTATGAGTGGTAACTGCTAAACCAAAACCATGAGCCAATGTCCTGCTGTTATTATGAGGTTGTCCAGTGCCTGTCATTCCAGGCTGTCATGACTGAATGACAAGCCTTCGACACAGAACACATGCATCCATGTTTCAAGTGAGTGTGGATAATACCTAGGTCACTTTTACCCATATAGTCACATTCCAAGGCAAATGTCCTACACACAGAAGTAACACACATAAGCCAGCACAATACACTATACTATGGAGTATGCACATCTGTGCATACATAGAGTAGCAGACTATAGTATGTGGCATGTGCACATACATGCCTTGCATATGATGTTATATTACATATTGTACAGTAACACATGCAACTATGTGAAATATAGTTGTGTTATATATGCAGTACTGACTTACCAGGCAACTCCAGACTCTGTGGTTGAGAGACACCCACCTCCACAATACCAGCTAAAGCTTGTGGATGGAGGTCTGCAGGTGTCCCCAGGTTGGCCAGTAGCTCCTCAGTACATGTGAGTGGGGGCTGGGTGAGTGGCCCCCCACCTGTTGCACCTTGTTCCCTGGTGATTGCATTAGCATGCTGTTTTGCCCATCTTATGAGGTCAGTGCAGTGTCAGTGCACCTGCTGATAGGTGCAATTGTGACTGCCAACATCATTTACCCTCCTGCGGAGTTCCTCCCACAGGGCATCCCGCTGCTGTGCATCCTGTGGCACATGGCTGAAGAGTGTTGAATGGTTGTTGAGGAGGTATGGGATGAGGACCTCATCCACCAAGCGGGTGTATGCTGGCAGCCTGCTAAGCAGCATACCTGGAAGACATAATGATGGAGACAGGTCACAGTAATTCACAGAGAAGTACAGAAGTACAGCTGAACATACATGTGTATCACATTTATTAAGATTACAAATAAGTCTTTGCAAATCTACATGACACTAACACCACTGACATGTTTAAGTCACACACATTTGACACTTACTTGTGATGTGATGTTATCACCATATATGTGTGTGTCATGTGATGATATTGCTCATACTCCATGTGGATGTTGTCTTGATGTGAGCATGTCTGTTTGCCTGTACTGGTGTCTTTACCTATCAGCACATGCCTGGATGTGTTCACATTAATGCAATCGGCCTTAATACTGTGTATGTCACATATATAGTCATACATAGCCTTTAGGAACGTGACCTGTGACCCTGCAGACTTGATCACAGAATGTTTTACATGTATGTGTTTTGCCATATACATATACATGGCACTGTACAGCTGGGTAGCATCTTGCCATGTATTGCCTGTGTTGCACATGTGAAACACATGGAACAATAGCTAGCCTGATGGTATTTGCAGGGTTGGATATCAACTATAGCATGTATGGTCATAGTGAACTAGTAGGCTATATGCCCTGGGCCATTTATGAGCCTAGGCAGACAGGTTACCTAGCTGTAGGCAACAGAAAGGTAAGTTTCAGTGGCCAGTTCAAGCAGTGCCACAGAACTGATCCACAGGGTTACTGATATATTTGGCATGCGGTCATCACACCATGTCACAGAGAGGGGCGATGTGCAGCTTCACTGGACAGGTATGCATAGTATGGCAAGAGTATGTAAAGTGTATGTGACAGAGATCTGTCAGGCATGTTGTGATCCTTGTACTAGACAGGTGGATGTCCATGAAGTATGTGTTTATTTGGGATCAGGATGTGTTAAGTGTAGCATGTCCAACATCTCTGGATTGGACATGGCTTTATTCAAGGTAGGCTGCATGCTACATAGTGGAGCTAGGGATTGGGAAGGGCAGTGTAGGCCATCTACACATGCACAATAACCCTTAAAGGAAATATGTGATCTATTATGGGTCACATGAGTGTTGAGTATGGCTGAACAATTATCTCTACATTCATGGATGGCACCCTGTCATGATTAGGGGTGCCACATACGACTAACTGACTAGTGTGGTAAATTAACTATCAAAGGAAAGATTACTGTCCAGCTGCATCCCATACACACACAGTTGCCATTACATTGACCGCTGCCTAAGTGGTAGTTCATGGGTACAGGGTTTTTAACATAGGGGATGACAATGCAATACTTAGCTGTCAGAATGTGGCCATATGTCACACACCACACATCTGACACACAAAGGCCCTTCTTTATGTTGAAAGCAGCACACATTGAGTCAACTATTGCTCCTAATTCATAGTCATTTGCAAACATCAATAGGCAGATGCCTTCTGTGTTAGTCTGTGTGGTATAGATAACAAAGAGGGGGAGTACCAGGAATGAACCCTGTGTTACTGTGGCTGGCACTGGTTTGATGTGAGTGTATTAGTCAGACACCTTCTGTAGTGTTGGTTCTACCAGCAGTCTAGTTGCCAACCACTCCTGTGACATAGGAATATACACCTAGTTTACTGAGTGTAGCTGGAACACAGTATGGGTGATGGTGTCCTAAGACCTAGCAAGGTCATGATATGCTGTGTGAATCAACCTTACTGTCATCTACATCTGTACTGAGTACATCAAATAAGTTGATCATGGTTCATGGCTTTACAGACCAGACTCAGCAGGGTAGTAATGCACTATTTCCCATTATCAATGGTGTCTCCCCCTTTGTGGGGTGTGATAACTGTTGCTGTGCACCATTCAGTGTGTACACAGCCTGACATGGAGCTATGATTGAACATGATGTGTATGTGGAGAGCTGATTGTTCTTACATTTGTGTAGGATGCACCCTGGGATGTTGACAGGTCCCATGAAAGCTGTATGTATGGCTTTAGAGAGTGCAGCTTGTACTTGCATAGTTGTTATTACAGGGGCTCTGTAGTGTACATGGATATAAAACTATGTGTACCCATTGGGGGGGGTGGGAGTGGGTTTAGGTTCTCTAAGACCCTATCTGGATGAACAGGTGCTATTTCTGTAGGTGCAGTACTTGCCATGCCATAGTACTGTGCAGCACGGCAGGTCTTGTCGCTGCCCTTACTATTAATAACACAGCTATAGAATGCTCTGTGGTTGGCCTCATAATATGTGGCTGATTAGTTTCACAGTAGCTTTGTGTGGTTTTTATATGGTGTATCTGCATCTTACTGAGGCTGACCAGGGATGACCTACACTCATGTGTGTTCACTCTTGCAACAGTTACTACCTTCTGTGGTACAGTTTAAAGCATGGTGCCACCAGTTTGCCTTCTTGTTTGTGTTTAGTTGAATCTTGGTTCTGTTTCAATGGCACAATCACTGCACATTTGTGACTGCTTAAGGTTCATTTGTATAGGATTCAGCATTTGCACAGGTATTGTCCATCTGCATGGGTGCCATGACAGTCACCACTTTGCTCTTAGGAAGCATAACATTGGCTCTGGAG
The DNA here is from genome assembly GCF_019279795.1 of Protopterus annectens. NCBI lineage: Eukaryota > Metazoa > Chordata > Ceratodontiformes > Protopteridae > Protopterus > Protopterus annectens. Next base: position 497,601,729 of record NC_056736.1, read on the forward strand.
ACTGACTATGTGTAGCATACTGTTAGCCCTGTTTGTGTGACTACTGTGATCCAGGAAATTGGGGTTGATGGAATCCAACATGCACTGACCGCAGGTGTTGGTACATGAGGAGTCTTCCCAGTTCATAATGGAATAGTTGAGAGTAGCCATTATTATGGTTTTCTGTCTCAAACCTAATCTTCCCCATTACAGCACATTATGACAGTTGGGAAATCCATGGCATGGTGGGTGATCTGTCACAAGGTGCAATTTGAATTCCACTTTAGCACAAAGGTAGTTGCTCAGCATAATGCATCTGAAGTTATGCAAGTGCAGCTAGCATGGGGGTGTACATATCCTTCAGGAATATGGACACACCTGCAGCCCGTGTGTTCCAATAAAGGATAATGGGCAAGAGGTGGGGTATGTGTTATAACATGGTCATGCAGGTGTGCTCTCTGGAGAGTTGAAACATGTCTCAGCTACTGCACAGATATGTTCTCCATGTTAGGGATTGACATATGTGAGTCCATATAGTGTTTCTGACATGTATCATTGTGTAGCGAGACCCGCAGTTTATTGCTTGGCTGTCCATGTAACAGCAGTGGACCTTCACTTGAACTGTGCATGATGAAGGCACTATAGGGGAAGCATGAGCCTTAGGCAGTATCCAGATTCCCAGGGGTGACAGGTGTAGGCCCTGTCTGGCAAAGTATCATGGTCTGTCAACCATGTTATCCCAGGCAGACAGATACTGGATACCCTTTGACTTTCACCACTACATTAGACACTCCTTTTGTCCCTGTACTGCAGTATCATTCTGGCCAATGGGAGAATGCTACCCAGGCCTTGGGACATACCTGCATGGGCTACAAAACCTGACAGTTCCTACATGTGTTTCCATGCAGTCCAGGCTACTGCATCACAGGTCCTGCACAACAACATGGAATATGACAGAGCCATGTGTATAGCTCAAAAGGTGGTCTGAGTATATGAGTATGTGGCTAATCATGGCAGACAGGCAGCTGACAATATGTATGCCCTTGTATACATTGGTGTGTAACATAGTGCTAGAATTTATATTCACAAATGAGTACTGTTGGGCATGTTTCCGGCCACATGTTCTGAGGTGTGGCACAATTATGCAAACTATGTCATAAAGATTGTGTATTTCATTGTCTGTGTCTTCCAGCTTGGGAGGTCACTTGTTTGGCCAGATACTTAGAAGCATCTGTGAATGTGTGTGATTTCTGGTAGTGTGTGTGGATGTCCTTACTGGGATCTTGTAAGGGTATGTGTTGGTTGTGATGATGATATGCATGTGTTAACCTACACCTCATGACTGTCCAGTCATGGCTGTAGACTGGACTGCCTTCCAGCTTACCCCTGTAGCTACATCCCAGACAATGTGTAGGGTGTGGTGTTAGGTGGGTTTGGCAGTGTACATGGCATAGAGATTACATTCCCCCAGGATGGCTACATACACAAAGTTACATTAGTAAACACCAGTAAATGACTAGTGGACATGCCTGTATGAGCACTCAGTACTACAAGTACCAAGTACTGTATTTAGTTTACTTATTGCTTATGAAGATGATTTTGACAGTGATGCTCACATGTAAATATTTGTGTTATGGACGTGACAACACTGGCTATTACGGAAACATTGTAGCTACCTTTAGCAGCAATCCTCCTCTGAGGAGCACATCACATACTGATAGTTGATTGCAGATGATGCAAGTGTCTACAGGTCTGTTTCCTTCTCTGAGTATATACTCACATATCCACCAGGACCATGAGCTCTGCTGGACACAGACACCCATTCCCCAAACAGAGTCATGTATCAATAGACTCTGATGCCACTATCAACATGATCAGGATATAATCAGATAGTGTAAGCCATCACCTAAGAAGCGGCTATTACACATGGGCTGCAGTCTCCTGCATCTTACACTCCTATTGCAGATGTTACACTGGAGTTAAAGATGATATGCAACCTGTTTCATTACCAGTACTGCGCACTACCTTACATACAGTATGTGCAAGCGGCTGTTAGGTTGGCGATGAGAGGTTAGGCTACACAAAACTGGTAGTTCAACCAGTGTGTCTCTACTCTCAATATCCACTCTATGTAGGTGTGCACATAGCCATTTGGCCCAACCCTGTAACAAGAGTCAATACACATTTGCTTAACATGTACACATGCACAGCTGTTATAGCTTGCAAACGATACTAGAGAGGTGGATATTACATGTGTTATGTGCATGAATAGTTACCTAGGTCTTCCAAGTATCTTTGCTATCATACTGCTAAACTGTCAGATGAATGCAAGCTATATGTATCCTGTTATTGAGTATTGTAATTGCCAATAGACATAACTACTGTTTGCATGACATAACAGAAATGCTATGTAGAATGGAATACAGATCTGCCTAAAATACTGTACATTACATTACACAGTTATTGGCACAATATTCCACAATGCAAACCATATTTGCACAGTAAGCCCACTTTGACATGTTCATCTTACTTATACACCCATACATATGTCTACTGTTACAATATATCAACATATACTATCCCCTGTTATAGCACATACTTGTTGGACCAGCCCTGACACTGACAGTGGCTGGAAGCGAATTGGTGAGTTCCAAGCCCATATCATCCGTTGTGGTGTATGAGGAGTTTGCCTTGTGAACTACAGCAGTACACACATAGAATACTACAAGCATTACTACTGCTCAACAATATATTGCTACAAGATAGCTATTTCCACTATATGCATTGATTACACTGTTATTCTTACAGAACAGGTACTACATACACAGACATACTACATGTTATATATACCTTTTTAGTAATTGGAGGTGTTATTGACTAGTATAATACTCATTTTTGGTTTGTCTTTTGGTGTTTTGTACTGTCCTACAGGTAGATACAGATGGTCTGAATGTGTGACAAGGCAACCTTTTATAGTTACAGATCAGTAACGTGCTATCCCGATAACCAATTGGTGTTCCTAAGTAGCTAATTACATGCACATCAGCTGCCCTGCCACTGCCTTAGCCAATACCATGGCAACAGTGGAGTATGATTGAATACTCCACTTGGGCATTGTCCCTTTGCCTTACTTGTGAGGAATACAGCCTGGAAGCGTTGTTTGAAATCTATTGCAACAGCTGTATGGAGACGAACAGTAATATATTGTGTGTAATACCTAGAGGATTTGGTCTAAATGTGAGTACTGCTGTTATATTTCTGAACATTGCGACTTGTGCAGGGTTTGTCTGTACCTAATACTTCTGCATATGTTTCAGTCTGGCCATGACGTTTGACCAGCTCAAGGCTGCATAGCTATGCATATAATGTTAGGGGGTTTACAGTGTGCTTACCAGACATATTTAGTTTGGTGTTAATGTGTATCATACTGTGCTGATAATCAGCACTCGGTAACACTTCCTGGTGTATGAACCTTTCAACCCTCTGAAACGGGATTAGTTCATACAAATCCTGTAACATCAGCAGCTGTTCAATTGTATAACAGCAACTATTTCACATAGGGCCATGTTAGTGTGCCTGTGTCCAGGTATGTTAAGGTTTCAGCAGATGTTGTACAGTCCTTGAATAATTGGTTATGGTATGACAGCATGTATTGATGTAATTATTTTGGTTATGGGGTAGATGGTGGGTGTACATAGCACATGCAGGTGTGTAGGAACCCCTTTTATACAACTTCTATATGTGTGTGGGTGTTCTTTCCTTATGTGAACACCTATCCCTTAGTGGACTAATACTATGGTAATTGCAGGCTGATTCATTAAGGCACTGTTAAATGCTTCCTGTATAGCATGCAGGTACTGTTAGTCCTTGAATTCTTTCGGCAATACTTAGGAATGTAATAAAGTTTTGCTAAATGAAAGCTGTCTGTGTATTTCTTTCATGGATATTTGCAGTCATTGCAGTTGTGTTGGTGACTGTGTCCATAGAACATATTTGTAATAGTGTATTGGCATATACTCTTCATATGTTATGTTCATATTGTTTGGGGGGAGGGGGGCAGAATGTGTGATTGCTATGGTCCATGTTATACTCAGATATGAACACTTTGGATGCTGTCTACACACATGTATGTATGTATGTGTATATATATATATATATATATATATATATATATATATATATATATATCTATTATTTGACAGCCCATTTCACTGAAACCCATTTCGTTGACAGCTCATTTAATTGACAAAAGTATTCAAGGCAAAAACCTGGGTTTTGCCCCCCTCCCCACTGTTGTGCGACTGTGGAGTTGTTATATATAGTTGGGGGGGTGTGGGGGGCACAGCCCCCCACATTGGGGGGGTGGGGGGCGCAGCCCCCCACCTAGAATGTTTGTCAATGAAATGAGCTGTCAACGAAATGGGTTTCAGTGAAATGGGCTGTCAGCGAATAGAAGTAGACCCGTACATCTCATGTAGCTTAGTGGTAGGCTCCTTTGAGGATGGAGTACATGGTTGTGGGTTCTAATCCTGAAAGGTGTTATTGTTTTACCTCTCAGAGTAGGCACTGGTAAGGAAAGTGTGAATAACACACACTTAAGTGGTTGTAAGCAGGTATGCCCGTGGTCTGAGCGACGTTAAGCAAAGGTTAAACCTGTGAAGCGCTTCTCCGTTTACCGTGTTTAAGCACCGCTTACCATTGCACAAACCTGTGGAAACCTGCTTACAACTGCTTTAATCCACCTGCATCCAACAGCCCTTATTCTGGCCCTCAAAATAACTTAACAGGCCTTGAACGCGGGACCATGAACACCACAGTCACAGACTTTACCACTAAGGCATCTGAGATATGTACAAATGTTATAGTGCTTAGAATATACATTTTACTATAGGCATTCCTCACTACTGAAAACAAATGTGACAGTCAGTTGGTGTACATATGTTTGATACATGTTAATGTTCATATGTTTGTGAAATTAGGTGTTGCAATGTGACATGGCAGGGTGTATTATGAATGAGAAAGGTTCTTGCTTTGTGTCCTTTTTATATTGTCCCCATACTCCATGTATACTCCTCCAGTTCACTTATTGAACATCCGACCCAGGCTCTCCTTGATGCATGATTTCATTACCCATCATTCCTCCCCCACCCCAATCTTCACATACACAACGATCATCCTTTCTATGGTGAATTAGGTTAATATTAATAGTTATATTACCAGAGCTGCATGTGCCTTTTGTACACTTCAATTCCTTTGGATTGCTTCTGTGTCACGAAGTGTGTTCATAGATGTTTATATATATTGCTATTGATGTAACTGTATAATATATATATATCTATATATATTATATATATATATATATATATATATATATATATATATATATATATATATATATATATCTTTATATTTATATCTATGTGCAGACATCACTGACTTGTGTGTGTGTGTATATATATATATATATATATATATATATATATATATATACATATATATTTCATATTAATTTGTAACAGTAATACATATGTAGACTTGTATGTGTTCGTTCACAAACTACATATGTACACAAAGTGACTGTCCCATTTGTGATCATTACAGTGGAATGCATCTGGTATAAGGTGTAGTGTAAAGACCATGAAACATGTATATACCTCAGATGGCTTAGTGGTAAGTCCCATTACTATTGTGTGCATTGTCCAGTGTTAAGCACCTGTGATGCTTTAAAATGTTTTTTACTCCAGAACAAGGCTGATTTAAGCAGTTGTAAGTATGTTTAGAAGTGTTTGTGTGACATTATAGCAGTGGTTAAACACAATTAAACAAACTTTGTAACGTATAACCTTGCGCACAAACATGGCCACATCCGGTAACTACTCAGGATATATACATTTCAGTGAAGTAACATCTCACTATGTACTTGCATAACATTACATTCTCTGTTGACTTTACTCTCCAGCACACATGAGTTTATATGGGTGTTTCGAATGTTTATTATACAGACGAATACTACCTATATATGCAAGCTGTGGTTAAGATATACTTTTGAACATGATAAACATCCCTGAATTTATTGGTATTGGGACCTCGAATGCACAGATACTATGCAGATGCTGTAACCACTACAGTATTGACATTAACATTGCTTCCGCCTATTTCCTATTTAGATGATTTCTATGTGTAAGCTAGGCTAAGCAAAAGGCGGAGGCCCCCAAACCCCCTGAGCTTCAATTAGTCTTGAAATAACAACATATAACAAATGTAATGTGAGACAAGGCATTACATTCCTAAGTACATTAGGCATAGCTCCTCACTGACACACTTCAAGGGAAACCTTGTTGTGTGAATGGGTAACAGAATATACACCCCCGGGATCATGTGTCCCAGAACCATACAGCCAGGGGGTGGGGGGAGCCCGGCCAGTTTGATAGCTGCAAGACCTGTTGGGGAAATTGAATCATGTTGAATTGTCACATTAACATGCCCTCTTTAGATCACTAAGTGCCCCTATCACCCTCCACTACCCCAGTCTTCAACAGCTTCCGGCTTCCGCAGGATCATATTGTGTAGCATGGCATATACTATAAAGATGTGGGTCCACGTGCCTGGAGAGTACTGCAAAGCTCCACCAGATATGTCCAAGCAACGGAACATGATTTTGGCATCCCAAACACATGCTCTATGATGATTCTGGTTTGTGCGTGTGCCTCATTATGGCATTCCTGCATGGGTGTGTGTGCATTTCTGATGGGAGTCATCATCCACGGTTCCAGTGCATAGTCAGCATCCCCCACCAGGTGGCCATTTGGGATGTCCTCCCTTGCAAATAACTGATACAGCTGTGAGGCTTTCCAGATGTGGGAGTTGTGATAGCTTCCAGGGCTGCCAGCACACACATCCATGATAAATTGCACACAACCTGGCAGTTGATGGAGGGGTATACCTTGCAGTTTATGTAGCACCTACCCTGCTCACTGGGTGGTGACTTGATATGTATGTGCGTGCAGTCTATTGCACTCAGTACCTCCGGGTATTCTGCCACGTGATGGAAGAGACGCATATTGCTGGCCAACTCCTCCTGCATTCGGGGGAAGTGTATGTGCTCATTGGCATGTGTTAACATGGCATCCAGGAACTGGTGTAGTGCCCTGGATGCTGATGCCTGTGAGATCCCCATGATATCCCCAGTTGGTCTTTGAAAGGTACCTGTAGCTAGTATTCTCAGGCTTACACATACCTTTGTATCCATTGGGATTGGTTCCCCTCTGTTTGTTCTGGCTCTGAGGTGTGGCCGGCACAGCTCCACAAGTTGCTGTAGGATGTCCCTGTCCACCCTATAATGCTCTACTATCTCCAGATCATGTAGCCCCTGGTAGGTTACCCTGGGTCTGAACACTCTCCTCCTCCTCTGGTGCCTGAGGTGGTCGTGTGCATCATCTTCCACACCACCTTCAGTCTCCAACACATGCTAGTGGATCAAAGCTCTAGCAGCCCCTAACATGTGCATACTAAAAGTTCCCAGTCTGTATACACCACTGGTGCAGAGTGTATGGGAATACACAAATGTGTGTGAGGTGCTTTTACACTTTATACTATTGTGCTATGGATGCTGCTGATGTCATTTGGTGTGTATGAGCTATTCCAGCTGCAGTGTGTCTTAATTATGGGTTTTACAATGAGTACTGCAAGTGTGGGGCCTTTACTGTGGAGTTATGCCTGCCTGCCTTGATTAATCTGTTGCCCTTTAATTCACTTTTAAACCTGGATCCCCAACCATTATCAGGCATGCATCCACCTGCCGTCTTTCTTGTTTTGCATTTTCCCTACCCAGTCATGGCAAAATGTGTCTTGTAGCTGATATACTGCAAATCAGCTTTGTTCTGCTTTGACACTTTACTGTTTTCTTTGCAGTACAGCCCCTCCCCTTTCCTGTTCTGCAGGTAGCTGCTTGCAGCCTTCTTTGCTGTTGTCAGTGGCCCACTGTAGGCTCCTAGGTGTTAATTAGTCATTTGTACTCCAATTTCCCTGCTGCAGCAACTCATTACCTTGTGTACTCTCAGCTAAGCAAAGCTATGGCCAGTTCGACACACCCCTATCCTGCAGCTTTGCCTAGCTAGGAGCAAACTGGTTTAGCAATGCTCCAATGTGATTACAGCAATGGCGACACACCCCTCTCTTGATGTCATCTTTATCTCAAGGGCACACCTCGGTGTTATAACATTACGCTGTGAGGTGCATCCTTACACCAGCAGGAAATCTGTGATTCACTATTACTTGTCTCATTTGCATGGCATTGCCTACTAATTTCTAGCTACCGCGCCTAACACTGTCACAGCCCCTTAGCAACCTTTGCACCATAGTATGGTATAGCATGCCTGCCATTGACTATTATGGGGAAATCATGATATGTGTTACATTGCAGTTTTATTCTATATTTTTATATTTTCCTTGCGATCTCCTTTGCGCGCCGCTGCCCTGTGCTTCCATGTCACGATAGTGCGACTATATATATTAAATGTTACTTTTATATTTTGTACATGTTTTTTATGCAAATGGCTATATATTTAGCCATTGGCATATATTGACAATATAATACATGTGTTTGGTCGGCTGTCATGGCTCTGATTTTATGTTTGTAAAAATGTAAACCATTTTCTATGGTTTACATTTCTGCATGCTTACACTATGCCTGCACCCTTCCTGGATCGCTACATACCTTCATTTGCATGTTACACTGCTGCACATGGGGTAATTAGCATACAGGGCCTGGGAGTTGTGCGGGCATAGCTTACACAGGTAGTGCACATGGGAACAGCTTGTACCTGGATCGCTTGGCGGCCATATTTGGTGTTAGAATGCCGACGCTATGCCTGCACCTGGCGCAAGCTTTATGAATCCAAGTGCAAGAATCAGCCAAAAGTATTTCTGCTCCAAGACATGGAGAATGATATTGTCTTTGCTGGCCTTTAACACAAGGTATGATGAGGCCACTTTCAAAGCAGTTTTAAAGACCACTACACTGGATTTCTTAATAGTGATTAAGAGTTTATTATCTTATTATCAGGAGACCATCTGCAGAGGTATTTTAAATCGGTTTGTAATTCAGTCTGTACTAGATTCACTGAGAGGAACATCATCATTGTACTTGATATGGTTAAGCTACATAAATTCATGTAGATGATTGTTGACAGTAAAAGCCTATTACTGCACCTTGGGGAGCTCCTGTGTTTTAATGCAGGGCATGAATTAATATGGTAGATTTGAAGAGTTCAATCCATTAGGCAGCTTTGGAGCCATGCTATTGTGTTATCCCTGAAGTATAGATTTTTGCTCTTTACTCAGTAGGACCTCTTGAATTAGCAGTTCAAAAGCCCTGGTCATATCAACTAATATAAATGCAGTAATGATCCTATCACTCATGTTCTTGTAAACAGAGTCAAGTAATTTTTCAAATATTTTTGTAATGGAACGGATGTTTGGGATTGGTCTGGTGGAGGAAATTGATTTGGAAGTGGGAACATTACGATATGTTTAAAAGGAGATGGAGATGTGCCAGTTGTGAGTGAAAGGTTAAAGATATGAGTCAGGGGTTTGGATATTTTCTGTACTACTACTGTACCGTGCTAGCATGAGGAAAGCTGGATGGAACTGACTGAAATTAGATCTAGATGAGTTTAGATTTAGTAGCAGTGCTTTAATTTATTTGATTGAGATGTGAGTAAAGTGGAAGCTGGCAGCAAATAATGCAATGGGATAATGAAGTAGAGAAGAAGGGCTCTTGGGTGATTGTGAGCATGGCGAATGAGTCTGAAAACCATCAGTAAGAGTCTGTAAAGAAGACAGAAGAAATAACTGGTATTCTGCAATAATGTTTTGGTTGTTAAGAGGAAGAACATTATGATTATGGATTGGGGAATCCATGATCTGAAAATTGCTTTGAACCATTAAAGGATTTTAGTTCACTTTGTGTACCTGGAACATTATTTGGAATTATTAAAGGATTTCAGCTCACTCTGCCCTGGTTTTCAGTAATTTCTTTTTTCATGAGGGATAGGTATGTATCACACAGAATAACACCTCTATGGAAGTGCCTGCCATTCCACATAAAGCAAAGTACTTCCCTTACTCTGATCAAATATATTCTGGCTGAATGGATGGACAACTGGAAATTCTCTCCCAGTTTAGCAGCTCTGTCTCTTATGGAAAGGGAAACATGTAAATGTTCCAACATAACTTACTTCATCCCATTTCTGGGCTCTTAATATGCAAAATCTAAATGGACAAAAATATATGGGGATGTAATGCTAGACTTTTTAAGATCCTCACAGATCAAGTACCTATGAACCAATTACCCTGTGAACTATTGATGTAAGTACTTGTACTGTTTCTCATTGCTCTTTTATCTGTTGCATATTGTTAATACTACAGACTACATGTATAATTGCTTATACCGTACTATGTCAATGCCTCTCTGTTGTGCTATAATCTGCTATCCATCATTGATACTATGCACAGCAACTGGACTGATTTACATAGTTCTACTTTCAGTATAAAAATGCTGTTACTGGATCATTTGCAATTGTAATTTTTGTATTTATGTTTCTTAGTATTTTATATGTTTTGGCATCATTCATCCTGAGACTGCCCTGAAAAGGAAATTCCTAGCTGGATATTCTCAGTTAATAAATGTAAATAAATAAATACATAAATAAATAAAATGCCAGAGTTTACTGTGGAAAACATTGATATACTTCATTTAATAATGAAACATTTTTATTTGCTCGTTTATTATCTTATTATCACATTCCATATTGTAGAGAACATTTGAGCTTCTGCCCCTCCATATCTGCCACATGCAGTATGCAGGTGAACTATCTATAACCTTTATTTGATTATGTTCAGCATTTTCAAGTTGTACCTAGCTTACTTATCTTGCTATCAGTCAGCAGAGCCCTTTTTATGCGATTAAAATGTACAAAACATGCCCTAATAGTAATTCAAGTTCATAACATTAATGGAACATATCCTTCCTTTCTTTATGTTATACTTCATTTCATCTTTAGCAGACAATGCCACCAAATGAGACAATAAAAATGTAGAATCCACAAAAAACAGATAACGGGGCCAAAGACCACACCGCTAGTAATTTTATTAAGCACTTTCATCCAAGGGTAAACAGAACTTCGTCAGAATACACATAGAGACAAACAGCCAAATTAAATACCTTTACAAACAACCAGATTTGATAATCAGTTACCCTACCTTCTCCTATTACGCTATGCAAAATAAAACTTTATAAAACCTTAATCACAACTACAACTGTCTATAAGTAAGCTAAATAGAATGACTGAAATACATAATTATATATATAAAAATAATATATATATATATTTATATATATATATATATATATATATATATATATATATATATATATATATATATATATATATATATATATCTTTAGCAGACAGTTTTTGCAGACCAAATCTCACATACTTTACTTTTATGCTGTACTTTTCCTTTTCTATTTTGACAGCCTCCCTTATTTCCACATCTAAAACATCCTGTCCTGGTGATAAATAATACATTTTGTGATATCATCATACAATCACTTTCTTTTCTTTTCTTTCCAGGTTTACTCATCTCCTTTCTTTGTAAATCATATTTTGTATACTTATACAAAATGTTCTTTTTTCATTGTGTGATACACCTAATAGTGAACTGTCATAGAATTAGTTCCTTTTTTTTCAGGCCATATTTCACGGTCTATATAAATAACACCCTGGGTCTTTTCTAAAATTATTCCACATGCTTAGTATGACTAACTTGCTCAAAATATCAATAATTCACTGAATAAATAAATAAATTCACATGTATTACCTTGATTATATCACTTTTTCTTTTGCTGATTATCTGTGTAATGCTGAGTTTGGATTTGAGCTAATTAATTGCTTTCCTTCTTCCTTGCCATTTATTATTGGAATACCTCTGTCCTTTCTTGTTAATCCTTTACTTTTTTCTACCTAGATTCATATTATTATCATTTGTAACCCTAATATTTCAGCAAGCCTTTGTGCAGATAAAGCTTCATTTTGATTACTCTGCAGATATAACTGAAACTAATTAAGAAATAAAGTATCTACAGTTTACAACTGGTTTGATAGAGAAATTTTGGAGTAACGTACACTAAGAATAAGGTTGCCTGAACATTTTCAGCATTTAAAAAGGTTTCCACTGATTGGGCCATTGCAGCTCCTTCTAGTGTTTTTTTATTGAAACTTGATCAATTTAAATATCTTGGATTGGAATATCGGTTCATAGGTATATAGTAGGCTAATGACCACCAGGGCCTTTATAAATCTAGCTGTGCAATACAACACAATTGTGTCCTTATGCATCATGGGTATTTATTAGGATGAGGTATGTTAGGAAGTTTCTAGAGGTTATTTGTGTGTGTGTGTGTGTGTGTGTGTGTGTGTGTGTGTGTGTGGTATGTTAGTTTGCAAATTTATATCTTTCTCTGTCTATCAGAGACATGGGTGTATGGAGCCTGGGTAAATTTCTTATTTCCCATCCATTGGTCAAGGTTACAGTTTAATAGGGTTAGGGATGGACTCTGCTTCACACAGCTGGGGAGCCTGTCCCAGTGCATGGGGATCCTCTGAGACACATATCTGTCTTGCCAACATGTGTTATGTCACAAGCAAAATTTAAATCCTTGGATCTAGTGGAGCTGATGCAGTTTGTTTTGCAGATGTACAAAAGGTCCATCAGAGCTGGTTCCGAGGATCCCTTTTATGCCAAGCATAGATCACCTCTCAGTAACCTGTAGGAGACAGAATGTAGAAACAGGGCTTTAAGGGGTAGGATCATTCCTTACTCTTTGCTATCCCCATAGACAAAATGCTGAACAAGATTTCTGACCAAAGATTCAACTTCCAGAGTTCTTATAAAACAAACTAGGAGTTCACTACAGAAAGATGTATTTCTTCCAACAGTTTGTTTCCTTTGTCAGCTATTGCCAGTCATTTATCATCAAATTTCATAACCTGATGACAGCCATAAATAAAATTGCTAGATTCATTCTGCAAGCTCCAAAATGATAATGTGTTAAACGTCTTTATAATTAGTTACCTTACTTCACATTTAGCACAGGACTACACTTTTAATATGTACACTGAGTTACAGAATTATGGCCATTAGCTTTTCTTGGCTCACAAACATTGATTCAGAGCTGTTCCTAGGACAAGGAGGCTATCAGTAGCAGCATGTTTGCCATGTGAGTCCTGCACCATCCTTTGAAGAGCAGTAACACAGCATTTAGTATATTTATGCCTAAAATACAGACCATTTGGTATTTTCCACTATATGTCTGTTACCCATAGTTATATTACATAGGCTGATAGGTAAGTACTAGGCTAGTTGCTCTTGAAGGCCATTTTAAGCCAAGCCAGTTTCCCTTTTTGTGCTCAAAATAACCTATCCCATTTGGTTGTAGATTGTCCTTACCCATCCCATGGTTGATCATTATATATTACCCCTAATGAAAATAACTGGGATCATTCCATAGAGAATTTGAGGAGACACATGCATGGGATAAAGCATTTAGGAGATACATCTGTTCATTAGTACTACAGGGGGCAGTCCTGTGGAAAATTTCCTGTTTCCCATTCATAGATCTAGGTTGCACTTGAAAATGAACAGGAATGAGTTTGTTCTATAACAGTGGTATCCTCTGTGGAATATACTTGTCCATCTAAAATTGTTCTAGTGATGTTACAGAAGAGGATTAGATCCCTAGACAGAATATTTCTGATGTCATTTGATTTGCTGATGTGCAGTAATTCCCTCAGTAATGGGTTAGAGGATGCCTTGTAAGCCATACACAAGTCACTTCTGAGCAGTCTGTAGGATACAAAGTATAGTGACAAGGCTTTGAGTCAGTCCATGTAGGACATGTTGTTTAGGCCTTGTATCCTTTTAGAAGGTATCTGTGGGCATTCCAGTTGCGGCATTTGACTGGACAGATACATGCCAAAGGGGGGCATTAAATTCAATGACTGGCCTAATGAGGGCTGAGTAAAGGGGAACAATGGCATCTCAAGATCTAGAGACAATCCTTTTGTTTAAAAGCTGTGTAATATAGAAGGACTTTCTTACAATGGTTGGCCAAAAGTTAGGTCACTGTGCACATAATTTCCCAAACAACAACATACTGGGTCAACTCTTAAGGCCGTATTGTCAATGTGATAGTTCTCAAAGGATGCAATAATGTTTCAGCATTTAGTTTCAGAACATGTTTTTTACACCAGTTATTTATCTGAGACAAACCTTCTGCAGGGTGGCTAAGTCATTTGAGGATTCAATGACTGCTCCTAACCTGCAGACATCTGCAAACCTAGTCAGCCAGAGCCATTTGGTATTGGCTTTTACTTCAGAAAAGTAGATGCCAAATGGGAGAAGTCCAAGCACAGAACCTTGACGGACACCATTGGTGACTGGTCTCTTTGTAGAGGTAACTTCTCCTATTTTCATTAGCTGTGCCTTATCTTTGAGACATTTGGCAATCCAGAGCTGCATACTCTTTAAGCAATTTTTATTCAAGCAGCAAAGTGCATTTACTTTGGAGATGTAATTAATATTTTAAGCTACACATTTTAGTGAAATGCTCTAGTTTCATTTTTGTATTGGTTGTATGGATTGCTGCTTGCCACCTATATGAATTATATTTGCAATATGATGTCATTTTTTAAATACTTTTGTTGTTATTTTACTTTAACTAGGTCATGACCAAAAAGGAGCCAGTTTTGGTCTAGTCCATTAACCTGCTAAATAGGTAAATAAGTAAGTAAAGAAATAAATAAAACCAGTTCCTGTTAAGCCAGTCCAACAATAAAACTCCTGATACCTTATTGTGCCTTCCCACATTCCCTTTATACCACATCTACCTACATTTTCTGTCTTTTATAACATGTCTTTCTACTATCCTATTCTTGGACTACCATTATGGTGCCTTCATCTCATCTTCTTTACCTAATCATTGTACCTCAGTCTAGTCTATAGTTATAGTCTCTTGATATATTTATCTAGTGATCATGAATGCTTGTAAATCCTGCACCTATTTTAGATGTTTCCTGAGCCAACCCACTGTCTTGTACTCCACTATGCATGTCCTTCTCTCCCACTCATGAGACATCCACCGATTCTTTTGCATCTCTTGCCTGACAGTCTCCATGGCCCTGTCAGTCAGCACATTCTTTTGCAATCAGCCTTGGAGAGACCATTGTGATTCTGTTTCTTCTCCATTATTTCCCTTTGCTGACTTCTTAAACTTTTAAGAAGTTGGAGACAGTGTGAGCAAAGCTAACCATGACTTATCTCCAAGAAACAAGCAAAAGCTACAGTCCTATTTATTCAATCTAACAAGCAATCATGATCTGTAGTTCTTTTTGGTGAAACTTTTCATCTAACATCCAATTCTAGATACAGAAGCAGCTTTCCATATTGATAAGTTTGGATTGCTTTGTTCACAGTCCTCCCCTCCTTAAAGAGTCCTGCACAGCCATCAAACATGGGGCTGGAGGCAGAGAGAGAGAGAGAGAGAGAGAGAGAAAGGGAGAGAGAGAGAATGTATGGACACTGCATTCTCACTTTTCAGAGTATTTTATTCATCTGCTCTTGTCTGAACACTATAATTCCCTGAAATGGAGAAATGAAGTTTGGTCTATATACTTGCTCCATTTCTTGTGCCAAATGGACTTAGTTACATTTTTTTATCTTTGGCATGCCCCCAGCTGATCATTAGCTACTTGTCAATGCTCCTAAATTAGTTTTTCCTGTATTAATCCCTTCCTTGGCTGTCAGTGAGTTAGGAAGTGGAAATGTAAACATGGAGCAAAGCTAGCAACCAGCAGCATCACATATTCTGTTCCCACATACCAGTTTTTCCCAGGCTCTACCCTTCTAAAGTGATGTATAATCAAGACTGATAGGGCAGTGTGGCATGATGTGCAGGGATATGTCTATCCTGAACTTTGAGGCAGCAACACCTCCATGACCATCCTGCATGCTCAGCTTGGCAGTCGTTCCAAGTACTGACCTCCACTAGTTAGTTAACCACAACTTGCCTTGTTGTTCAATAAATTGTTATTTTTTAAAGGAAGGAAGGAAGGAATAAGAGAAACATATATAGAAACACAATTTCTGGGTAATCAAAACAAAATTGAGAAAGAAGACTGCTTTATATAACAACTTCACTCATACAAGCAGCAGTTAACTTTATTCATTCTGACGTCCCCCAAAACCATTCTTTTTTATTGGCATAGCTAACCTGCAGGTGGTAAGAGTAGGGTATCTGTCTTCACCACCAATACAAAGGCTGAGGTAGCCATAAGACTCCTCAAAAAAACACATAGAGCACTGGTGTCACTGCCAAGTTTTCTTTATTAACACATTCTGGTACCTCGGCCTTGCAGTTCTGCCTAGAATAAGAAAAATCACACAGTCAACTCCAGCTATATTTCCCAGGAGCAAGAGTCATGTTATCAATGTTGCTTGAATGTTTAGTGCTAAGAATCATAAATTATTGCAGTCAGTAGTATACCCCATCTTTGATAGCTCATAGGTACCCACAAGGAGTGACTTTGTACAGCATTCAGTAACCTTTACTATGTGCGACAGCTCATAGCTACACACAGTTAATGTGCTTCTATAAGAACATGTGTACATTCTCATACTTTCCTTTTTATAACAGGCTAGAGCAGAAATGCTGACCCTGAAAATCACAGTGTGATATAATTTGTCTACAACTTCCCCTAAACTCTTGCTCCTCCATTCAGGTTACATAATGGATGAATCTGTCAGGAATCAGTATAAAGCCATTTTTTCTTGGGACTCCTCATGTCTCCATGATGTGCAGTAACTTTGCTGACTTGTGGTTGGAGTGAAACCACTGATTGAGACTGTGGTTTGCTGTTTTGTTGAGTTTCTACTTTCCTTAATTTTAAGTGACCATTGAATTGCTAAATATATTATTTTATACCTCTGGGTCGATAATTCCCTCTGTGGAGGATAAGGGAGTTTGCTGTCTGCATTAAAATACTTGTTCTGAGCAGTATTATTAGGCTGTATGTAAATTTCAGCTTTCTTAAATTTGCAATCAAGAAAGTGATGCACAAACAGTTAATTGGATGGCGCAGTGGTGCAGCGGTAGCATTGTTGCCTCACAGTCATAGTTCTCTGGTTCGATTCTTGGCTGGGGTGATTTCTGTGTGAAGTCTGCATGTCCTCCCTGCATTTGTGTGGGTTTCCTCCCACATTACAAAGACATGCATCTGGAGCATTTTTCCCTGGGCCTCTGCTGAAAATTGGCTTTGTTCCAAGTCAGACTTTCCTAGTTAACAAATGTTACATAAAATAAAAAAAAAATACATTGGCTGCCTTGGGCACCTAAAATCAGATGGCTGAATGTTGTGGGTGGGGGACTGTAAAATAATATATATTTAACAATTATCTGTGAATGCTAGTTTTGACTGCATTGGTGATGAACTGCATTAGTATGGTAGGAGGTTGGAAAGAGAGAACTTTAGGTAGTGCCTGTAGATCAGTGTGTGCATTGTACCTAGTCAGCCACTGTAGCTAGATAGCATGTGCATATAAGTTACTGAGCATGTGGTGCAAGATCAGTGCCTTTTTGTACAGTCAGTCCGTGTGAATTCAGACATGAAAGGAGATGGCACGTGCAAGTGTGTTTGACTTAATAAGTGAGTCAGTTAGCTTAAGTACATGTTTCAGTTACAGTTCCTGGTGTGTTTATGTGCAATAAACAACATGAACGCATACACTGCTTCATTGTCTCTTTTATACACATGAGACAAGTGACATGGTGTCAGAAGTGGGATCCGAAGTTAAAGCTGCTTACAAACCATAAGGCACGAAGAAGTGGAGAAATATAGAGGAGCCAACTCGCAAACAGGTCAGCAGTTATTCAAAGGTACTTAAACTCGTTTAAATGATTTTTCAGTTGCCAAATGTGTGGGGAAGCATTCAAATATATTCAAAATAATTACCAAGATAAACAAAATGTCCAAAATTGTGACATACTAATAAAAGTATTTGAAACAGTGTTAAAGTGAAGCCTTTTCAGAGAGATTGTTGTGCAGTTGAGCATATTTACAAGTACCTGGTCTATGCTTATATTTAAACAAATTTTGTTGTTATGGCAGTGGGATTTCATAGACCTGGACCACTGGTGTTTGATAATAATATTGCTGAGAACTGCAGACTGTTTGAGTAAGAATATGATATTTCCATACAGGCTTCATTTTCTGATAAAGACGCACATACAAAGGCATTCATACTTCTTAATTTAGCCAGTTCAGATGCCATTGAGAGAGAACGTTCATTTGTGTATGCACCTGTTGTGTATGCAGTTGAGAGGGAGAACTGCCATATTGTGATACAGGCTGAAACATGGGAAGACTCTGAGTGCTTGAAATATAATGTAGAGAAATTTGTAACTCTCAAATGAATATTACAATGGAAAGGCACATATTTTGCACAATAAATCAAAAGCCTGGTGAAACTATAGCAGCACTTCAGATATTAATCTAAAATGTGCAGATATGGTGATCTCAGAGATGAGTTGATTAAAGACAGGCTTGTCTGTGGTGTTAATACTGATGCAGTGAGAAGGATTTTGCTTTGAGGCAGTGATTTAAAATTGAACAAAGCCATTAAGATTTGACAAATATATGAGCTTACAGAAAAGCACATGAATATACTTAAGAATGAGAAAAACATGCATGCAGTGTCTGCCAGTGTGAATGAGGTTAGGTGGAAAAAGAAATAGAAACCAAAAGGTGTGGCAACAAACTTCATTGCTAACTGTCATAATTGTGGTGGCAGTCATGAAGCTAAATGAGAGAAGTGCTTAGTTTTGGTCAGCAGTGTCACAAATATAATAAGTGGAATCATTTCAAAAGGCTTTGCAAGTCTAAAGTGGCACAAACTTTAATTAAAAATGAGCATCCAAATAAGCAAACAGATCAGACAGAGATCTGCGAGTAAACTTTCTATGTTGATGGTGTCTCTGTGAGAGATGAAACAGTTAACACAGTAGATTATCAGTTGGCAGAAGAGTGAAATATTTTTGTACTGTTTGGATTAATTGGAAACATGTAGACCTTAACATAGACACTGAATCCAAGTGCAATGTTATATCAGCACAAATGTTTGTCAAAGTACCAGCTGGTGAGAAACTTGATTCAGAAAAGTGTGCAAAACTAGTTGCTTATGGTGGTGAAGAGATTCAAACAAAAGATTCAGTAGTTCTCACATGCCATTCTGCTGGGAACAGCTATGATTTGCAGCTTGGCTCTCTATTATGCTGTCGCAGACGCAGGTTGTCAAATGCGTCTTTGTTGAACTGAAAAGCATGACAAGGCAAAATAGCGAAGCAGCTTTTCAGTGAATTCTTTCCCTGGGAAATAATTTGTTTGGCCGCTTTCACTACTTTGCCTTTTCGGCACTGTAGTGCGATCTCGGAGTTGGTATATTTAAGTAGGGGTGTGTGGGGGCACAGCCCCCATGTCAGGGGTGTAGGGGTGAAGGCCCCACATTATGTAATGTTTTACAGTTTTTTTTTTTCTGAAACAGTGATTTTTTTCTGTTCTGAGGTTTCGACATTGTAAGCTTTCTCTTACATGGGGTCGATTATGTGTCATTCGCTCTTCTGAATGTGCAATATCATATTATAGACCCTGCAGCTTTATGTAGTCAAAAGACACATGCAGTCATTGTCAGGCATCAAAGACAGTTTGAGAATAGGGATGATTTCATTTAATAAAGAGGTCCGCCATATAAGTCTGAGCAACCTCGATAGTTTTGCACAAAATATTTTTAGTGAGTATGCTGATATTTTCAAAGGCAAGCTTGGCAAATTTCCAGTTACATTTATTTATTTTTATTTATTTAGCATTTGTTTATCAGGAAAGTCCGACTTGGAACAAAGTCAATTTTCAGTGGAGGCCTGGGGAGAAATGCTCTAGATGGGCGTCTTTGTAATGTAGGAGGAAACTCACATGGATGCAGGGAGGATGTCCAGACTCCACACAGAAGGCACCCCTGTGAGAACCAAAATGGAGAACCTCTTGCTGTGAGGCAACAACTCAACCGTTGCACCACTGCACCGTCCACATATTCCATGAAGTAAAACCATAAAGTAAGACCAGGTGTCAGACCAGCAAGGAAGATTCCTGTAGGAATGCAGAGCAAAGTAAAAGCAGAACTTGACAAAATGGTGATTTAGGTGTAATTACTCCAGTAACAGAACCAATCGAATAGGTATCCTCCATAGTGGTAGCTCATAAGAAAAGCCCAGATGATATTTGAATATGTATTAATCTAAGCGATTTAAATAAAGAGCTTAAACATCGCCATTATCCAATGTGTAAAGTAGAGGAAGTAGCCAATCTCATGCCAAATGCCACTGCTTTTATGTCTTAAATGCAAAAAAGTTCATTTTGGAAAAATTCGCTGGATCACAAATTTTCATTGTTAACCATTATCAGTACACCATTTGGTAGATACAGATTTTTGAGAATGTGATTTGGGATAAATTCTGCTAGTGAAGTATCTCAACATGTGATGAAACTAATTTTTTTCAGATTATCCATGTGCTATTATAGTAGATGACATTATTATAGGGTGCAGTGGTATAGATGAACATGATAGAAACCTCAGGAAAGTTCTAGACTGATTGTGAAGTAAATCTTAAACTGGATCCTCAGAAATGCAAATTCGAACTGAAAGAAGTTACTTATGTGGGTCATTTGTTTACCACTTCTGGCTTACAAGCAGATCCATCTAAAGAAGCAGTAATTTTTCAGATGCCAGTTCCAGAAAATGTCACATGTTTACGGTGTTTTCTTGGTATGGTCAACTATTTAGGAAAGTTCATCCCAGATCTGAGTGAGCTTTCAGCACCATCAAGTGAGCTGACATGCAAAAATGTAAACTAGTTCTGGTTGGGACAACAATAAAGAACATTTGATATTCTGAAACAGAAAATTGCCAGTCAACCCACATTGAGATATTTATGATGCTCATAAACCTGTTAACTCTTTCTTATGATGCTTCAAAGTATGGTCTTGGTACAGCATGTCTTCAAGAAGGAATACCAGTAGCCTATGCATCCAGATTTTTAACTCAAACTGAAATACAGTATGCACAAATAAAAAAAGAGCTTTTGGCAGTAGTGTCCGCATGTTCAAAGTTCAATGATTACTTTTATGGCAAACCTATCCAAATAGAGACTGATCACTAACCTCTAGTGACAATTCTGAAAATGCCAATACATACAGCCCCAGGATGCCTGCAACACATAATGTTAAATTTGCAAAAGTACAATTTCAATATTGGCTATACAAAACACACATTTCTGTACCTTGCTGATGCTTTGTCAAGAGCACCCAGACAAACAACAGAACAGCATGATAATGAGAAAGCAGATTTTAAAGTCATGGAAGTCAAAAATATTTCCTCATCACACCTTGATGAACTCAGAAGTCATACAGCTTCAGACCCAATTCTCCAGAAGTTGAAACATGTTATCAGTCAAGGATGGCCAGCACAACTAGTTTACCACTTGACGTACAGAAGTGTTTTCTCCACAGAGGTGAGCTCATGATGAAAGATGGAATCATCATGAAAGGTCTTAAAGTGGTAAGTCCTGCAGCATTACAGCAAGAATATATCAAAATCTTGCATTGTTATTGTCGCTTGCTAGGTCAGGATAAAACAGGCGAGCATCGTGGGTGCTTGTTCAAGCAGCTTTATTGTATGCAAACACATCATAAATGAGGTTAAGTAACTTTAACTTATAAACAGATTAGTTATCATGCACATGGATGTTAACATTCTGGCTGCACCTCCAAAATAGCACTGAAGTTAACATTGTGGGTACTTGGTATTTATATGCACACACAGATCTTGGAAATGCTTCTTAAAGGTGCAACACATCAGTTATTCTACATCCACTCTCTTTGAGAAAATGAGTTAGATATTGTCACTAATAGTAATGAATATACAATTTACATAGAAATTATTTTCATCATGCAGTTATATAAAGCTAGATACATATATAGAACTACGTCCAAGTTGCTGTGTATTTCACACTAGGCTTTGAAATGCACCCATATCATGTGACATAAAATTTCAGATCTGGTTTAGCAACTGGGATTACCTCTGCTGACTGTTAGGAACACTGGAATCATCTGCCATGACAGTATCAGGAGTCAAGACATGCTCTGGAACAGGAATATAATTTGGATTGCTCTGAGAGTTAGAGTCTTTATCACAGGTATGATGCTGCAATATCGGTTCTGCTACAGGAGGAAGATGTCTGATTTCTCCTGTACTCCACACCTTTGGATTTAACAAAATAGGATCTCGGCTCTGCACAAATACTTGTTACTTGACCAATCTGGTCAAAAGCTTTTGCTGTTTGTATCCTCACTGTCTCTCCTTTTTTCAATGGACGAAGAAATCTGCTTGACTTGTCATAGCTGGAGATTTGGAAAGAAGGCTTTCTAGATAACTGGGCTTTGATGGCTTGGATGTTCTTAGCTTTAGGCCTCAATAAACTAAAACTGATAGGCAATGTTCTTCTGGTTTGCCTAGATAGACGTCTCTGAGCAGGTGAGCCAAGTATATCACCACAAGGTATGTTTCTGAGCTTGAATAAATTAAAAAAAAATTGGTATTATCACGCTTTGACTTTTCAAGTAATTGCTTTGCACTCTGTACTGCACATTCAGGAAATCAATTCGATTGCAGATACTCTGGACTACTGATAGCATATATGAAGTCCCATTCTCTGTCAAATTTCTGAAACAGCTGACTGTTGAATTACGTACCATTGTCAGAGATCAATTTCTGAGGACTGCCATGGACTGAGAAATGGTGTTTCAACTTAGTAATGATTGTAGTAGAAGTTAAATTAGGTAGTAGATCGATCTCGAACCAATTTGAATAAGAGTCTACCAGTACTAAGTTCATAGGTTAATAGGTTGGTACTAGGCTATCGGCCCTAGGGCCTATACAAGCCTAGCCATAATAATTCCCTGGCTATTTCTTCCCAGAATATTTACTTCCCTGGATCCCTGTCTTCCCTAGGGTGAATTTCCTATCTCCCATCCAATCATCAAGGTTCCTTTTGAAGAGAGCCAAAGAGGTGCTCTGTTTGACATGTATGGGCCGTCTATTCCAGAGTCTGGGGAGTAATGTTGATTGTTCCACTCGAATATGTCATTAGCTACAATTGACCAAGGTAGTTCAGGAATTTGACTTAGCTGAAGTGGCTGTCTTTGCAAATGCTCTTTAGTACTATTACATACTGAACAAGAAGAAAGTACTCTACCAATGTCTTTCATTAGAGAAGGCAAAAAATACTAGTCCTCTCGCTCTTCTCTTAGTAGATTCGGAACACGGGGGGCCATGATGCAAAATCTAGATATATTCTTGTTGTAAGGAAGCAAGAACAACAATTTTTAGGACCTTTGAAAATAATGCCATCTTCCATCAACAACTCATCTCTGTATGGAAAGTAAGTTTGAACTTGTGGTGGTATGCTTGATTGATTTGATGGCCATCCAACACTAATATATTAATTGAGCGTCTGCAAAACTGGATCAGTCATTTTATGATCTCTTAGCTCATCAAGTCTTGTGGTAGAGAAATTCTGCACTTCCATGACATGAAAGTCAAAATTCTCTGCATGAAGCTCTTCCATTGTATTTCTAGGTGCTTTGGAAAAGGTATCAGCCAGATAAAGATGTCTGCCTTTTGTATAGATCATTTTAAAGTTGTACTTTTGCAGTTTGATCATTATTCTTTGTAATCTCATTGGAGCTGAATGCATAGGCTTCTTTAAAATAGTAACTAAAGGTTGATGATCAGTTTCAATCTAGATTTTCTCAACCATAGATAGAATCATGAAACTTGTAACATGCAAACACTATTGCCAAAAGTTCTTTCTCAATTTGAGCATATTGCATCTCAGTCTGGGTAAGTGTTCTAGATGTGTAGGCTACTGGCTTGCCTTTTTGAAGAATAACTGCACCTAAATCAAATTTTGAAGCATTGCAGGAAAGAGTTACTGATTTGTTTATATTATAGTATTGCAATGTTGATGGGGTAGCAATTTTCTGATTAAGAACTTCAAATGCTCTCTGGTGCTAGTCTAGCCATGACCAAGTATCATTTTTATGTGTGAACTTTCTCAAAGGCGCTGTCAAGTCAATGAAGTCTGGGATAAACTTGCCTAAGTAATTGACCGTACCAAGAAATCATTCTAGAGCTTGCACATTATCTGGTGCTGGCATCTCAAGAATGGCTGCTTGCTTGGTTGGGTCCACTCTCAAGCTCATACTTGTAAACAAATGACCTATATATCTAACTTCTGGTAGTCTGAATTTGCACTTCAGAGAATTGAGCTTTAAGTTCACTTCACATGCTCTGTCTAGAACTCTCTTAAGATTTCTGTCATGCTCTGCCTCACTATTGCCTCCGACCAATATATAATCAACTATTATGGCACAAGGATAACCTGAAAAAATTTGCTCCATTGCGCAATGAAAGACTTCAGTTGCAGAATTTTTCCAAATGGCATTCTGAGGAATCTATATCTTCCAAATGAGGTACTGAATGTAGTCAGTAATGAAGATTTGTGATCAAGCATCACTTGCCAGATTGAACTATATGTATCTAAGGCAGAAAAACAGTGGCATTCGGTATCAGGGCTGCAACCTCTTCGACTGTACACATGGAATGATGAAGTCTCCTCAATGCTTTATTCAAATCTCTTGAGTCAATACATATTCTGATTTCATCTGAGCCATACCTCCCTTCCTAACTTCAAACTTGACCTGATACTGTATCTCCATAAAAACCCTATATGTACCTGTAACCACCCTACTGAACCCCTCGCTTTCCTTATACCCACTTCACCACTAAGTCTATCTATAAGACCTTTCCTCTTTCTATAACTTACTATATCTAACTGCTCTCCCTTCTACACCCTCCCTCTAGATCACTACATCCCTTCTCTACTACTTTCTTCTTCTGTACCATTTCTTCCTCTGATCTGAGTCCCCTTGAACATACATTTTTCTCTACTTCTTTACTCCTGGACTAGTTTTAACCTCAGATCTGAGGCCCCCTGCACATACACAATTCTCCTTCTAGCCACTAATCTAATAATACCATGTTTCTTTTCAAAATAATACCCATAACCTTAATTCCCTTACTGCATACCTCCTGTATTTATTATTATTCGTTTTCCTTTTACAACCTTATTATTATATTTTTTATGCATAAAGCTATGTATAATTCCATGGAGTACATTATTTTTCTTATCCATTGTATTCATGACATTGTTTTGCTCTGTATTATTGTAAACTTGTGTCTACTTGTATGTCTGTTTGGGGCTTTTACCCTCAGGTCTCCACTGAAAAAGGGTAAATTCTTACACAACTGGATCAACCCGGTTAACAAATGTGAAATAAATACATTTTTTATGAGCTGCTACCATGGACGACACCTATTCGGTATGTTCTGTAACTGAACAAATTACACCTTGTTGCACCATTTTGTCCAACTGAGCTTTGTCTTTATTCTGCATAGCTATTGGAACTCTTCTTGCTAGTCTGACCACTGGACTGATTTCTGGGTCTAATTTCATGGAATACACAACTGGAAGTTTGCCCAATCTGTCATCGAAAACATCAGCATACTCTGAAAAAATAGTATTGGTGAAGCTGGAACTAGGACATGTGCTTATCTGATGAACTTATTTGGTAAAAGAAAGCAGATTAATTTTCAAACTGTCTCTGAGACCCAATAATGACTCCACAGGTCTTCAAACAACATAGAGCAATAGGCTATAACACCTCTTAGCCACATAGCACAACTGAGCCTTCGGTTTGAATTTCTCCACCTCCATAAGCTACAGGTTTTGCACAACTAGTCACATTTAGTTGTCCACCAGCAAAAGTATCTGCATACATGACATTACACTTTGAACCAGTGTCCACTTTAAACTCAGTGGATTTACCATTGATCTGGACAGTAAAAAACACTTCAGTTCTTGCCAATAGATCTACCGTATCAACCTTTTCACCAATTACTGACATACCAGCTACATAGCAAGCAGACTGTTGCAGGTCTATTTGATTAACTTGCTTTTTGGAGTGACCCTTCTTTGTAAATGTGTGAGGCTTATTTGATTTACAAAATCCTTGAAAATTGTTCCATTTCTTACACTTATGACATTGCTGACCAAATGCTATGCACTTTTCTCTTCTGGACTCGTGGTTAGCACCACAATTATGACAGTTAACAATAAAACTTGATTTGGGTTTTGCTGATTCAATCTTATGCAGTACTGAGCAACATCTGTTTTGCACTAGATACCATTGGTTTTGCACTGAGCATGCTCCTTTAACTGTACTGTTCTTGGAATGTGGTAGAAGACTACGGGTTTTACCTGGAAATCCCACAGGGGTTGCTGCTGCCACATGCTTAGGCCTGCTTTTGCCTGTCACATGTTGCATGTTATCTACATGAGCTCTGGAGCCAATTGAAACCATGCTCTTATCATTAGCAAGCATATTTGTGTGCCTTTCTGTAACCTCATGAATTTGACAAATCTCAGTGGCTTACTCAGCATTAAATCACTGTCATGAAGCAAAATCTTTCTCACAGCAGCATTATTAATACCACACACAAGTCTGCCCTTTATTAATTCTTCCTTTAAACCATCAAACCTACATGTTTTAGCTTTGTTTCTCAGGCTGGTAACATAAGCTGCAAAAGTTTCCCCTTGCTTTTGATCTCTTGTGTAGAACAAATGCCTCTAGTGTAACATTAGTCTGAGGGTTACACATCTCTCTGAATTTGTACTTTAAACACTCTGGTTCTTCCCATGATTCAGCCTGTACAACAACATGACAAGTTTCTCCTTCACCTTCATGCACTGCTAGTGCATAGACAAATGAATGCTCCCTTTCAATGGCCTCTGACCTTTAGGTTCAATAAAATGAATGGCCTGGTACATGCATCTTTATCAGAATAAGCTGCTTGTATAACTATATCATATTCTTGTTCAAATATTCTCCAATTCTCTGCAATGTTTTGATCAAACACAAGTGGTTGTGGCTTGCAAAATCCATATGCCATATTGACATATCTTAGTGAAAACTCTTGCAAATATGCACGAACATACACACTTGTACATAAACATAAATGTGTGCTTGAAATTTCTGCCAGTACTTATAACAAAACAACGAGCCTCTGTATAACTGAATTTCATGAAATAAGTTTCCTGGGCTCTGCAACACTTTGAAATCTCTCTACTGTAAAGCCACTTGCCTTGAAATTATTTTACTGTACGAGCTATTTATCTTGCAAAGGCAATAATGCTAAAGTCATTTATCATCATTATTTCACTGTAGGAGTCTTTGCCTTTTAATCACTTTAATGCCAAAGCCATTTATCAACATTTTACTGCCAAAGTAATTTATCATCATTTTAAGAAACATTTTGAACAACTGCACAGTGTACATAAGCTAAGCAATAGAAGCAGAGGGCAAAAAACACTTCAAAGTAATTGTACTTTGCGAATAACTATCTTGAAGCAATGGCACTTTACGAATAAATTCTTTTGAAGTAATTGCGATTTGCAAATAAGCTATCTTGATGTAATGACATGTAATGAATGAACTGTTTTGAAGTAATGGCACCTTGCGAATAAACTGTTTCAAAGTAATGGCACTTTGTGAATAAACTGTTTCGAAGTAATTGCAATTTGTGAATAAACTGTTTCAAAGTAATGGCACTTTGAGAATAAACTGTGTCAGCTTGTACCTAACCGTGTAGATGCAGCAATACAACAGTGCAAGTGTAAGAGCTGAATGACTCCATAAGTGGGTGTGTCATGCTTGCTGTAAGCTCATTGGAGCTCTGTGGTCTGTGTTTGCCCTTAGCTAATCACAGCTAAGGAAGGGTGTGTGTAAGATGTGCCTGAGCAGTGTGTACATAGCCTAAACGTATCTGTGTGCTGCACACCAGGTTTTAAACAAAAAAGAAAAAAGAAAGAAAGAAAGAAAAACAGAAAGAAAGGAAGAAAAAAAAACAAGAGGAAATGGCAGCACTGTTTACATTTCAGCACTGGATATGTGCGGTGCACCGCAGGGCTTAAATAGGGAGGAACTGGGAAGGGGAAACAGCAGTAGGAAGGCAATCAAGGAGAACTAGCATAGCTGGCAGGTGGAATGTATCAGAATCAGCCAATTACACATGAATCAGCCCAGCACACTACTATAAACTATGCAAACACCTTTCAGACTGTTTTTTCCCACAAACTCTACACCACCAGTGTACACAGATGGGGGATTTTTAACTGGCAAACTAACTAGAAATGTTAGAGGCTGCTGCTGCTTTAATCCATCAATATGTACTAGAGACTGAGGGTGGTGAAAAGGAGAATGCTGACAACTGACCCACAGTGAGGAGGAGAAGAGTGTACAGACCCAGGGTAACCTACCAGGGCCTACATGAGCTGGAGATAGTGGAGCCATATAGAGTGGACAGGGACATTCTACAGCAAATTATTGAGCTGTGCCAGCCATGCCTCACACACAGAACTAACATAGGTTCATAGGTTCATAGGTAGGTACTAGGCTATCGGCCCAAGGGCCTACGCAAGCCTAGCCAACAAGGTTCCCTGGCTTACGCCACCCAAGAAAGTTATTTTCCTGTGCCATTGACGAGCAGAGACATAGAAGTGATCCCCGGGGTGTATTTCCTATTTCCTATCCACTCATCAAGATTTTTCTTGAAGTGTGCTAATGAAGAACTTTGCTTGACATAGATGGGTAGCCTGTTCCAGAGTATGGGAAGTCTCTGGGATAGGAATCTATCCCTCCAGCATGTCCTGTTTATTGTGGTGACAAGGTTTAGGTCCCTAGAGCATGTAGCTCAGAGGGATTGGGATTTCTTTAGATGTAGCATGTCCAACAGCTCTGGGTTTGACATAGCTTTATATGTTAGGCAGAGATCACCTCTGAGTAGACGATATGCTATGGAGTAAAGCTGGAGTTTTTTGAGGCGGTCAGTGTAGGGCATTTGTTTGAGTCCAGTAATCCTCTTTGTGAGGTACTTCTGTGGCCTTTCCAGCTGCTGCAGATGTCTTGTGAGGTACATTCCAAAAGGAGTGTTGTACTCTATAATGGGTCTAATGAGTGATGAGTAGAGGGTAACGATGACCGCTTTTTTCCTGGATGAGAACCCTTTTATGATGGGGTGTGCCACGTAGAAGGACTTCCTGACTACTGTGGTGATGTGACTATCAAAGGAGAGACTACTGTCCACCTGGGTCCCAAGGTCTCTTATCACACATTCAGTGTTAAATAGATTGCTGCCTATATGATAGTTCATGGGTACAGAGTTTTTACCAAAGGGGATGACACTGCACTTTTTGGCATTGAGCTTGAGGCCATAGCTCTGACACCAGGCATCTGTCTCAGAGAGGCCCTTCTGTAGGATGTTCACATCATTTGGGGACTTGACTATGGCTCCTAGTTTGCAGTCATCTGTGAACTTCGTTAGCCAGAGGCCTTCTGTGTTAGCCTGTACTTCAGAGAAGTTGATACCAAACAGGAGCGGTCCCAGGACGGAACCCTGTGGTACTCCACTTGTCACTGGTTTGAGGTCAGATTTGTAGTCTGCAACTTTTACAGTGTGGGTTCTGTCAGTGAGCCAGTTGGCAACCCATCTTGTGACGTAGGGATTTATGCCTAGTTTATTGAATTTAGCTATAATTCCAGAATGGGGGATGGTGTCAAAAGCCTTGGCGAGGTCAAGATAGGCTGTGTGAACCACTTCACCCTCATCTACGGCTTTGGTGACTGCCTCAAAGAAGTCGATCAGGTTCAGGAGGCATGATCTGACTTTCACAAACCCGAACTGGGTGGGATCCAGTGTTTGGAGGTTACCAATGTCTTTGTTTATGAGTTCCATGATGATACATTCCATGGCTTTGCAGACCAGGCTCATCAGGCTAATAGGTCTATAGTTCCCGGGATCAGTGCTGGCTCCCCCTTTGTGGAGTGGGATAACTGTTGCTGTGCACCATTCAGTGGGCACAAAGCCTGATGCAAGGCTATTACTGAACATGGTGCTTAAGTGGGGAGCCAGTTCATTCTGAAGTTCATGTAAAACGCAGCCTGGGATGTTGTCCGGTCCCATGGATGCTGTGTTTTTGGCTTTAGAGAGTGCAGCTTTCACCTGCATAGTTGTGATTACAGGGACTCTGCATTCTTCCTGATAGATATGGGCCCTTTAGGGGGGTGGGGGTGGGGTAAAGTTAGCACTGAACCTGTCTGCCAGGATGTTGGCAATATCAGTTGGTTCTGTAATTTTCATGCCTTTGTGCTGTAACTCAGAGCATATCTGGGTGTTGCCATTGAGATTCTTGACATAGCTATAGAATGCTTTGTGGTTGTCCTTGGAATTAGTGGCAATTTTATTTTCATAGCTAGCTTTGGAGGATCTTATAAGGCATCTCAGCTTCTTACTGAGGCTGACCAGAGAGCTCCTCCACTCATGGGATTTTACTCTCTTTTGCAACAGTTTCTTCCTTCTGTTGTACAGTTTGTTTATGGAAGGGGACCACCAGATTGGCTTCCTTTTTTTGAAGGATAGCATCTTGGTTCTGTTTGGGATAGCAAGATCCATGCACTCATGTAGGTGCTTATAGAGCGCATTTGTGTAGGATTCAGCAGTTGTAACTGTATTGTCCATCTGCATGGGTGTCATGAAGTTCACTACTTCTGTCTTAAGAAGCATGAAGTTGGCTTTGGAGAAATTTCTTACTGTGGTTTCCTTAATGGGGGGTGGGGGTGGGATGTGGATATCAAGGGTGATTAGCTTATGATCGGATCGGACCAATGAGGAGTTGACTTCAGGTGTGGAACACCAGTCACTCATGTTGGTAATGAATAGGTCTAGGATATTGTTGCCCCTGGTGGGGGTGTGGATAAGTTGATCTAGGGCATTGGAGTTTATGAATTCCAGAAAGCGTTGTGCTAAGGATTTAGTACATGAGTAGTTTTCCACTTGCCAGAGGGGAACCCATCCCAGTAGATACCAAGGTATGTGTAGCCTTAAGAATACTAGCCACAGGTACCTTCCAAAGACCAACTGGGGATATCATGGGGGTCTTACAGGCATCAGCATCCAGGGTACTCCCCTAGTTTCTGGATGTCATATCAGCACATGGCAGTGAGCACATATATTTCCCCAGCAGCTGTGAGACATTGCCCAGAAGTATGCATCTCTTCCACTGTATAGCAGAATACCCTGAGGTAGCTGGTGCTATAGACTGCACACACATACACATCAAAGCACCACATGGCAAGCGGGGTAGGGTCTACATAAACCGCAAGGACTTCCCCTTTATCAACTGCCAGGTCATGTGTGATGCTCAGGGCATTATCATTAATGTGTGTGCTGGCAGCCGTGGAAGTTATCATGACTCCCACATCTGGCATTGCTCACAGCTGTATCATGGGTTTGCTAGGGGGAACATCACATATGATGATCTAGTGTGGGATGCTGGCTATGCACTGGAGCTGTGGCTGATGATACCCATCAGAAATGCACACACACCCAAACAAGAACACCATAATGAGGCACACGCACAAACCAGGATCATTGCAGAGCATGTGTTTGAGATGCTCAAGTCATGGTTCCACTGCCTTGACATATCTGATGGATTCTTGCAGTACTCTCCAGCTACATGTACACAAATGTTCACAGTATGTGCCATGCTACACAATATGATCCCGTGGAAACAGCTGCAGCAGTAACAGCATAGGGGCAGGGCCATACAAACCCCACCATCGCCAAGGCCAGCACAGGCACAGAGGGACCTGGAGGAGGAACTTTCTGAGCCTGCCCCTGTATGCAGAAGGAGGCATGCCCAGTATGCCCAGGCCTTGGCAAAGAGGCAATGCATAGCACACACACTGACACTGTAAGGACCTAGGGACTGATACCTCTCTCCGACTTGCACATACAGGAAAAGAGATGGCAAACATGACACTACCTATGCTTTACCATGTATAGGGAGTGTGCTACATGCATCCGACATAGTCAGCCCTCCATCACCATCTTCAATACTGGCCCAGGAAAACGGTAAGTCACCCTTCCTATCAATTACTGAATGGAGTAGTATGTTCTGATAGCTGTATGTATGGTATGGATGCAAGCATGCAATGGAATTGGGTGGCTGAATGGGATAGCAGCAGACAGCTGACAGCTATATGGGACCGCAGGAAATCCATAGCAAATACTGGTGTCAACATACTAGGCAGTACTGCACAAGGTGACAACTTCCACCGCAATACAGTGATGGCTCAAATAACTGTGTGTGTCAATTGGTCACACACATGGATGTCAATGAGGGTCACATACCCACTACCAGCCTCACTCAGCAGGACAGGTGTAGATGACCATAAAGAAAGGCCAGACTAAGGCCCACAAATGATGGCAATGGTGAACAGCCCCCCTATAGACCTACACACATACTACAACATGTCTGGCAGTTAATTCTGAAGGGTAAGATGTCTGAAACTGAAATTTATGCCATTAAAATCTGACATGTGTACTCTACTGCTATGCCTCCTTTCTGCATGATAGGTCACAATACAATATGAAATGGAAGCCGACAGAGTAACTGAAATACCAGTACAGTCATTGCAAATGTTAAAAGTCCTCAGGTGTGCACCCCCCCACAATCCCATGTAGAAATGCAGTAACCTGTAAGTTTGAGGATTAATATCACTGGAGCACAGATTGCTAGAGCTGTCCCAATCTATATTGTTGCATGTGTACAATATGCAAGGATCAGTTTGGTAAGTTTATTGTGTGTTTAATATTGCCTGGAAGTGGTCAGCATGTGGGCATGGGTTGTTGTGTCTCAGTGGCCTAGGTACAGTGCAGTGGTTGACAGGGCCATGTTCCAACAACTGCAGTGTCAACCACATTGCTTCTCAACTACACCCATGTCAGCAGTTGTACATACTCACTGTCCAGATGTCAATATCTGTCACTGTTGGAAAGCTGGACCTGCCATGAAATGTGGCCCATACATAGAAACAGTACACAGATGGAAGTAACCTACACAAAGTGCATATAAAATAACTGTCAACTGTACATAACTTTGGAATTATACATAGAGGTTAGCATCACATTAGTTGTCACTCTAGTATAGAATACTGGTAGTCTGGCCAATCACTGGAAGATCACAAGACACAGTTATAAAGTAATGACAGACTGCCCATGTTCACACACAAGACAGCATAAGGGGAATGTCCCAGGTATATCTGTGAGTCAGTGCCAGTAGCTTCCATATCACACATGCACCCAGCTCACCCTATGATCAGCCACAGGTTTATCACAGGTCACAGCCTTGCTGTAGGGAATGAGTTCAGCATGAACCCATCTCTGTATGGGAATACACATATGATGCTGCATGCTGAATAGGTGTCCCATGCAGCTGTGTCCCTAGCTGTAAGCAGCAACCTGCCCACATCCAGACTCATGGATCAGTATGAACAGGAAGGATTGACACGACACCTCAACCACTTACTACTGTCACCCCAAGGTAATTCACTGGCTTGCA
Organism: Protopterus annectens; assembly: GCF_019279795.1. NCBI lineage: Eukaryota > Metazoa > Chordata > Ceratodontiformes > Protopteridae > Protopterus > Protopterus annectens. The sequence goes on from NC_056736.1 coordinate 497,635,456, forward strand.
GCCTGGGAACATATGAGTGACAGAATGCACTGGCCTGCTAGAGATGGCCTGTAGCACTCTCAAATGGCCTACAGTTCTCTGGCAAAGGCCCATGCCTCACCCATAGTGCCAATGTACGGAATGTAAGGGGGTCTTAACTAACAACCTAACACAGTAAACAGAAAACAAATGCAAGGCCATGCTGACAAATGCCAGTAGCATGCTTCCCCATGTCCTACTGCTAGATCTGTGGACCAGGCTATAACTACTACTAGGATAAAGGCCCAACTATAGGGATACCTCAGAGATTTTGCATTCATAATGTTAGGAAGAGGAGAGAATAACAGAGGGGGGTGTAGAAGCATGGATGTCATGGAGTGTGTGAAGTCTGAAACTGTAATGTCTGCCCATACTACCCTCTGACTGCAAACCCATGAATGAATAGCCACAGAATTGTTTGTAAACCACAATGTGAAGATAAACTGACCAGATATATGAGTCTTGCCTCTGGATAACCTGGGTGTATTTGTACAGCTGAGATGTATGGCCACGGCAGGATATGGCCATTCCGTTAAGTGGAGAAAAGCACAAGAAGAGGATTTCCCAGCCAGCATACTACCAAGGTGCTGGACCATTTACATAGAACCAGCAGCCTATTGTCTGTAGCTACCCATCTACAATGGCAGGAATGTGCCAGAATGTGTGGTCTATATGCCTCAGGTTATTGGTTTCAGCTTCATTCATCTTGTATTTCCCTGGCAAATAACTGTGAGCAAAGAATGACATCTGTCAGTAGTTGATGAAATGATACATCACAGTGTAAAACAGTACATGTGTCTGAAATTCTATGCTACAGCCAACCATGTTACACAAGCAGCACAGACAGCGATAGTGACAGTATCCCCTGTATGTTATGCCCATTGTGTCTCCATAATGGCAACCTATCTACAGATATCTGGCAGAAACCAGTTGCTGTGTGTAGCTGTAGCACACAAAACCCTGAAATGGAGTCCAACTCTCCCTGGAATGGATGCACATGCTCAATATAGAAGGTCATGCTCCTACATTTAGAGAAATGAAGTCATGTCTGACACAGTAGACTAATAGTTATCTGTTATTCACAGATGTCTGTGCATACACACCAAATTTTACACCATTCATACTACACACACACATGCACACACACGCACACACACACACACACACACACACACACACACACACACACACACACACACACACACACACACTGGATAGGACTATTGTCATGTGGCCTGATGCCAGGGTATTTGTCAGAAAAATATGTATTAATGTGTGTATGCTTAATGCTAATTAGAAACTAAATAAGTTAACACGTTTTTCATTCTATTTTATATGCACTGTTTTATATACAGTTGAGTTTCATATGAGACTGAAAAGATGCTTTTTGAAACTGCAGTGTGCTTTCTGAAACTTGCAAGATGCCCTCTGACCTAGTAATTCCTAGCAGAGCAATATTCGTGTTTATGCCTTTTGGAAATGTACTTGAGAAAAAGGTGATTATCTGCTAGGTCAGGAAAAATGAATGAACAATGCTATATTCTGTAAATGTAATGATTTTAAACAATCAGCTCTGTTTGAAGTATGAGAACATGTGCAGCTGCAGAAGTTTAGAGATAACATAGACAAAGGACTGTTAGAGAAATGAACTACAATCTATACTTGCTTTGTGCTCGAATTAGCCATAGTACCTTGAATGGTAACATTGCATATATCTAACAGGTGGTAGCCAAGGCCACATTGTTTTTCTTAGGAAGTTTCTCACAAAAATTGATGGTACCAGCAGAATATTGTAAAAACAATGACTGTGAAGTAATGATGACAAAACTTGTGATTCACTACGTCAGCTTGGTAGGCAATGTCTTATTAGAAAGTGTATAAAAATGACTGCATTTCCTGATTCTAGTTAGACAAACTCTGTATTAGCACGTTTTTGTCTCCTTGCTGCAAGATTAAAGTGCCTTAACCTGAACCTACCGTGTTTTGATAATTTTTAAAGTATATTTTTTCTTTGACAGTTTTGGTCCTTTAGACCTGAAAGTACCTCTCACTCTAGGCTCAGGTCAGAATTGGGCCCGGTGGCATGTACCCGTACGGAGAAGTGGCCACATCGGCTCTTCTGTCTTGAAAGACCTCTGACTGAATTGTCGTTTGAAAGAGGCCAGCCACTGTTTCTGATCTGGGATTGGAGGACGAGTCAACGATCCGGTGGATCAACACATAGAGGGTCAGGTAAGGAGGAATTTACCTTTTTTCTGTTTTAGATCAGGGACTTGTTACAGTATTGTTTTGTCAGGGGGATTTGCATGTGCAGATCAGGGACAAAAAGATTGCTGTCTTGTCATAGATCAGGGAAACAGAGTAGGTAGGCAGTTATTCTAGATAAACTGTGAAAAGGTATAAAATCATGGTACCACATGATAAGAAGGGTTTCGTAACAATTTCTAACTTAGCTAAGGCAACATGGGAAATCAGTGCACGAAAAGTTCCCGAGACCCACCCCTAACCAAAGACGCGAAATATATGCAATTACAGCGTGCCGATAATGTTAAGTATTACACAAAATGGGTTGATAAATACAAATTTGATGGTAATTTAGATAAACCTTCACTTATTAAACTTGTTAGACAACTTAAAACAGACGCAAAAGGTCAGCTAAAGAAGCAATGACAATTAGGAGTCCCTCAGGCACACAGGTGGCTTGAGGAAGTAAACCGCAGGGAACAAAAGATTAAACATTCAAAAGCAATGTTCTTAGATAAAGAAGATAATAACTTGGTAATAGCAACAGCCCCTCCTCCACTCCCTCCACTTTCCTTACCAGAATATGAAGCGAGTGGACAAGCTGATCCACCTCCGCTATACCCAGCTGTTCCTGCAAAACTTTGTCAGAGATCCTATCGAGACCAGGTCTTGAACACGCAACTTGAGAGGGGATATTGAATTATATGAAATGAATAGAAACTCACAAGCTATGAGTGAGGAAGAGATATGTCCACTCATAGAAGTACCAAATCCGCAGGCAGGACAGGCAGGACAGGATCCAGCTCTTCTAATATATAGACCGTGGACACCGGAAGACATCCGGAAAGCCACAGAGGGAATTCCCCATCCAAAAGTTAATTTTAGAAAATTCTTAGAAGACTTACAAGACATGAGGTTAAGTTACCATTTGAATGGAGAAGAAGTAGAGAAAGTAGTTAGACAAATCGTAGGTCCAGATTGGCACATGATCAGTGGCAACTGGAATCCTCGTGACGCAGAGCTTAGACCACTCCCACATAGTAACACAGAACTGGACAACAGAGTAAAAGGTCTGACAGACCAAATCTCTGAGAAATGGAAGCCTAGGGCTGATTGGACTTGCATTAATCAATGCATACAACAAGAAGGTGAAACTGTTGATAGATATTATGCCAGATTATTAGAATGTTTTAATAACCATTGTGGAATGCAGGTATCTGAAGATCAAACACATGATTCCCCATATGAGCAACAGCTAAAGAATGCATTTTTAAAAGGCAGTATTGCACCCATTAGCAGCTTTATTACAAAGCACATGGTAGATCATCGTACAAGTAGATTACAGTCATTACTTGAATATGCAAGACATGCCGAAAGGCATTTTAATAGCAAAAAGAAAAAGAAAACTCAAGTATTTGCAGTAGAAGACGGATCAGAAGTCTTTGTAGTACAAACTGGGAAGAAAGGTAAAAAAAATACCCAGGGAAACAAACAATCTGATAAGCGATCAGAAGACTTTGAAGAAAGAACGAAAAGGGGTGAATGTTTCAAATGCGGGAAAAAGGGACATTTAGCAAGGGATTGCAGGCAAAATAAGAAGGTAATTACGGAAGATAAGGAGGGTGAAGAATGACTATATGATAGTGAAGAATCACTGGATAGGAATAAACGAGAAAAGACAAATGCAAATGTGATAGAAAGGGTAGAGGATGTGACAGAAGAAATAGAGGATGTACATGAATTCATAGATAATGAAGAAAATGAAATTTTGGACTTAGCATTATTGAGCTTAGAGCTCTACTTGGCAGACACAAAACCGTAAGTTACACTTCTGGTAGAGGGGAGGGAAGTCAAATTCCTGTGTGACTCAGGGGCTTCATGGACCCTGATACATCCTTCCAAACTACCAGAAAATTCAGAATCACTGGACTACATATTTAATGGACAGCTGTATCGGGAGCCACTCTCCCACAACATAGCAATAACTGACCCAGTTTCTGGGATGACCCAGAAAAGCAAAATTGTTGTTTCTGCAAAATGCCCAGTAAATCTCTTGGGCAGAGACCTAATGCAGATATTTGGCATAGCCGTAGTTCCAACTATGCAGGGTATGGAAGCACAGCGACAAATGGATACTTTTGTAGTGCGATCGGAGGGTGAAACATTTTATTGGTACAGCCAGGACTTGGTTACGACTGGTCCAGGGGCAGTAACCGAAGAACTGATGAACGTAGCCATCAGTAAATCCCCCTCCCTTGACACTGATAAACAGCATTTGTTGCATTGCACTCTATATTACTGTAACAGACCAGGACCTGATAAAGAATATGAGCAAGAACTGTTTAGGAACCATGCTAATAGGTTAGTATTACGAAATTTGTACTGGGACACAGAAGGAAACAGTGTAGTAAGCTGTTCATTGCCCCAGGAATTCCTAGCACTTTACAAATCTAATCGATTACCACATGTAAGTTTAACTAAAGATAGAAATTTGAAATGGGCAGACCTAGGAGAAAAAGTCACAAGGTGGGAAAAACAGACAGAGTTAGAACTCTCTGAACAAGGAGTACAAAAGCAGAAATTAAACTGGATAACACAGACACACCCAGCTGTGCACTCACAGGCAAGTGAGGATGACTGAGTAGCACTCTTACTAGAGGAAGAGGAAAAAGCCTTACGAGACATACCAGAGACTCTCTGGTCAACAGGGAAATCAGATGTAGGACTTATTCGTACAGCAGGACCAGTTACTATCATGCCAAAATCAGCATTTAGACCTCAAAAGAGACAGTATCCCTTAAGAAAGGACACAGAAATAGGAATCAAACCTATAATAGCAGCCTTACTTAAGGAAGGAGTCTTAATAAAGAAACTATACTAGATTGGATACTAATCAATAAAGAAGAACATACTTATAAAGTAGGGACCCTACCTGATGATGTCAGTGACCACATGCTCACCTACATCATTAGACAAAGGCATGACACTACAAATGCCCCCAACTATAGGACCTTTCGATCTAAGAAAAAATTTCAGCCTGCACTATTTCAAACAGAACTTAGTGCCTGTGACTGGAACCCTCTAAAAACTCTCCCTCTTGAAAAAGCTGCTAAATATTTCAACAACAAATTCTTAACAATCATTGACAGACATGCACCTAAACGATCCATTAGAACAAAATCCAAACCTGCCCCATGGCTCTCAAAAGATACCAGACAAAAAATTTTACTTAGAAATAAGTCCTGGACTAAGTGGAGAGCAACCAGAAATACCCCAGATCAACAAACCTTTAGACAGTTGAGAAATGCTACAAAAAAGCAGTTCTCTCTGATAAAAAAAGCTACTTTTGCAAACTGCAGCAAAATCACCACACTAATCCACAAAAGTTCTGGGCAAGCATAAATAACCTCCTTCACCCTGGCCAATCTAGCACTCCTTCCCCTCTAGGGTCAGAAAACAATACCTCCCATCAAACTGCCAATACCTTTAACACTTTCTTCACAAATACCATACAATCTCTAGCCAACCAACTAGCAACAGATAACTCTGATCTAACTAACTCCTTACCTCATACTCAGCCTACATTCCAACTAAAACCCATCCCTACCTCCTACATCTATAAACTTATCCACAAACTCAAACCTTGTACCCCCTCAGCCGATAACTTACCATCTGAATACCTTCAGCAAGCTGCCAAAGTAGTCGCCTATTCTATATCCATCTTGATTAACCGTACCATAACCGAAGGAACCATTCCAGATCTCTGAAAAATCTCTCATATTATTCCCTTACACAAAGGAGGTAACGCTACTGACTATTCTAACTACAGGCCTATAGCCCTCCTTTCTCCAATAGCCAAAATTATGGAAAAGTTTATTCACCAACAGCTTATGAATCACTTACTAAAAACATAACATTCTAGCTAGCTGTCAGCATGGTTTCAGGCCTTATCATAATACCACCTCAGCTCTCCTATCCTTCACCAGCACCATTAATAATAACAGCAATAATAACAGCATCCCATCAGCACTCTTTCTTGACCTGTCTAAAGCCTTTGATATGGTTAACCATTGCCTTCTCTTGAATACTCTGTCATCCTTCTCTCTTGACACCAAAGCAATTCTCTGGTTTAAGTCCTACCTTAGTAATAGACAGCAAGCAGTCCTTTGGGAAAATCAACTATCTTCTCACCTTCCCATTTCCCTAGGAGTCCCTCAAGGATCCATTCTTGGTCCGCTCCTATTCTCATTATTCATCAATGACCTTCAAATAGCCATTCCTCTAACCACCTGTATACAATATGCTGATGATTCCACAATCATATGTTTTGCCAGCTCTATATCTGAACTTCAGTCTTTAACCCAAACAGCTTTCAACACTGTAGAGTCATGGTTCTCTAGATGGTGCCTTCTTTTGAACACAAAAAAGACCAAGCTACTATTGTTTACGCCAAACAGTAAGTCCCCCCCATAGATTTCTCCATTCAATCTAGCAATGGTACCCTTATATCCCCAGACTTTTCCACCAAACTATTAGGAATTACAATTGATAATAATCTCACCTTTGACATTCACATTAATAACACTATTAAATCTGTTAATAAAAAACTGGGTTCCCTATATAGGATAAAACCTTTCTTGACTCCAACTGCCAGAAAGACTATTGCCCACTCCCACCTAATTTCAACTCTTCTGTATGCAGCTCCCATATATACTAATCTAAAAAAAAGTAATCTTACCAAACTATCCAACTCCTATAATAGTATTGTTAGATTTGCCACTGGAAACCCATATAGAACTCACCATTGTCATAACCTTCATCAACTAGACTGGCTGTAACTAAAAAACCTTCTGATACTTTCCCAACTTACCATCACTCATAATTTTTTTTATCAACCTAATAATACACCAGTACTAAACAACCTTGTATCACCCTATAGGAATCTTGAGTCCTTACGCTCCTCCAATAAACTATTTACTAGGACCACCAAGTCAAACAACTTAGCTGGTGATTCACTATTCTCAAATACCGTGGGAAAACAATGGAACCTCTTGCCCTCTGACCTTACCACACTTCCATCCCTCTCTCTCTTCAAGCAAAGTCTTAAGGCATACCTTAAAAATCACTGGCTATGCCCTTGCTGTTACCCAGACTGATCCTCTGGACTTCTCATTGTCTCTCTTGGCCTCCCACTCTCCTACTCTCTTCCCTATTTTCTCCCCTAAATTAGAAGGTACTTAAGTAATCTCTACTACTTGACAACAATTAGATATCTTGTCTGCTGAGCTATCAATGTACCCTGTTGGTAGTATTCCCTGCCTCTTGATTAATATACCCTCCTTTTTTTTCTCTCCCTTCCTTTTTTTCTAATAATATATCTAGCATATAATCCTTAGGAAAAGTAACTGTCTGCATAAACTAGATTTACCAAAGTTTTAAAGGTATTTTCTAATAATGTCTTGGGATTGCTCTAGAATTACATGCTGTAAAATGTTCTGTAAATGTATGATGTATCTAGTATAGTATGTCTTTTTGTCTTCCTAGAATTTATAGCTAATTCCTTTTTGTCTATTTTAAACCTTTTGGTGTGGTGGTGGCATGTTTTACAATTGGAGCTTTTCTCCTCGGGCCTCTGCTGAAAATGGAAATATATCCAGCTGGACTAGCCCGGTTAACAAATGTTAAATAAATAATTAAAATGTTAAATAACTAATAGAATCTCCTGATTCACCATGTAATACACCCTTATTTCCTGTTAGGAAAGCAAACGGAGAATGGCGTATGGTCCAAGATTTACAAGCTATAAATGACGCAGTTATACCCAGGGCACCTACGGTGCCAGATCCTTACACTTTATTGAATGATTTGAAACCTCAACAAAAGTATTTTTCTGTGGTAGATATAAGCAATGCATTTTTCTCAATACTGATACACCCAGACAGCCAACATTGGTTTGCATTTACATTTCAGGGGAAATGGTATACATATACGAGACTACCACAGGAATATTGTGAAAGTCCAACAATATTCGCACAAGAAATGGCAAGTAACCTGGTGGGATTTATCCCACCGAAAGGCAGTCAGATTTTACTTTATGTAGACGACATTCTGCTGGCAGCCCCCACCGAGCAAGAATGCAGAGAGGATACCATAGCATTATTACAATTTTTAGCCACTCAAGGACACAAGGTAAACAAAAACAAACTGCAACTTTGGAAAAAACAGGTCAAATACCTGGGATATGTAATATCCAAAGAAGGCAGAATATTAGATGAAGACAGAAAAACAGCAATATTACAAACACCTAAACCAACTACCAAGAAGGAAATGATGTCCTTCCTGGGTACTACTAACTTTTGTCGGAGTTGGATTCCAAACTATGCCTTGGAATCTGCTCCACTGACTAACTTGATATTCAAAAAGCCAATGGCAGCACAAGATTTATTACAGTGGACACCAGAAGCAGAATCAGCTTTCTGCAAACTGAAACAACTGATAGCTTCTTCCTTAGTTTTAGGATTACCAAACTATCATAAGCGATTTTTCCAAACTGTAGACTGTAAACAAGGTTATATGACATCAGTGTTAACACAACAGCATGGGGACAAACAACGCCCCATAGCTTACTATTCATCACAGCTAGACCCAGTGGCGTGATCCTTGCCCCACTGTGTACAAGCAGTAGTCGCAGCTGCAATGGCAGTGCAGGCTTCAGCCTCAGTAGTATTGTTCCACCCTCTCACATTGAGAGTGCCTCATGCAGTCGCGATTATTTTACTGCAAGAAAAAGTAGCATATCTCTCTCCTGCTAGACATCTTTCCTGTATGACTATACTGTTAAGCCAACCTCATATGACAATTGAATGATGCACAACTTTGAATCTGTCAACCTTGCTCCCAAACCCTCCAGATAGCAAACCACACTGCTGCCTGCAGGAGATTGAGCAAAAGACACTACCTAGAAAAGACCTTACAGATGTTCCCTTGGATGATGCTGAGGTGACATACTATGTGGCTGGCTCGTGCAGGAGGGGTCCTACAGGACAGAATCTAGTGGGGTATGCAGTAGTTACTGATACCGAGATTTTAGAAGCAAAGTCTTTACCACACAACTTATCTGCACAAGCAGCAGAATTGATTGCCTTGACAAGGGCATGTACCTTAGCAAAAGGTAAGAAAGTAAACATTTTTACTGACAGTCAGTATGCTTTTTCTACTGTATATGTTTTTGCGCAGCAGTGGAAAAATAGAGGAATGATAACATCTACTGGTAAACCAATTAACCATGCGCAATTTATTTTAGACTTGTTAGACTCTATTCAGTTACCTCAGAAAGTAGCTATTTGCAAATGCGTAGCTCATACCAAGCAACAAGATAGAATTTCAAAAGGTAATGCAAGGGCTGATACAGCTGCAAAACAAGCAGCTTCAGCTTCAGACGTTTTTCTTTTAAGTGAGGAATTACAACCATCTGAGATTTTAGACTTAGAAATGTTAAAAACCATGCAGACACTTACTACAAATGTAGAAAAACAGAAGTGGATAAAACGAGGAGCAATCCTTGAGAAGGGACTGTACATCTCCAAAGAAAACAAACCGATTTTACCATCTAACTTATTTGGATGTGCAGCTTTGTTGAGCCATGGGCAGTGCCATGTCTCAACAGGGGGGATGGTACAGTTAGTGAATCGAGTGTTTACGACGTATGGATTTACAAACTACACAAAAAATTTTTGTGCAGCATGCCATGTTTGTAACAAGCATCATGCACAAGGGGCATTGAAACCTAAGCAAGGGAGTTTCCCTATACCACCGTATCCGTTCCATACTATTTGTATGGATTTTATAGAACTGAACAAATGCAAAAATAAGAAGTACTGCCTTGTCATTATAGATATGTTTTCAAATGGGTGGAAGCTTTTCCAACTAAAAATCCAGATGCAGCTACTGTTGCAAAAGTCCTTGTTAAAGAAATTATTCTTAGATTTGGCATACCGGAAAAGATTTATAGTGACAATGGCACACACTTTGTAAATCAAACTATACAACAACTTAGCCGTTATTTCGGAATTTCTCTGAAAAATCATTGTGCATACCACCCCCAATCTGCAGGATTAGTAGAGAGGCATAATGGGGTTTTGAAAAACAAGCTTAGGAAATTGATTAGTGAGACACAAAAGAACTGGGTGCACTGTTTACCTCTGGCACTGTTGAGCATGAGAACTGTTCCAAATGCAAAAGGGTTAACTCCTTTTGAAGTTCTGTTTGGGAGGGCATATTATACACCTCAATGGAAACCTCTCATGCCTGCAGAGCAGGAGGCTGACAGTTCACTTGCAGGGTATAAGAGGTGATTTTTGAATAACAAACTTTTGCAGTTAAATTCTGTTTCAGATAAAGAGCAAACAAGACCATTGGAAGCAGCAGGAGCCCCAGGCATGTGGGTCTGGGTAAAGGTGGTGAAGAGAAAAAACTGGAGTTCTCCGAAGTGGGAAGGGCCGTACCAGGTACTACTGTCGACACCCACTGCAGTCAAGATCACGGAGCGAGTGTCCTGGATTCATTTGACACACTGTAAACTGGTTAAGAACTTTGAACTGGAGAAAAACCTTGTTACCGTTGTACAACGAGAACAAAATGACCAGGTATAGAGCAAACAGAGATGCAGAACAACCTCAGAAAACTTGCATAATTATTCTGGTAGCTATACTGATAACATTGATCTTTTTGTTGTGGCCTTTCCTTTTTCCTGCCACAAAAGTTGAACTGATTAAATGTGATGAGCCGACCATAGACTGGCACCCAAACTTTAACACTTATCAGGCAATTACACGTGTGTATGCTGAGACTTTTAATGTTTCGAACTGCTGGATTTGCACAGCCATACCAACAGCATACGGGGGGTTATTAATGACTGCAGTCCCCCTAGGGGTCAATGAGACCTGGGAAAATTTGGTTTATGACACCGTAACTATTAAAGCATATGATAGGGTAGCACTGTATTTGCCTGTGACACAAAAGGGAATTGTATGTTTTTATAAGAATGACACAATTCAAGTGGGTTGGAGCAGGTGCAATGTGACTGTACATTACAAATGTTATACCAAAGCAAACAAAATGGGTGCAGCTTGTAGTTCAAATTATGACTCATTTCTTGAGTCCATGCATAAGACTATTGATCAAGTGCAACGTAATCCTGTACTTTTTAAACAACTATCTGTAATAAATAGGAAAATGTTTCATGCAGGGCGGCCATTTCATAACAAAGTAACTACTAAGGTAGATGATTGTTATTTTGTGCGTGGTAAAAAAGCATATAAATGGTTACCTGAGAATTGGTCCGGCAGTTGTTTTTTTGGGGTACCTGGTCCCAGCCATACGACACACTGCAGTTTTGCTTCAGGGAAATATTCAAAATACCCAAGATGTGGCCAAGAAAGCTGTCAGGTAGCCTGAAAATCCAGTGGGACAGATCGAGGCAGGCTGGAAAGACCATCATACTGCAGGTACCAAACTGGCGCACATGGAATTGAGTGATGCTGTCATATCGTGGGCAGGCATATTACCTGTATATGGCACAGTGAAATTGATTTGGAAGCTGCAAAAACTGTCTAAACTTCTCAAAGTAATGAGTAATGCAACTTTTTCTGCTCTTGAATTGATAACTGATGAACTGAATGCTATGAGAACTGTAGTGCTCCAGAACCGAATGGCTCTTGACTCCACCCTAGCGGCGAGAGGTGGTATGTGTGCTTTAATCAAAGAAGAGTGCTGTGTGTATATACCTGATCATCAACACAAGATAAACGACCACCTTGAGGTGATACAGCAAGTGTCGGCCATGACCAAACCAGGCCCAAACCCTCTGACAGACTTTTTTCAGAATTTGTTTGGGGGGTGGGGTTCCATCCTAATGAACATCCTGATTGTCATTTGTGTGGGATTACTCCTATTAGGAGCCTGTATTTGTTGTGGTATCCCCTGCATGAAAAAGTTAATCAAAGAATTTATAGATATATCAGTTTCTGAGACTTTGTATCAAAGTACTGAAATTGAAGAATTGTTAAAATGTGAAACACTTTCATAAGTTTAAACTGAATAACTTTCTTAACTGCAAATCCTGAATGGAAGAGGTTAGGAAAAAAAGCAAACTGTTTATTCTTTTGAAAATAGAATTAAAAAGTATTAACAGGGGGGAAATGTCAGAAAATATGTATTAATGTGTGCATGCTTAATGCTAATTAGAAACTAAATAAGTTAACACGTTTTTCCTTCTATTTTATATGCACTGTTTTATATACAGTTGAGTTTCATATAAGACTGAAAAGATGCTTTTTGAAACTGCAGTGTGCTTTCTGAAACTTGCAAGATGCCCTCTGACCTAATAATTGCTAGCACAGCAATATTTGTGTTTATGCCTTTTGGAAATGTACTTGAGAAGCAGGTGATTATCTGCTAGGTCAGGAAAAATGAATGAACAATGCTATATTCTGTAAATGTAATGATTTTAAACAATCAGCTCTGTTCGAAGTATGAGAACATGTGCAGCTGCAGAAGTTTAGAAATAACATAGACAAAGGACTGTTAGAGAAATGAACTGCAATCTATGCTTGCTTTGTGCTCAAATTAGCCATAGTACCTTGAATGGTAACATTGCATATATCTAACCGGTGGTAGCCAAGGCCACGTTGTTTTTCTTAGGAAGTTTCTCACAAAAATTGATGGTACCAGCAGAATATTGTAAAAACAATGACTGTGAAGTAATGATGACAAAACTTGTGATTCACTACGTCAGCTTGGTAGGAAATGTCTTATTAGAAAGTGTATAAAAATGACTGCATTTCCTGATTCTAGTTAGACAAACTCTGTAGTAGCACGTTTTTGTCTCCTTGCTGCAAGATTAAAGTGCCTTAACCTGAACCTACCATGTTTTGATAATTTTTAAAGTATATTTTTCCTTTGACAGTATTCCCTTGGACTAGCCTTGTACAGCCTTCAGGCTGAGTCACCTACTACACACCTATGAAGAAATGAACCTATGGATCTCATTACTGGCAAATGTGTGTGTGTGTGTGTGTGTGTGTGTGTGTGTGTGTGTGTGTGTGTGTGTGTGTGTGTGTGTGTGTGTGTCTGTGTGTGAACAGTAATCTCAGTGTGTTGGGTTGATGAATATCCCCTGTGGCTGTGGTTATTAACAATTGGAGGTGTGTCCAAACCACAACACGTACCATTCTCCACTATACAACAAATGTTATAAATCAACATATACCTATGCCCTATAATCTGTGAGGCGTATGCAATCACTGTGTTACAGACCTGGGAAATCCATGAAGATACAGCTGTACCCTGCCTAAGACATGGTGGATGTGTTACCACACTGCCATACCCATTGGTCTTGCTACAGGGCCACATCCTGGTGACACACATATGCCTAGAACAGGAACAGGATACAGCATGTGAGAACACATTCACTCAGCACTCCACTTGTGGGAGGAGAGAGAGGTAAAGCTGGCACTGAATGTGTTGCCAAGACTGTGTCCAATATCTGTTGTCTCAGGATAGGTATTAGCATTGTGCAGTAACTCACAGCACTTGTGTTTAATGCTGTGGAGGTTGTTGATGTACCTATCAAAGGCTGTTGCGATTGTGTCTGCTGCATGTCTGCCTTCATAGATGCCTATAGAAGATTCCATGAGGGATCCCACATTGTGTTTGAGTCTAATAAGGGCATTCACCAGTCTTGGGACACCACCTGTCTCTGCAACAGTGTCCTCCTTCTGTTGTACACTTTAGTAATGGCAGGGGACCATCACATTATCTCCCATTGTTTGGAGGACAGTGTCTGGGTTCTGCTGGCTCTGGCTAGTACCATGCATTCATATACCTATTTGTACAGTGCATATGTGTATGATTCCACACTCATGCAGCTATTTCCCAGTGACATGGGTGCAGTGAAGTCATCCACCTCTGTTTTCATGGCTGCAAATTCAGCTTTGGACAGGTTTTGCAAGGTGGTTACCCTTGTGGGGGTGTAGCTGACATGTTGAGTTCCATGTTGATTACAACCTGTGTGGATCTCACAATGCATTGACTGACAACTGTGGATGAACAACAGTCCTATATTTAAATGGTAAACACAGGTCAAGGGTTGTTGCATCCTCTACTGGGGTCAGTATGAGCTGGTTAAGCGCATTGGAAATGATGAATCCCAGGAAGTGTTGGGCCACTGTACTGGCACGTGGCTACTTTCCCCAGATGGTGTAGGGGTAGTTGAAGTCTCATACTATGTTAGTGTTGCATTGGACCATCATAGATGGAAGGGTGTTGAGGAATGTGCATTGACAGTCTAGGGACATAGATGTGGACCCATAGCAGGTTATGTTCTGGATTGCACTATTATCCCAGGCAGTTGTACAGGAAGTATCTCCAATGCATTATGCTTGGATAGTAGTCTGGAGGTGTTCCCATCCATAATTAATATAGAGACAACACCACATGTGGAGGTGTGGTGTAGTCCGTGTTTGGGGGCTGACAGCTGTGGAATGCATTATAGGCTGATACTGCAGGGCTGCTGTCTGCTGCTATGAACCACCTCTCTGTTACATTTTAATGTCTTCCACTCCAATGAGTGCTTTGAGTGACTGCATCCTGACAGATGTTTACCGTTGAGCAGTATGACCCTCAGGTTGCATACATGTCTAGCTGTTATGGTGGTAATTACATTAGGAACACTGCTTAATAAGGCATCATAGGTGTGGCAAGACACTTAGCCAGTACCTGGAAACCCAGCTCTGACAGATGTAGGACATCTGTGGCAAGTCATTGGGTTCTGTCAATCATGTCATCCCAAGCAGAGAGGTACTGGATTCCCTGAGAATGTCACAAAACATGTAAGCCAATGTTGCAGTCAATCTGTTGATAGTACTGCAGCATCATACTGGGTGATGGCAGTACACTGCTCAGGGCTACTGTCACACCTGCCTGGACCATTTAATCAGAGAGTTCAACCATGTGTCTTTTCACATAGTCCAGGAAGGTGTGTTCCAAGTCATTCACACCCACATGGATACAGAGTGATAACCGCAGTTGTGGCGTGCCATGGCTAGCTGTGTGATGTGTTGGATGCTGGCATGTGATAGATATTTGGCTGTTACCTGCTCCATATTCAACTTAGTGAGTGGGATATGTGCATGCCTCAGTATTGAGTTACCCATGATCACTGTATTGTGCAAGGTGGTTAGCCGTAGGAGCTTAGGTTGAGGGGCACACTGTGTAGGTTATATATATGTGTCCCTTGGCATGTGCCATGTTGTGGTGTCTGAGTGGGTGTCTTTCTTGCTGCTCTGTGCTGTTTGGGTAAATCTCCATTGTGTGCCTCTGTGAAGGTGAGTGTGTGGCTTTTCACTGTTTGTCATGGCTGTCAAAGTGGGTGTCATGGTGAGCTATGTGTTCCACATGGTGTGGTGCAGGTGTTGATCTTGTCCTCTTGACCTGCTAGTCCAGTCTTTGCTGGAGAGTGCATATGCCCACATTGAGTGATATACGGGTAACTCTTACAGGTCTGAGTGTTTAGAGTTTAGAATGGTGGGTTGTCTGTGTACATGAGGGAGTTGCAACAGTGCCTCAGAATGGACACGTGCACCAGGTTAATGGGTGAAAGCACAGAAAACTGCCCTTCAATCATGCTAGGAGGGGTGGACATAACTAGTAAGTACTGGGGCTACTTCTGTGATGAACAAGTACTGCTGACAGCTCCCAGGTGTGCCACACTTCTTGATACAATAACCTGGAGAAGTGCCAAGCCATAATGCTATTTGAAGTGCAAGACAGAAAGAACTAACACAATGTAAGAGTGGAACTGGAGGTAGACTTTCTGCCACCTGTAATACTTTACCTCAGCTATGCAGTTAGCAGCTTTGGCTATGTGAAAGTTCAGTAAACTCTATAGCACATGCAGTAACTGCGTAACACTATAGTAGATATAATTAGATAGGCAGGAGTTCTAATTCCAATACTTGGCAAGTGTGTGTGTGTGTGTGTGTGTGTGTGTGTGTGTGTGTGTGTGTGTGTGTGTATTTGTGTGTGTGTGTGTGTGTGTGTGTGTGTGTGTATGTGTGTGTACTGTCTGGCTTATACCATTTTTGACTTGTGTACTACCCTTCACACTTCCCCTCACCCCAATCTAGTAGTCTTGTTGATGTCATCCACCTTAGAAGTACCTTTGGAGTAGAATACAAATTACTACAGCACTCAACTTTCCTCACTTGTCTAGAGGAAAACAATTTTAGTACTTAATAAATAAGCACCTATCCAGACATGTCTAAGGGTCAGCTCCTGGTGTTTTCTCCTGTCTACCTGATGAATCTGGGCATCTTAGGGCAATTCAGCAATTGACTCATGTACACAGACAACCCTCTCCTTCTACCAGCCAACACTACAACTTGTGAGAGATGCACTTATATAGCCAAACTGGAAGCAAAGCCCTCTTCACCCAAGACTGGGCTAGACAGTCAAGAAGAGAAGGTAAACACCTGCACCACACCATGCCCATCACATAGTTACTCAAAACCTACACCACCAAAGCACACACATAGAAACACAAAGAACACACCTACATTCATGGAGGCTCTCAATAAAAATCTGCTCAAGCAACAGAGACCTCCAAAGCAGAAATGCAAGAAACCAACACCCCCAACACAACCCAAATGACACAGCCCACAAACTCAGTGTGCCACTCAACTGCAGCCCATAAGGCATAACAATGTACCCAACACTCTATTCATAGGTGCCTCTATAGTCAGGCACACTGATGTTCCACTCACCAGGCTAAACAAAGAGAAAGTTACTGTCAGCTGCCTGTTGGGTGCCAGGATCCACCACATAATGCGCGCACTTAGTTCACTCCACAAGTACAAATATAACTCCGTCATTGTCCATGTTGGTGTCAATAACCTGAGATGTACCTCCCTGGACTACATGAAAAGAGACATGGAGGAGCTCTCCGATCATGTAGCCCAGGCAGGTATGACCCTAGCCCTGAGTAGCATCCTGCCATCACCCACAATGATACCACAGTACAAGGACAAAATGATTGACTTTAACAATTGACTAAGCTTCTGGTGTCATTTTAAGGGAATCCAGTATCTGTCTGCCCAGGATAACATGATCAACAGACCATGATGCATTGCCAGAGATGGCCTGCACCTGTCACCCTTGGGATTCCGGATACTGGCTAAGGCTCTTGCCACACCTATAGTGCCTTTTTTAGGCATGGTTCAAATGACAAATTCACCACCGTAACAGGTACAAGCAAGCAAAATCTGAGGGTAATGCTACTCAATGCTAGATGTCTAAACCTCAAAATGCACTCACTTGAGGCACTCCTTAAAATGGAGAACATCAACATCTGTGCAGTGACAGAGACCTGGTTCAAGGCTCCAGAGAGCACCCCTGTATTACCAGGCTATAATTCATACCACACCTTTTGGCCGCCTAACCTGGACCGAAACACTAAAAAGGCAGAGGCGTGTCCATATTCATTAAGGATATCCACACCTCCAGGCTAGCTGATCAGCATAATGCATCCGAGATTATCCAAGTGCAACTAACTCTGGGCAAGACCACCATCCAAACTGTAGCTTGCTACAGATCCCCCACGATGCCCTATAATTCCCACTCCTCATTTCTTGATACCCTGGAAAATATTAGGGCTCATAGGTTCATAGGTTCATAGGTTCATACTAGGCTATCTGCCCTAGGGCATTTATAAGCCTAGCCAGAATGTGTTTGGCTTTCGCCACCCATTTTAAATTTATTTTGCTATGCCCTTTTTCGAGGTTAGTATACTGTGCCTCTGTCTAACAGTGACACAGAAGTGATACCCAGGGTAAACCTACCATCTCCCATCCATTCATCAAGATTCCTCTTGAAGAGAGTCAATGAGGGACTCTGCCTAACCTGGACTGGGATTGTATTCCAGAGTGAAGGGAGCCTCTGGGTTATGAATCTGTCCCTCCAGCATGTCCTATTTATTTCAGTGCTGAGGTTCAAGTCTCTCGAGCACGTAGCTTGATGGGATTTGGATTTTCTGAGGTGCAGCATGTCCATTAATTCCGGGTTGGACATGGCTTTATACATCAGGCACAGATTGCCTCTGAACAGGCGGTATGCCACTGAGTAGAGCTGGAGTTTCTTTAACTAGGCAGCATATGGCATCTGTTTGAGCCCTTTGATCCTCTTGGTGAGGTATGTTTGGGGTCTTTCCAGTTGCTGCAGGTGTCTGGTAAGGTACATCCCAAAAGGGGCATTGTACTCAATTATGGGCCTGATGAGGGATGAGTAAAGAGGCACGATGACCTCCCTGATCTAGATGTGAATCCCTTCATGATTAGGTGGGTTATATAAAATGTTTTCTAACCACTTTGGCCACGTGGTTGTCAAATGAGAGATTGCTATCAACTTGGGTCCCCAGGTCCCTAATTACTTCTTCTGTACTTAATGGATTACCACCTATGTGGTAATTTGTGAGCACTTTTTTGCCAAAGGGATGACTATACACTTTTTGGCATTTAGCTTGAGGCCATGGATCTGACACCAGTTGTCTGTTTCTATGAGGCCTTTTTGGAGGATGCTTGTGGCTGGAGAGTCGATTATGGCACCCAGTTTGCAGTCATCTGCGAACTTGGTCAGCCACAGTCCTTCCGTGTTGGCCTGTACCTCCGAGAAATATATACAGAACAAGAGAGGTCCCAGGACTGAGCCTTGTGGGACACCACTTGTAACTGGTTTGGAGTCTGACATGGCTCCAGCAATTCTAACCATGTGGGTTCTGTCCTTGAGCCAGTTTGCAATCCATCTAGTGACATAGGGGTTTATATTTAAGCTGGAGCTTATCTATAATGCCAGTGGGGCATTGTATCGAAGGCTTTTGCGAGGTCCAGGTAGGCTGTGTGGACCACCTTCCCCTCATCAATGGCCTTGGTGACTGTTTCAAAGAAATCAACCAGGTTTAAGAGGCAGGATCTGCCCTTAACAAAGCCGAACTGGGTAGGATCCAGTGTCTGTAGTCCCCAATATCTTTATTTATGAGGTCCATGATGATCCTTTCCATAGCTTTGCAAACCAAGCTAGTCAGGCTTATGGGGCGATAGTTTCCAGGATCTGTTGAGGCACCACCTTTATGGAGAGGGACCACTGTTGCTGTACACCACTCTTTGGGCACATATCCTGTAGTAAGGCTGAGATTGAACAGTAGTTTTATGTTTGGGTTTAGCTCTTCTTGGAGTTCATGTAGGATGCAGCCTGGGACACCGTCTGGTCCCATTGATGCTGTGTTTTTTGCTTTGGAGATGGTGGCTCTTACCTGAGCATCTGAGATGTCATGGGGCAGCACTCTGCTGGGATAGATATTTGCCCTTTTGGTGGGTAGGGGGGGTTTGCACTGAACCTGTCAGCTAGGATGCTGGCAATGTCTGTGGGTTCGGTGTATTTTTGTCATTTTGGACTAATTCTGAGCATATCTGGGAATTACCACCCAGGTTCCTAACATAACTAAAGAAAGCCTTGTGATTATCCTTAGTGTCCTGTGCAATTTTCTCTCAAGCTGGCCTTAGACAATTTTATGAGTGCCCGTAGTTTTTTGCTAATACTGATCAGTGATGCCTTCCCTTTTTGGGATTTTGCTCTATCATTTAGTAGCTTCCTCCTTCTATTGTATAGTTTGTTTATGGCTGGGGTCCACCAGACAGGATGTCTGTCTTTGGAGGATTGGGTCTTGGTTTTATTTGGGATCGCATGATCCATGCATTCTGAAGGGTTCAAGAATGCGTTTATAAAGGATTCTGTGGTCTGGGCCATATTTTCCACAGGCCCGGGGGCTTTGAAGGATTCCACCTTGGTTTTGAGGAGTGTGAAATTTGCTTTAGAAAAGTTTTTCACTGTGGTTTTCTGGGCAGGGGTGGAGTCGGGATGTGAATATCCAGTGAGATTAGTTTATGGTCTGATCTTACCAGTGAGGGATACACTTCTGGTCTGGAGCATAGAGTCCCCATGTTGGTGATGATCAGGTCCAGTATGTTTTCCCCTCTTGTGGGAGTGGTAACAAGTTGTTCCATAGCATTTGAGTTTATAAATTATAGGAACCTTTGGGCTAGGGTGTTGGAGCTAGAGTAATGCTCCCAGTCTATGTTTGGGTAGTTGAAGTCGCCCAATATAATGGTGTTTGGAGAGACCTTCATATTTTCCAGTGTTCTCAGGAAGGCCGAGTGGGGTTCCTGGGTTTGGGAGGGTGGTCTGTAGCAGGCTATAAATTGGAAGGCAGTTTTACCCACTGTTAGTTGCACATGGATAGTCTCTGATGCTTCGTGCTTTGCCACCAACCTGGAGGTGTGGGTATCTTTGATGAATATCGATACTCCCCTCCTTTTGTGGTTTGGTCCAAGTTTTGGGGCCGAAAAGCATGGTATGAGGTATAACCTGGTAGTGCTGGGGTGCTCTCGGGAGCCCTGAAGCAGGTTTCTGTTACTGCACAGATACTGATGTTCCCCATGCTAAGGAGAGTTTCGAGTGCATGCATCTTGAGGTTTAGACTTCTGGCGTTGAGTAGCATTACTCTTAGTTTCTTATCCCTTGTGATACCTATGGAGGTGGGTTTGTCTTTTGAGCCTTGCCTAAAAAAGGCACTATGGCGGTAGCAAGAGCCTTTGCCAATATCTGAAAGCCCAGTGGTGACAGGTGCAAGCCGTCCCTAGTGAAGCATCGTGGCTTGTCGAGCATATCATCCCAAGCTGACAGGCATTGGATCCCCTTTGAATGACACCAGTACTTAAGCCAATTGTTGAAATTGATCATCTTGTCTTCATATTGTGGCATCATTCTTGGTGAGGGTAAGATGCTACTCAAGGTCAGGGTCATACCGGCCTGGGCTACACAATCCAACACCCGAATAATGGGTGATTTCAACTACCCCACCATTAACTGGGAAAACTACTCATGCACCAATTCATTTTCTGGAATTCATAAATTCCAGTGCCTTGGATCAGCGTATCCACACCCCCACCAGGGGCAGCAATATCCTAGACCTGGTCATTACCAACCGGTGTAATTTTCGGGAATTCATAAATTCCAGTGCCTTGGATCAGCTTATCCACACCCCCACCAGGGGCAGCAATATCCTAGACCTGGTCATTACCAACTGGTGTTCCACACCAGAGGCCAATTCCTCATTGGTCAGATCCGACCACAAGCTAATCACCCTAGACATCCACATCTCGACCCCAACCCCCGTTAGGGAAACTACTATAAAAAATTTCTCCAAAGCCAACTTCACACTTTTCAAGACAGACAGACAATAGAGGTACAACTGATGAATCCTTCACAAATGCACTTTATAAGCACTTACACGAGTCCATGGATCGTGATGCTATCCTCCAAAAAAGGAAGCCAATCTGGTGGTTCCCTGCCATAAACAAACTCTACAACAGAAGAAAGAAACGGTTGCAAAAAAGAGTAAAATCCTATGATTGGAGGAACTCCCTGGTCAGCCTCAGTAAGAAGCTGAGATCCCTCATAAAATCCTCCAAAGCTAGTTATGAAAACAAAATTGCCACTGATTCTAAAGACAACCACAAAGCATTCTATAGCTATGTCAAGAATCTCAATGGCAACACTCAGATCTGCTCTGAGTTACAGCAAAATGGCAGCAAATATACAAAACCAACTGATATTGCCAACATCCTGGCAGATAGGTTCATTGCTAACTTTACCCCCCTTACCCCCTAAAGGGCCCATCTCTATACTGGAAGAATGCAAAGTTCCTGTAATCATGGCTGCACAGGTAAAAACCACACTCTCTAAAGCCAAGAACACAGCATCCATGGGACCTGACATCCCAGCCTCCATTCTACATGAACTACAGAATGTACTGGCACCCTGCCTAAGTACCATGTTCAATCATAGCCTCACCTCAAGCTTTGTGCCCACTGAATGGCGCACAGTGACAGTTATCCCACTCCACAAAGGGGTAGCCACCACGGACCCTGGGAACTACTGCCCCATTAGCCTGATGAGCCTTGTCTGCAAGACCATGGAACGTATCATCATGGAACTTATAAACAAAGGCAATGGTAATCTCCAAACTCTGGACCCTACCCAGTTCGGGATTGTAAAAGGCAGATCATGTCTCCTAAACCTGATAGACTTCTTTGAAGCAGTCACAAAAACTGTAGATGAGGGTAAGGTGGTTCACACAGCCTATCTAGATCTCACCAAGGCTTTTGACATCACTCACTCTGAAATTATAGATGAACTCACTAAACTAGTTATAAATCCTATGTCACAAGATGTGTTGCCAACTGGCTCACTGACAGAACCCACACTGTGAAAGTAGCAGACTCCAAATCTGACTTCAGACCAGTGACAAGTGGAGTACCACAGGGTTCAGTCCTGGGTCGTCTCCTGTTTGGTATCTACTTCTCTGAAGTACAGGCTAACACAGAAGGTCTTTTAGCTAATGAAGTTTGCAGATAACTGCAAACTAGGAGCCATAATCAAAACTCCTAATGATGTGGACATCCTACAAAAGGGCCTCACTGAAACAGATGCCTGGTGTCAAAGCCATGGCCTCAAGCTCAATTCCAAAAAGTATATTGTCATCCCTTTTGGTATAAACTCTGTACCCATGAACTACCACATAGGTGGTAGTCTACTTAACACCGAAAGTATGATAAGAGATCTTGTGACACAGGTGGACAGTAGTCTCGCCTTTGATAATCACATTGTCACAGTAGTCAGGCAATCCTTCAATGTGGCACACCTCATCACAAAAAAGTTTCTCATCCAGGAAAAAAAGAGGTCATTGTTCCCCTCTGCTCGTCACTTATTAGACCCATTATAGAGTACAATGCCTCTTTTGGTATGTACCTCAGAAGACATCTACAACAACTGAAAAGGCCACAGAAATACCTCACAAAGAGGATTACTGGCCTCAAACAGATGCCCTATGCAGACCGTCTCAAAAAGCTCCAGCTTTACTCAGTTGCATATCACCTACTCAGAGCCAATCTCTGCCTAACATGCAAAGCTATGTCAAACCCAGAGCTGTTGGACGTGCTCCACTTAAAGAAATCCCAATCCTTCCGAGCTACAAGCTCTAGGGACCTAAACCTTGTCACCACTTTAAGCAGAACATGTTGGAGGGATAGATTCCTGTTCCTGAGACTTCCCATTCTCTAACAAACTACATATCTATATCAAATAAAGCTCCTCATTAGCACTCTTCAAGAAAAATCTTGATGATTGGATGGGAAATAGGAAATTCACTCCGGGGATAATTTCTGTGGCTCTGCTCAACAGGGGCACAGGAAAATTATTTTCTTGAGTGGTAAAAGCCAGGGTACCTTTTTGGCTAGGCTTATATAGGCTCTAGGGCCCTACCTATGAACCTATGAAAATATAAAAGCACTGTGGTGCATCTGATAACTGTGTAGCACTATAGTAGAAATAACTAGATAGGCAGGAGTTTTAATCTTCTTACTGGCAACTGTTTGGATGTATGTGTTTGCTTGTGTAAAAATCATGTAGTGTGTGGGTTACACCATTTTTGACCTGTGTACTACCCTTTACACTTTCCCTCACTCCTATCTAGTAGTCCTGTTGATGTCATCCACCTTAGAAGCACCTTTGGACTAGGTGGGAATGTATAAGCTCTGTGGCTGAGTTCTAATCCCAATTGTGTGAGGATCATATCTTGTGTGTCTTATACCATTTTGATGTGTGTACCATACATGGCTGGTGACCACCTCCCACTGCCATAACTTTATATAATGTGTTAACAACATGTGCCTCACATGTAGCAGGTTAAACCATCATACCATCCTCTTTATAGATGTGTTTGTAATATACAGATGTTTGCAACCTATACGTGGTCAGAACTGGTCTGTGTTTTCCTTAACAATACCCATATATGTGATATTGTAGCCAAATAGGCCACAGTGAGTGTACTGACACATATGGCAGCATGAGGTATCATACCTGACTGAAACAGGGTCTGTATTAGATCACTGAATGCTTAAAAAAGTGATCGGTGATTAATCGACCCTATGTAAGTGAAAGCTTACAAGTTCGAACAGTCAGAACAGCTGTTACAACAACAAAAAAAAAACACTTTAAATATTACATTACGTGGGGGCACCCCCCACACTCCCCATACTTAAATATACCAACTCCGAGACCACACTACAGTGACGAAAATGGCAAAGTAACAAAGCGGACAAGCAAATTCTTTCCCAGGGAAAGAATTCGCTTAACAGCTGCTTTGATATTTTGCTGTTTCCATCTTTTGAATTCAACCAAGATGCATTCGAAAGAATGCATCTTTGGTCTTCTAATAGGGAACCACTGAAACATGCTGATACGACATCTGCCACCCTCACATATGGCCAGCCTTATAGGTACAATACTTGAGTCCAGATGCTTGGTTTTACAAGTGAACTGTTCATGTTTTGGGTCACATTAAAGGCTGGAAGAGGTGTGGACCGACATACTGTTGTCCTAATTTGTATGTAACAGGAACACCTTGCATCTTAACAGGGGTGTGTACACAACTGATATCCACTGTATCCAATGTGTCACACATGTCCCTATCTTAGGCCATTTGTCCAGCCCATTTTGCTGGCATCTGTCCAGATGCCTTGGCACTGACAAGTTGTGAGGTATGCTACAGAAATGTTGGATTCATGTCAGATAGGCCACAGTGGTGAGCACTGTGATGCAATGCAGTTAACTGCACCACAAGTGAACATGCACATAAAGCAATATAGCTATTACATAAAGCAATATAGCTATTACTGATAGTTGTCTGCATGGTAAATCGCATGGCCTTCACATGCCTGGTGTACTACCAGGCAACAACAGACCAATGCCATACTCACCAGCTTCAGGCTGCTCTCCCATATGCAGACCAGGGGGTCCTAGGTAGTTGTGAGAGGGAAGTATTGTCAGCAGACTCAAATGTGGCCTTGGTACAGGATGAGTGCAGCATGTCTGCACATTTACAGTACTAACCCCAATAATACACAATATTCTGTCCTCACCATAGATGTGCACCTCTGTGCATTGGAAAACCACATCCACAACTGCAGTCGGACCTGACACATGTATGTGGATACAATACCCATATATGTATGTCTGATACAGTAGTGTACTAATACAATACAGATACATGTATGCCTGATACATTAGTGTGCTTATCCCCAATAGGCCCTTACCTGCACACTCCCTGTCCAGTGTGTGTGTGTGTGTGTGTGTGTGTGTGTGTGTGTGTGTGTGTGTGTGTGTGTGTGTGTGTGTGTGTGTGTGTGTGTGTGTGTGTGTGTGTGTGTGTGCGTGTGCAACCCACCTCCACAATGCTTTCCTCAGCTTCATGGCTTGCTCATTGGGAGGTGCCCCAAGTTTGTCTTGGAGCTTCTTGGTGGGTGTCAGTGGGGACTGGATGACTGGGCCCCAACCTGTGGCTAGCCGGTCCTGTGCTACAGCAGCAGCCCATTGATGAGCATGACAGATGAGGTTGGTGGCCGGCATCATTTACCCTGCGGGCTAGAGTGTTCCACAGGGTGGTCCTCTCCTGCACATCTTCTGCTCTCTGTCCAAATAACAGGGCATAATGTTTGATCACATATTGGGTGATGATGTCAGTTTCCCCAACAGAGAATGCTGTTAGTCAAACCCTTTGCATGTTACATGGAAGACATAAACAGGAAAAAGGTCACAGGACCTCATACAGTTGTCATATTGCACATCAAAAATGGATATTACTTGCAAATAATCCAAACTACACCATAACCCTCCAATGTATCATGGCTATAGCAGCTTGCATTACACTCCTGACCATGAGCTATCTTATTCCCCCCAATGCTGGACACTTGATTGCATAATCCTCTATTCTCTATTCATTCCTGTGTAGAGGGTTGACAGTGGCCATCTTCCATGTGGTTGTGCGTGGATGGTGGCAGATCTGTGTTTTACAGTGGTGTGTAACGCAGCTGTGAGCACATGCCTGGGTTCATGTAGGAGGCAGGTGGTGATGTTATTATGCCCCATGGAGATTTGCTGTTGTTGCCATCAGTAGGCAGTATGTACATGCTCACCATAGCTGACAGGAGGAGTGTGGTTCATGTGCATATCCCCCTATACAACTGGGGTAGACAGGGTGGCAATGTGCCCACCTAACCTGTCTGATGCAGATTGCCTATATCCATGGCATGTGTGTATGATGTGTGCTTTATGCCCAGTACAGGGTGAATTGTATTGTTTCGTCTGAGACTGACCTGAGACTGACAGCATATATGGAGACAGTGTTGCAATTGTCCTTGGTGGTGTGGATATGTCTGATTTATAGTCATAGTCAGACTTACATGCTTGCTCTGATAGAGGTGGACTTGCTTCCAAGTTGTTGCCTGCACCTATGTGTCCCTGTACTGCCAATATAGCAACTTATTATGAGGTTTGTGTATTGCTGCTGTCCACCAAAGGGGATTACTCGACCATTGTGGAGGCCGGCTATACAGGTCAGGTACTGCTGAGTCCATATAGTTACAGTGGATATAAAGGCTACACAGCCCTGTTACAATGCTGGTATTTGTGCAACTGAAACATGACACCACAAGAACTCATTTCAAAACAATTCCCACCTTTAATGTGACCTATAGCCTGTACTATTCAATTGTAAACATAACAATCTGGTCTGTAAAAACATATGGAAATAATAATCAGTAAAGTAAGCCAGTTGAATGAGTGTGCACATCCTTAAAATGGTATGTTGTGTATGCACCTCTTGAGATGATTACAACACTCATTCATCTTGGTTTGGACTCTAACATCATGGCACATCTTCACTTTGCAATAGTGGCTCATCTTCCTAGAACCATCTTTGATTTATTTTCAGTGGAAATGTACAGGTTAGGGGTCACATTCAAGGTGAGAAACATTATGAAATGATGTGGTCTGATTGTCATACAGCACATAGAGCACACAAACCTGGCATTCCAACAGGGGTGTGTACACTTGTGATATCCACTGTATATAGGTGTTGATATAGCTGGTAGTGGTAGGCATGGACAGTGGGTCATAACACAGTTGGACACTTCTCTGGTTACTACCTGATAATCATGCCTTCTCTAGTACCCATATCAGTGTCTGAGCAATACAACAACCAGTAGCTGTACACATTTATGTCTCTTGTATGCACTGACACTGATATTACACACATGTGCAACATGCACATCCTATGTACCTGACTGCTTGAAACCCATGTGATTAGTTTTGTGCCTTCCAGCTGAACATATGCATAAATACTGTACATGTGCTCAGGGGATACCTGATATACATTTCTGTTCTATGTTAGTATGGCACACTGTATTTACATTCTTGCTGCTCAATCATTCTTCACAACCATTTATATCAGTACAACTGGACAATGGCACACATAAATGGGTGACAAAAGGGACGTCAGTATCGATACTGTATTAATATAGCTGCACCATACATTAGTAAGTTGATTGCACAATAGGCTGTGACATCACTGTGATAACCTGGAAGATGTCCAACAGTCATAAGCAGGCTATTATGTTATATTGTCATTGCTCATAGACTTGCCAGTGGTTTGGCTGACATAACACATGTATGTGTGTATGTGACTACAGATATCAGTTACAA